>NC_064038.1:13292146-13610896 GCF_932526225.1 Nematostella vectensis
GGTGATTTCTTAATGGACATTTTGAGCATAGAAAATTGTTGTTTTTTGTTGCTGAAATAAGGAATAAAAAAATTAAAGTGATTTTAATAACCTAGACAAGACGAAACTCATTATCGAAATTTTGTTGTTGTTTTATTAAGAAAACGATTTTATATAAATGTCATGGGAACAACTGGAAGCATTAAGAGCACATTGAATTCTGTTGTTGTTTTTTTTTTGCTTTTTTACGGGGGCATCTTAAGTGCGATATTAAGAATTGGTGTCTAAATACACAACAAAAAGCAAAAGTAATGATTATGAAGTAAGAAAAATATTATAGACCAGTCAATTATTATAATCAGCTAAACACTATGACCCGGTAGACCGTTTCAAATCTTCAAAGATAATTGCCTAAACATGATATCCCTGGATCCCTACCATAACATAATAAGGAAATAAAAAGAATAAATAATTCTATTTATTTTTCTATGAGGTATATTGCTTTATTCTTTTAAAATCTGAAATACGATTTGAACTACATTTTCATTACAAATAAACTAAATTGTTCTCAACAATGATAAAGTGGTTCCTCGGAACGCAAAACGATCTCAAATTGAATCTTTTCTGTTTCTAGCGCTAAGCTAATGATTGTAATACAATGGTATCGTTAAGGAAAGGAAAGCGTTATCGACACACGTTTATAGAGGCATTGCTTTATGGGCTAATAAGATACTCAACATGCAACATGCAGGGAAAAGAATATACCTATTTCTAGCGATCCATTTGTCCCGAAGAGAGAGAACACATTAGAACAGCGCATCCGACTGTCCAACAAAGCGGCTTTATGTTTGTTCAATTAATCGAATTGTCTCGATGTGATTTTAAGGTCTGGAAGAAAATTTGTGGTTGGCGAATACCGCGTATCTTTTATGCATTTCTTCAGTTCTTAAGTAGTAGGATTTTGGCGCAGCTGGCACAAGTTTTTCATCATCCCAAATTTCATTCCAAAATGGCGCAAAAGTCTCCGCCAAGCCTCGCGACCTGCACATGTGCGAGTTTGCCCAAGACTCCTTGCACACACGAACACGACCACACCCACCTGTCAATCACTTTGTCACGTGATGGCCACGCCCACCTGTCAATCACTTTGTCACGTGACGGACACGCCCACCTGTCAATCACTTTGTCAAAAAACCTGTCAATCACTTTGTCACGTGATGGCCACGCCCACTTGTCAATCACTTTGTCACGTGACGGCCACGCCCACCTGTCAATCACTTTGTAAAAACCTGTCAATCACTTTGTCACGTGACGGCCACGCCCACCTGTCAATCATTTTGACAAGAACCTGTCAATCACTTTGTCACGTGACGGCCACGCCCACCTGTCAATCACTTTGTCACGTGACGGCCACGCCCATTTGATCGTCGAAAATGGCGTGATGAGTTCGGTCGGTTAGGTGGAGGGGTGTGGGCCGGGGTTTACACTTCCGAGCTAATTTGACCAGAGAGAGATGTCCCTCCCAGAGGTCCTCATACCAGCCCTAGGTTACCATGGAGATGAAAATGATTCTTGTGAGAGACTCTCTGGGGGAACACCCCCCCTCACGTGACTGTGGGGGTGAGAAATAAGAGATTGAGTTTTTGACGGTGTCCCTGTGGGAGGCCCCAGCTAGGAGTATGAAAAGTGAGGGTGAATTTTTTTCATACCACGCCACGTCTCAGGTCCTAGACTACCATGGAGATGAGAATGACTCCTGTGGTGGGTTGATGGAACTCCTGCGGAGGAGGTTGTGAAGGATGGGGGTGAGTCCTCTTTACACCACTGAGAAGCGTCTCAATGTTCTACCAACACAGACTGGTGAAGACGTGTCGGAGTTGTCCCACCAGACCCCCAATGGGATTCTGGAATCTTGGTTTAAAGACATAACTGGTTTGATAGAAATGGAAAACCTGAAGGTGAAAGATCTGAAAGCCCTCGCCAAGGAGCGAGGTATCCCAAGATATTACTGGATGCGGAGAGACGAGCTCGTCGGGGCGCTGACCAGCACGTCACCACCACCACCACCCCGACGGGTCCCTCTACCCAAACTTATCAAAGGGCTACCACGTCCGCCTGATATTATCCCATCCAACGCGTCGGAGAGTATTCTCGACGGTCCGATACCTGAGATTGATGTCCCCATTCTCAAACCCTCCAAACCCACACGGAGTTCCCACGTCCAATCACTTAAGCATTTTGCAAACAGGGAAGTCAACTCGATCAAGAGCGAGTTAGATGAGTTTGCGGATTGGATACTATCTTATGTCCCTGAGCCCATCAAAAAGACCGCCAAAGAGGCTGTAGATAAACGGGTCAAACGTCTGAAGGAGAGGATTAAGCGTTTACACGGGGAAGCGGAAGATCGCTTCACACCCAAGGAGCAAAAGACGGCGTTGAAGGGATATCTTAAGACTTATGGGATAGCCGGACAGGAGGGTTACGGTCCCAAGGAGTTTATCACCAAGATCAGACCAAAGGTTATCAAACTCGTCAATGACCGAAAGAAGCCCATCAAGGTCAAGTTTGTCTTTACCTGCAGGTATATAAAAGAAGATCTGGCTACAGGTCAGATTGAGGAGGAGCTGGGATATCATCATACAGAAAAGCCTGAGATCGTGACGGAGTCGACTGATTTCTCTGATTTGTTTAATGTAATGACGAATCCTTTGATCGGATTAGTCGAAAAGTTCCAGAAGCAAGGCTCTGGGTGGCAGTTTGATCGGGTGGAGTACTTTGATATTAACATTGATCCCTTTGATCCTCTCTCCGGGAGCTCGTATGTTGAACTACCAAAGGAGTTAGCGGTAAAGAAGGCGATCATCAATGTGAGGAATGAGAATGATCACAAGTGTTTCAAGTGGGCGGTAACCTCCGCCGTGTACCCCAAGAGGGATAACCCTCAAAGACTCAGTAGAAAGATGATGGAGAACTCTGAGAGATTCGACTGGTCGGGGATAGAGTTCCCCGTCTCGTTGAGACAGATCGACAAGTTTGAGAGACAGAACCCACATACAGTCAATGTGTTTACGTATGAGGAGAAGAAAATATGTCCATTGAGGATCAGTGGGAAGGATCCATTCAATGCAATCAATCTACTTCTCATCTCAAACGGCGAGACGAGTCATTACTGCTGGATAAAGGACGTGATGTCGTTAGTGTCTAGTCAAATTGATAAGTATCACCATACCCGATTCCTATGTTTTAGGTGTCTAAACTCGTTTCGGTGTAAAAAGGCGTTGGAGAAACATTACGAGTACTGCTCAAAGAACGAGTCGGTCAGGATAGAGATGCCGATGGATAAAGACGGTAAGCCCCTTTACACTAGATTCGTGAACTTTAACAGAAAGATGCGGGTCCCCTTTGTTGTCTACGCAGACTTTGAGAGCTTCACAGAGAATATAGACACTTGCTCCCCAGATGAGAGCAGGAGTTTCACTAAACAATATCAGAAACACAAACCGTCAGGCTTCTGCTATCTCATCAAATGCAGCATTGATGACGGTGTGTTTTCACCCAAGCTGGTTCAGAGGACGGTCCAAGGGTCTGCCGAGGATGTCGCGCAGCTGTTTGTGGAGTCTCTCGAGTCAGACATCAAGGAGATTTACAATAAGTTCAAGTTCCCCAAGGAGGTGGAGATGACGCGGGAGGATGAGATGAACTATGACAATGCCACTCACTGCCACATCTGTGGGGGTGAGTTAGGAGAGGACAAGGTTTTGGACCATTGCCACCTCACCGGAAAGTACAGAGGTGCTGCTCACAACGCATGCAACCTTCGATTTAGAGCTCCAAAGTTCTTTCCTGTTCTATTTCACAACCTGTCTGGATACGATTCACACTTGTTTGTCAAGAATCTTGGTACGTCGGAGGGTAAAATAAACTGCATACCTAATAACGAGGAGAAGTATATCTCTTTCACAAAACAGGTTGTGGTCGACAGGTTTACGAACAAAGAGGGCAAACAGGTTGACGTTAAGCGTGATATCAGGTTTATCGACAGTTTCAAGTTCATGTCCGCTAGCCTCGACAGTCTAGTGAAGAATTTACCGAGAGAGTCTTTCAAGAACCTCATGATTCACTACAAGGGGGAACAGTTACAGCTGTTGTTGAGGAAGGGCGTCTTCCCATACGACTGGTTCTGTAACTTTGATCAACTAGACGCTATCCAACTTCCGCCTAAAGAAGCGTTTTACTCGACTCTCAACGATACGGACATATCGGAGGAAGATTACCAACACGCGCAAAAAGTGTGGGAAACCTTCAAGATGAGCACCATGAGGGATTACCACGATCTCTATCTTGAGTCGGACGTGCTCCTGTTGGCAGACGTTTTCGAGAACTTTAGAGATGTCTGTCTCGAGAACTATGGCCTGGACCCAGCCTGGTACTACACAGCACCCGGACTGGCTTGGGATGCAGCCCTAAAGATCACAAGGGTAGAGTTGGAGTTGCTGACCGATTGCGATATGTTACTCATGTTTGAGGAGGGTATTCGCGGAGGTGTCTCCATGATATCCACCAGACATAGTAAGGCAAACAACCCCTACATGAGAGAGTACGATCCCAACCTACCGACAAAGTACATTACCTACCTGGATGCAAACAACTTGTACGGCTGGGCGATGAGTAAACCTCTGCCCACTCACGGGTTCAGATGGATGACGGACCAAGAGCTGAAGGAGTGGGGACGTCACCCATGCGTCGTGGAGGTTGACATGGCGTATCCACGTCACCTTCATGATTCACATGATGACTACCCGTTAGCTCCAGAGAGCATCAAGATTAACAAGGTAGGCAAGTTGATCCCAAACCTCAACGACAAAACAAAGTACGTCGTCCATCATGAGACTCTGAAACTTTATGAAAGTCTTGGGTTAAAAGTCACGAAGGTTCATAGGGGTATCACCTTTGAGGAGTCTGGATGGTTGAAGACCTACATTGACCTAAACACGAGCCTCAGAGCAAAAGCGACAAACGATTTCGAGAAAGATTTTTTCAAGTTAATGAACAACTCTGTTTTCGGGAAAACCATGGAGAACATTAGAAACAGGGTGGACATCCGGCTGATCACAAACGAGAAACAGGCTAGGAAACTAATATCAAAGCCTAATTACAAGCATCGTACCATCTTTTGTGAAAACCTTGCGGCTATCCACATGAGGAAGACGAGACTGGTTTTCAACAAGCCCGTCTACTTGGGTATGTGTATCCTGGATCTGAGTAAGAATCTCATGTATGATTTTCACTACGGTTACGTTAAACCAAAGTATGGTGACAAGGCAAAGTTGCTGTTTACAGACACGGATAGTCTGATGTACGAGATAGAGACGGAGGATTTTTACAAGGACATTAGCGGTGATGTGAGATCCATGTTTGACACAAGCAACTATCCAAGGAATCACCCGTCTGGCATCGAGTCAGGGTTGAACAAGAAGATCATTGGCATGTTCAAGGATGAGACTGGAGGTCTACAAATCACAGAGTTCGTCGGGCTGAGAGCTAAACTCTACTCGTACAGGATGGACGGTGGTGGAGAAGCGAAGAAATGCAAGGGTGTCAAGAGGGCAGTCGTCAAGAAGAGCATCGGTTTCGATGACTACAAGGATTGCTTGTTTGGTAAGGAGCCTCAGATGAGGATGATGAATGTCATCAGGAGTCATGGACACAATGTCTACACCGAGACGGTGAACAAGAGGGCGCTATCTCACGAGGACGACAAGAGAATCATCTGTGACGATGGTATTCACACCCACGCTCACGGTTATCTCGGGAGTGTCTGAGACAACCAACAGAGTGTGCTGACGAGAAAGTACGAGTCTACTTAAATCCTACGAAGCATACTTTTAAAACACTTTAGTGTTATCTTGGAGGAGAGTGCACTAAAATCAAAGAAGTATCGGGGAGAAATAAGTAGGATCTCGAGCATAACCAAGATAGATATTGAGTACACCTGAGCAAGCTCTTGAGCACACCTGAGCAAACTCTTGAGCACAACTGAACACAACTGAGCAAGCTCTTGAGTACAACTAAGCAAGCTCTTGAACACACCTGAGCAAGCTCTTGAGCACAACTGAGTAGGCTCTTTGACATAACTAGGGAGGTTCTTGAGAGTAACGTCAGGCAAGTCGATGTTTTGTGACGTAGGACGTGTTACAAAACTGGGTGGGTCAACGTCAATTCACGATGCACATCTTGCAACGACCCTTTCGTTCGCCGTGCCCGCATATTTGAGACCCTCCACATGGTTTACAGAATTGTCTCTGTCTGTTGTGCTCACATATCCGAGATCCCCCACACAGCCTGCAAATAGACTTGTGCTTGCCGTGCTCACATATCCCTCCCCCTTTACAGTCTTTGCAAACGTATCTTGTCCGTCCATGCTCACAGACACTACCGCCGCCGCACTCTCTGCATCGCGTCTTTCTTTTATTATGATGACATATCAGGTTACCCCGGCAGTCTCGTTTCACGGGGAGTGTCATCAGATCACCCACGGTAAGGTACTCTGACCGATCTGCTGTTTGTTCCCTCATTTCTCTAAACCAATCATGTCTTTAGACCAAGATTCCAGAACCCCATCGATGGAGTGTTGATCTGCCAATACGAGACTCTCCGCCAACCGGCTCTTCTCCTCCTCATCCAAACACCAATCCCAAAACCTATCTGGATTTCAGGTGATTGGCATGAGCTCCTCCTCCAAAACCTTGAAGAACTTTCGCTTGTGGTGGTGTCTGAAAAGCTCCTCATGCACCTCACCCCAACCGTAAGCTGGGTACAAACCTTTGAGTCTCCTGGGGAGGTGACACGCCATGAATCTCATAGTCCGCCCAAAACTCTTTGCTCCCCAACCCAGCAGCATCTTGACAACCCCCGTGTGACAGCCGGTGGCTACTCCGCGCAGGGCTCTCTCATACGATTCAACCCCCGCCTCCCTGCATCTCTTGACAGTCTCAACGTCTCCCAGGGTGACCGCCAGCGTCGTGGCATCGTCAATGTCGTCGTAAAGGTTCTCACCTAGCTCCTCACACACATCAGCCACGAGATCATTACCCACCATCACTGCAGCTGCTGAGGCATCACCAAAGTCTCTCAGACCACACTCCTGGAGAAGATGTAGAACGTCAACGTGACCACCACGCGCTGCAGCCACCAAGGCTCTCCTAAGGTCTCTCGCACCAAACTCTACACACAGTTCAACAACCTCTTCATGCCCCTCCCGCGCCGCAGCCTCCATGGTCTCTTCAAAGTCTGTAGCACCCCACTCTTCACACATCTCAACAATCTCAACGTGACCTCCCACCACCGCTTGGACCATAGCCCAGTCGAGGTCTACCGCATCATACTCTGCATACTTTTCGACAACTTCTACAAGACCCACCCGTGCCGCGTATGCCATCACACCGTCGACGTCTACCCCGAACCGCTCCATCCTGCTGAACCTGCCGCGTCTCTAGAACACTTTCTTCAAATCCTTTTGACACTTTGTGTTAGGTGCCCTCTCAGAGATGACACCCAAGCAGCTGAAACCTCTCTCACCATACCTGACCGTTGTTACTGTGACGAGAACAGTGTCGCCCTCCTTAATCCTCTCACCCTCCCTCACGTAGCAGTTGGAGCACGCCTCAAAGACGTACCCGTCGAGAGAGGTAGACGGGATCACAACCTTTTGTATATCTGAAACCTCCAAGAGGACACCGCCGGCCCAGACCATCCGCACCTCCCCAACAAGCTCACCCCCAACCCGCGGCCTCAACGTCTCCACCTCAAAACTCACTCTAAAGATGGTGTCACGAACATTGACAACCTCCGTCAAGCGTCCCACCGAGAGGACCCACCCGAGCTCCCTCGTGCACTCCCCCACCACCGTACTGACGATCTCATCCCTGACGTGGTTCATTATTTCACTGTCCAAGTATTTGGGGTCAAGGAACAGACGTCTCTTGATCACCACCTTCCTCAGAGCGTCTCCCATCTTTGTTGTAGCCGCAACACCTTTAGGCCTCCTCAGCGATGTGGTGTGAAAAAGCTCATTATTTTCACACTGTGTGGAGAGGAGCAGTCTCCACCCTTCACAATCATGGTTGAGGGTCCTCCGCAGGATTTTAAGATCTCCTGTGACGGTGTTAGCATGAATTGCTTAGCAACTGTGAGGAGACTGCTAGCAAGTACTGTCATCCGAGATGGTAGGAGCATAACACTAAAGTGTTTTAAAAGTATGCTTCGTAGGATTTAAGTAGACTCGTACTTTCTCGTCAGCACACTCTGTTGGTTGTCTCAGACACTCCCGAGATAACCGTGAGCGTGGGTGTGAATACCATCGTCACAGATGATTCTCTTGTCGTCCTCGTGAGATAGCGCCCTCTTGTTCACCGTCTCGGTGTAGACATTGTGTCCATGACTCCTGATGACATTCATCATCCTCATCTGAGGCTCCTTACCAAACAAGCAATCCTTGTAGTCATCGAAACCGATGCTCTTCTTGACGACTGCCCTCTTGACACCCTTGCATTTCTTCGCTTCTCCACCACCGTCCATCCTGTACGAGTAGAGTTTAGCTCTCAGCCCGACGAACTCTGTGATTTGTAGACCTCCAGTCTCATCCTTGAACATGCCAATGATCTTCTTGTTCAACCCTGACTCGATGCCAGACGGGTGATTCCTTGGATAGTTGCTTGTGTCAAACATGGATCTCACATCACCGCTAATGTCCTTGTAAAAATCCTCCGTCTCTATCTCGTACATCAGACTATCCGTGTCTGTAAACAGCAACTTTGCCTTGTCACCATACTTTGGTTTAACGTAACCGTAGTGAAAATCATACATGAGATTCTTACTCAGATCCAGGATACACATACCCAAGTAGACGGGCTTGTTGAAAACCAGTCTCGTCTTCCTCATGTGGATAGCCGCAAGGTTTTCACAAAAGATGGTACGATGCTTGTAATTAGGCTTTGATATTAGTTTCCTAGCCTGTTTCTCGTTTGTGATCAGCCGGATGTCCACCCTGTTTCTAATGTTCTCCATGGTTTTCCCGAAAACAGAGTTGTTCATTAACTTGAAAAAATCTTTCTCGAAATCGTTTGTCGCTTTTGCTCTGAGGCTCGTGTTTAGGTCAATGTAGGTCTTCAACCATCCAGACTCCTCAAAGGTGATACCCCTATGAACCTTCGTGACTTTTAACCCAAGACTTTCATAAAGTTTCAGAGTCTCATGATGGACGACGTACTTTGTTTTGTCGTTGAGGTTTGGGATCAACTTGCCTACCTTGTTAATCTTGATGCTCTCTGGAGCTAACGGGTAGTCATCATGTGAATCATGAAGGTGACGTGGATACGCCATGTCAACCTCCACGACGCATGGGTGACGTCCCCACTCCTTCAGCTCTTGGTCCGTCATCCATCTGAACCCGTGAGTGGGCAGAGGTTTACTCATCGCCCAGCCGTACAAGTTGTTTGCATCCAGGTAGGTAATGTACTTTGTCGGTAGGTTGGGATCGTACTCTCTCATGTAGGGGTTGTTTGCCTTACTATGTCTGGTGGATATCATGGAGACACCTCCGCGAATACCCTCCTCAAACATGAGTAACATATCGCAATCGGTCAGCAACTCCAACTCTACCCTTGTGATCTTTAGGGCTGCATCCCAAGCCAGTCCGGGTGCTGTGTAGTACCAGGCTGGGTCCAGGCCATAGTTCTCGAGACAGACATCTCTAAAGTTCTCGAAAACGTCTGCCAACAGGAGCACGTCCGACTCAAGATAGAGATCGTGGTAATCCCTCATGGTGCTCATCTTGAAGGTTTCCCACACTTTTTGCGCGTGTTGGTAATCTTCCTCCGATATGTCCGTATCGTTGAGAGTCGAGTAAAACGCTTCTTTAGGCGGAAGTTGGATAGCGTCTAGTTGATCAAAGTTACAGAACCAGTCGTATGGGAAGACGCCCTTCCTCAACAACAGCTGTAACTGTTCCCCCTTGTAGTGAATCATGAGGTTCTTGAAAGACTCTCTCGGTAAATTCTTCACTAGACTGTCGAGGCTAGCGGACATGAACTTGAAACTGTCGATAAACCTGATATCACGCTTAACGTCAACCTGTTTGCCCTCTTTGTTCGTAAACCTGTCGACCACAACCTGTTTTGTGAAAGAGATATACTTCTCCTCGTTATTAGGTATGCAGTTTATTTTACCCTCCGACGTACCAAGATTCTTGACAAACAAGTGTGAATCGTATCCAGACAGGTTGTGAAATAGAACAGGAAAGAACTTTGGAGCTCTAAATCGAAGGTTGCATGCGTTGTGAGCAGCACCTCTGTACTTTCCGGTGAGGTGGCAATGGTCCAAAACCTTGTCCTCTCCTAACTCACCCCCACAGATGTGGCAGTGAGTGGCATTGTCATAGTTCATCTCATCCTCCCGCGTCATCTCCACCTCCTTGGGGAACTTGAACTTATTGTAAATCTCCTTGATGTCTGACTCGAGAGACTCCACAAACAGCTGCGCGACATCCTCGGCAGACCCTTGGACCGTCCTCTGAACCAGCTTGGGTGAAAACACACCGTCATCAATGCTGCATTTGATGAGATAGCAGAAGCCTGACGGTTTGTGTTTCTGATATTGTTTAGTGAAACTCCTGCTCTCATCTGGGGAGCAAGTGTCTATATTCTCTGTGAAGCTCTCAAAGTCTGCGTAGACAACAAAGGGGACCCGCATCTTTCTGTTAAAGTTCACGAATCTAGTGTAAAGGGGCTTACCGTCTTTATCCATCGGCATCTCTATCCTGACCGACTCGTTCTTTGAGCAGTACTCGTAATGTTTCTCCAACGCCTTTTTACACCGAAACGAGTTTAGACACCTAAAACATAGGAATCGGGTATGGTGATACTTATCAATTTGACTAGACACTAACGACATCACGTCCTTTATCCAGCAGTAATGACTCGTCTCGCCGTTTGAGATGAGAAGTAGATTGATTGCATTGAATGGATCCTTCCCACTGATCCTCAATGGACATATTTTCTTCTCCTCATACGTAAACACATTGACTGTATGTGGGTTCTGTCTCTCAAACTTGTCGATCTGTCTCAACGAGACGGGGAACTCTATCCCCGACCAGTCGAATCTCTCAGAGTTCTCCATCATCTTTCTACTGAGTCTTTGAGGGTTATCCCTCTTGGGGTACACGGCGGAGGTTACCGCCCACTTGAAACACTTGTGATCATTCTCATTCCTCACATTGATGATCGCCTTCTTTACCGCTAACTCCTTTGGTAGTTCAACATACGAGCTCCCGGAGAGAGGATCAAAGGGATCAATGTTAATATCAAAGTACTCCACCCGATCAAACTGCCACCCAGAGCCTTGCTTCTGGAACTTTTCGACTAATCCGATCAAAGGATTCGTCATTACATTAAACAAATCAGAGAAATCAGTCGACTCCGTCACGATCTCAGGCTTTTCTGTATGATGATATCCCAGCTCCTCCTCAATCTGACCTGTAGCCAGATCTTCTTTTATATACCTGCAGGTAAAGACAAACTTGACCTTGATGGGCTTCTTTCGGTCATTGACGAGTTTGATAACCTTTGGTCTGATCTTGGTGATAAACTCCTTGGGACCGTAACCCTCCTGTCCGGCTATCCCATAAGTCTTAAGATATCCCTTCAACGCCGTCTTTTGCTCCTTGGGTGTGAAGCGATCTTCCGCTTCCCCGTGTAAACGCTTAATCCTCTCCTTCAGACGTTTGACCCGTTTATCTACAGCCTCTTTGGCGGTCTTTTTGATGGGCTCAGGGACATAAGATAGTATCCAATCCGCAAACTCATCTAACTCGCTCTTGATCGAGTTGACTTCCCTGTTTGCAAAATGCTTAAGTGATTGGACGTGGGAACTCCGTGTGGGTTTGGAGGGTTTGAGAATGGGGACATCAATCTCAGGTATCGGACCGTCGAGAATACTCTCCGACGCGTTGGATGGGATAATATCAGGCGGACGTGGTAGCCCTTTGATAAGTTTGGGTAGAGGGACCCGTCGGGGTGGTGGTGGTGGTGACGTGCTGGTCAGCGCCCCGACGAGCTCGTCTCTCCGCATCCAGTAATATCTTGGGATACCTCGCTCCTTGGCGAGGGCTTTCAGATCTTTCACCTTCAGGTTTTCCATTTCTATCAAACCAGTTATGTCTTTAAACCAAGATTCCAGAATCCCATTGGGGGTCTGGTGGGACAACTCCGACACGTCTTCACCAGTCTGTGTTGGTAGAACATTGAGACGCTTCTCAGTGGTGTAAAGAGGACTCACCCCCATCCTTCACAACCTCCTCCGCAGGAGTTCCATCAACCCACCACAGGAGTCATTCTCATCTCCATGGTAGTCTAGGACCTGAGACGTGGCGTGGTATGAAAAAAATTCACCCTCACTTTTCATACTCCTAGCTGGGGCCTCCCACAGGGACACCGTCAAAAACTCAATCTCTTATTTCTCACCCCCACAGTCACGTGAGGGGGGGTGTTCCCCCAGAGAGTCTCTCACAAGAATCATTTTCATCTCCATGGTAACCTAGGGCTGGTATGAGGACCTCTGGGAGGGACATCTCTCTCTGGTCAAATTAGCTCGGAAGTGTAAACCCCGGCCCACACCCCTCCACCTAACCGACCGAACTCATCACGCCATTTTCGACGATCAAATGGGCGTGGCCGTCACGTGACAAAGTGATTGACAGGTGGGCGTGGCCGTCACGTGACAAAGTGATTGACAGGTTCTTGTCAAAATGATTGACAGGTGGGCGTGGCCGTCACGTGACAAAGTGATTGACAGGTTTTTACAAAGTGATTGACAGGTGGGCGTGGCCGTCACGTGACAAAGTGATTGACAAGTGGGCGTGGCCATCACGTGACAAAGTGATTGACAGGTTTTTTGACAAAGTGATTGACAGGTGGGCGTGTCCGTCACGTGACAAAGTGATTGACAGGTGGGCGTGGCCATCACGTGACAAAGTGATTGACAGGTGGGTGTGGTCGTGTTCGTGTGTGCAAGGAGTCTTGGGCAAACTCGCACATGTGCAGGTCGCGAGGCTTGGCGGAGACTTTTGCGCCATTTTGGAATGAAATTTGGGATGATGAAAAACTTGTGCCAGCTGCGCCAAAATCCTACTACTGGGGGACATGTGTGGAATGGATAAGGGATAGATTAGGGGTGGGTGGAGGACAGCTGAGGGATGGGTGAGGGATAGGAGATGAACGGGCAAGGGATGAGTAAGGGAAGAATATTGGAAGGGTGGGGTTGAGAGATAGGTGGGGGATGGGTAAACGAGGATTGGGAAGAGACAGGTGAGGGTAAAGATGAATGATAAGTGAATGAAAGATAGGCGAGTGTTGGGTTAGGGATTAGTGAGGAATGGGGTGAGTAGGTGAGTTATAGGTGAAGAATTGGTAAGAGGTGTGTGAGAGGTGGGTGAGAGACAGGTGATAGGGAATAAGTAAGAGATGTGCGAGAAGACTCAGTGAGGGATGAGTGTCGGACAGGTGTGGGATGGGTGAGTGGAAGATAGATGAATGATGGGTGAGGGATGGATGAGTGAGGGGTGAGAGATGGATGCAATGGAAGATGGTGAGGGATGGCTGTGAGATGGTTGTGAGGTGGATGAGGAATGTGTGAGGGATGGATGAGGAATTAATGGGAGAGGGATGGGTGAGGGACATATGGGGATGGATGAAGGATGGGTGAGGGATAGGTGAAAGAAAAATTGGGGGGGGGTTGACAGGTGAGATAGCAGGATGTGTGTGAGACTTGCGAGGGACAAAGGTGAGGAGTTGGTGAGGTATGAGTAAGGTATAGGCAAGGGTTTATGATGGAGGTGTGAGAGACAAGTAAGGACATGTGAGGACTTTGTCAGGGTTTGGTGAGTGATGGGAGAGGAATTGGATAGAGATGGATGTGGCATAGGTTAGGGATAGGTTTGGGACTATTTTACTCAAATTGAGGGGTGGGTGATGGGTGGTCAAGGGACAGGCGAGGGACAGTAAAGTGAGGGATGGCAAGAGACGGTTAGGGGATGAGTGAGAGATGGATGAGAGACTGGTGAGGGATGGGAGAGGGATAGGTGAAGGATGGTTGGGGATGAGTTGGGAATGTGTAAAAGAGGTGATGGGTGACTAATAGTTGAGGGATTGGCTAGCAAGGGGTGAGGAAGGGGCAAAGGATTAGTTACAGGGTCTTCGGAGCATATTGTAAAGTGGAGGGACTGACAATTGAAAAAAAAGTCATCATATTGAAAAACCAGAAAGTACAGGGGGCCACAAACAATGCCTATTGTTTGAAATTAGAGAGAATACATAAAATAGAGCGGAATATAAATGGAAAAAATTGGTTTTAATTTTGAGATTATAATAATCTTTCTTTTAAGTGTAAAAACTGGTTGGGCCACGGCAACCCAGCCCCCCCTCCCCCCCCCCCCACCCCCCATCCTCTCTGTGGTGCCTGGGTAAGGAATGGTCGGCGAACCGGAGAGGTATGTGATAAGTGAGAGATAGATGAGATGAAGGGTGCAGGTGTCAGCGGCCACAGATGGGTTAAGAATGTGAGGGACAATTAATATTAATTGTTGATTGTTTAAATCAACAAGAAATGTTTTCACATACTTTCAGCAATTGTCTTCTTTTTCTTCTTTCCAAATTTCCAAATCTTTTTCTTTGTCTTCTCAGTCTTCTCATCATCCTTCTTTGTCTTCTTCCATCTAATTTTCTTAGATTTCTTTTTGCCATTATCTGCCAACTTTTTCTAAAGAAATGGTATGAAGATTTTACTGTGATGAAAATGATTACTAATAGTTTGATTCCATGGACCTGTTTATAATAAATAGATAAAGAGCTTTGTAAACAATAACCAATCACAAAATATTGATTTTTTATTATCAACAAATTTATAAATATATCTATTTATTAATAAAACAATTAAAAAAGAAAAAAATGTTAAACTTAATAAATAGATAAATCCTTAAATAAAAGTTAAATGCCTAGAATGATTAACTTATCATTGAAAGATAAAAAAATAATTAAAATAAAGATAAATAAATGTATATTTACATAATTCACTAACTAGCGAACTTACTAATAAATAAATAAGTGAATAAATAAGAAAATAAATAAATACACAATAAGTGAATAAATAAGAAAACAAATAAATAAACAAATAACTGAGTGACTTTCTAAATAGATAAATCCATAAAATAAAAGAATTTTAAAAATTTAAAAATACATAGATTGACTTATCATTGAAAATATAATAACTACATAAAATTAAGATAAATAAATAAATATCTATACAATTCATTAACTAGCTAACTTACTCATAAACAAACAAACAAACAAACAAACAAACAAACAAATAAATAAAATAAATCCCCAAAGAATATCAAATGTGTAAATGATAAAATGAAAATATCTACTTACCAAGTAAGTTGGGTCCTCCTATGGAAAAAAATGTCGAATTAGAACATTGCGATTTTGTTCTTTGCTATCGCTTTTGGGGGGGTTCCAAAAAGTACCAAACGTTTTTTTTTTTTCTTTGAAAATTTACGTAAAAATATTCGTGAGCTAACTAAGGTAGTTTCTATGAATTTTCAGCTAGACTTGGAATATTTAATCAAAACTAGAAGTGGAAAAAAACTACTATTGAGTTTTTGTTATCTACTGTCGCACTTTTAGAAGAATTTCAAGTAGTACCAAACGTTAATCTTTTTTCTTCTTCAAATTTTACCTAAAAATGTTCGTGAGCAAAACTGAAGTATGAAGTTTCAGCGAGATTTCGAATATCTAATCGAAACTAGAAGTGGGACTCCCTACGGTTAATCAAGTTCCGCTAATCACGTGGCTCGAATTGTTGCGAATACTTACATCATCTGAAGCTTTTGGCTTCGAGTAACAGCAGCCCATTGCTGGGAATGAAGCTCGCTAGTTTTTTTCAACAAAAGCTTTTCTTCAAACGTTTTTGCCCCCAAAAAGTACAGTGTTCGAGTACAAGGTTCTAGAACTACTGGAATTGGGGGAATTCTAATTGCCCGACCAGTTTTCATGACGTAACTAATTTTGCGTTGATTTGCCTAATTTTAAACAGGTTTAACTGGATTTTAGGCTAATTGAACATGTAAAAGGTTTGAACGTATTTGAAAGTGAAGTTATTTGATGTGATCCATTCAAAAGCAATGGCCCCTTTCATATTGAAATAAATAAAAGACGATTTTTAATCGCTTACCTCATCTGAATCCTAGTCGATGTTATCATCAGGAATTCCTTTCTTCTCTATCTTTATCTGTCATAAAACAGTTTTCAGGAAGATTAAGCTTATAGTTCGTCTCATTTCGATGCTCTTAGAGACGGAAAACAGAAATCAGTCAGACTTCGATTCTCGCGCCGTTTTCACAAGCCTCGACCTCATGTTGTTGTTTTTTCAGAACTGCGCACGCGCAAGACATTGCGCAGCCGCAGGGAAAACAAATAAGAAGTAGCTGGATTCTAGACTAATGTCTAGTACCTTGTCTGGTTTCTATTTTAGACGCTTGCAATGTTCTATGTAATACACAAGCAAATAGCTCTAAGGTGACTTCAAGAGGAAGAATATCATGTGAAGACAAGTAAAGAAGAAGTCACGTTTGGTAGTAACGCTAGCTACACCAATAACTAACTGCGCTACATCTAAAAAAAAATACGTATAGTTTGATGAAAACTGGACTGACCGGTATATAATTAGAATCAGCCGAAAAAAGGGGATTTTTTTAATTTAACAAAATAAAGATTTGCATCATTTTTTGACCAGTTTCTAATTGATTCATCATCGTGACCGGAAGATGTAACTTATTTCTAATAATAGAATACTTTCAAACCTTTCACTTGCACTTTAATGCACAACACATAGTATAATTCAACTGAGTAAAAAAATCAGGGGTAAAAATTTAGATTTGTTTTTAAAATAGAAACAAGGTAGGAACATTGATCGATCGATCGATCCGTCGGCCGGTCGGTTGGTTGATTGATTGATTGATGAAGTAGGAACTGATTATGATTAAGTAGGATCTGAAAACGCGTTTTCGTATCAATATAAATCTTACTATTAGGAACCGGACAATCAAAGAAGAACTGCACTAGAATTGACAGGGAACCAAGCAGAATCAGACGAAAGAAGGGGAATCATTTTTTTAAACGAAATTCATAGAGATTTGCTTCATTTTTAGACCAGTTTTTTAATCGGTTCCTACTCGTGACCGAAATTAGAAACTGGTTCCTAGTCCGGACTTGTACTCTCCTTCCTAGTTATAATTAAGAACCAGTTACGGTTCACGAGGAACCGATTAGAACTGGTTTAAAAATGATGAAAATCTCTAGGAATTTCGTTAAAAAAGAATGAACCATTTTTCTCGGATGATTCTAATTATATCTCGGCCACTTCTTCTCCAGTTTTTATGTAATTTTATAGATGTCGCTCAGTTAGGTTTTGGTGCAACTAGCGTGACTTCCAAGCGCGTGATCTAAGTGTGACTTCCACTTGGGTGGTCACCGTCGACAACATTCGCATATAATTTTAGAAGTCACTTGCAGTCAATCTAGGAACTCATAGCATGAATCTTTTAAAATAGCACTAAATAATTTTGAGAGAAGGTATCTAAATTGAAAGTATATATATTCGAACGAGTCTTTGCTTTTATTTGGATCGCCTTTTGAATGTTTTGCACTAGTAATGAATCAAAGAGAAATTTAGCATAAACCCGCTAAATAGCGCAAAAATCGATGTTAAAAGTAATGTTGGTGTATTTCCAGCCGTACTCTCCAATTCTATACAGAAAATAGATAATTTCGATTTTTTTTGTTATTGCAAAAATTACTACCCCTCCACCCCCCCTTACCATTAGGAACTGAGTAGGAACTGACAAGGAACCGAATCACCGCGGTGTCCCATTTATTCAAAAACGATATCTGCGCGGCTTGCAACACAAAGCAGCTGCAAAAGAAGATTGGTTGAGCTGTCGATCTGTTTACTCTATTTTTTTGTGATGTAAAGGCATAAGTAAACCTTTGATAATACTGCAAAATGAACGCCATTCGCCGACAGTGCCATGTCTGGCAAATGTGTTTACATGAGCTAAACACGGCTTATTTTTTTATCTTTGAATAAATGGAATTTACTTGTTTTCTGGATCATATCGACAAGTCACTTTTATTAAAGGACAACGTATGTAAAAATAGGGTTGGTATACAGGGGCCACGCGAAGAATATTGAAAAGGGGGGGGGAGGGGGGAGGGGGCTGACAATTGAAAACATTTAATACTTAAAAACAAAAAAAGGAATAAATCATAGTATTTGACTTGTTTCGGTCGCAAAAAGTCCCCTCGTCGAATCTCAGTTGCATCAGTTGTGAAACAAACTCTATTTTCGCGCCCTTTTCAGTTTCTCGCTTAATTTATATTTCGCGAAAAAAAAAACTTTGCAAAAAATTAGCTAAAGTGTGTAAGAGCAGCGACGGTACCAAAAATGAACTAAAAAATCTACACTCTTCGTAAGCACTTGAGTATGGAATTCAATTGTAAAATAACTGTTAGAAAGATTATTGTTTAACTAATAACTTTTTTTCATGTGGAAACCTTTATAAAGAGCCTTCAATACGTTGCCGTGCTACACGATATTAATTATTTGTCATCAAGGCGCTCTACACCAAGATGATAAAACCAAGAAAATGCGAAATAAAAACTCTCACTCAATTCTATCTGTGATTGGTTACTCAATGAAAATCGATACAACTATGTTTGCTTTATTCATATTTGCTCCTTTTAATTTCCCATTCAATGTGTAAACAACGTAAGTGAAGAAAGATTACGGTATGCCTTTCCACTTACATCTTATCGATAACGGTACAAATTAGAACTAAAAGGGTCGAAAATTAGTCCGGTAAAATAAAAAAACCCATCAGCTACAGACAGAAGTACAAACAAACTGTTCATCTTAGCAGAAAAAAAGCGGTTTTTAAAGACAATGGGAATTCCTCGCCATTTCCACACCTTATACAAAGGCAGTTCTTGAATAATCACTTGGGGCACGCGGGCGGTCGCTAAAAAGAGGTGTATATTCAACAACACGAAAAGAGCATAAATATGTCATCATGATAGCAGCCATACCTCCTTATTTAAAAATAAGCACACAGGTTTAATAAGTGAAAAAAAAAATGATAAGAAAAAATGCCTGGCTCTTGCTGGGAAGACTACAACAGCCGTTACGTGTATCTTTTCGAATCTTTTTCGATTTCCTATTGTTCTTATAGAATAGACTAATTAAAAAAGGAGTAACTTCAGAATACCGGTTCACCAATAGTCCACAATGAGTCTTTCAAACAACACAGCTTTCTAAAGATCGAGCCAGTAAATACAGGGGATATACAAATAAGTGGATAGGTATTCTGAAGTTTAGCCAAAAGAGGAAAAGCTAAGATAAGGGCACAGTATGCTCGTGCGGTTACAAAAATAAACGCAGAATAACACGCTTGTGGGCGCAAACCTTCATTCAAATTTTCCATCGTGGAGCAATATGATTTTCTTTTTCCAGTTCAATATTCAATTTGCAAGAGATACAGCGTCCGAGCCTTTTAGAAAGATAATTGAAAACTGATCCAGAAGGATTATAAGGCTTAATAATCCCAACATTTTCTCTATCCTCTTAGCAATACAGGGCCGGGTTCCTAGAAAGCAGGTTAACGCTGACCCAGGGATGAATGCCATTTTTGCCAAAATAGTCGTATTTATCCCTGGGTTAGCGCTAACCTGCTATTAAGGAAACGTCCCAGTACTCGGGGTGTTTTGGTGCAACCTCACCTCAGCCCCCTTTACCACCCACCCTACCCCCTCCCCTCCCACCCCTATTTGATGAACCCCCCCCCCCCCCCCCTCTCCCCCCGTATGATGCAAATTTCCCTTTCAGGAAACCTCTGGATCCGTGATTTTGCCCGGACTGTCATCAGTCCGTTTATGTATTGATTACTGAGCCCTGTATTGTCCGATCAAAATACGTAACACTATTATTGCTCTCCGAGTACGGCGCATGCCATGGGAGGACAGACATCATCGCCCTGCGAATATCCCTCATACGCCAGCAGTAAAGTAGAGGATTCAGTACTGAGTTCACAAATACTATACTAACTGTCGTAATTTCCCATGCTTGAATGAAACCATTGTCCAGTCCAAAAAGCATCACCAATTGCACGCTAACGTAAGGGGTATAGCACAACACAAAAAGTCCGTATAGCAACAGCATTGCTAGAGATGACTTTCGGCGCTTGGCGATAGCGGCGCGATCCCTTGTCGCCTCCGCAACGCGGTTGCAACTTGTCTTTGTGACGCTTTCCTGGTGGCGGATTTGTGTTCTGTGATGATGGACAACTTGGTAGATTTTAAAGCAACCGATAGTACTTGCGACAAAACAGAGGAACGATATAGCAGCTGCAAGAATCTTATAGGTGCTAATGTCAAAGTACTGCAGCAACGAAAGAAGAGCGGAACCCGGCCAAGTGATAATCACGAATAAGGCCACTTTGTTGTTAGATGCGAAGGACTCATAAGTAAGTGCCCAATATAGGGCAGCCACTCGCTCTATACTGATCGCGGTTATCGTAACCAAGGAGACACACGCGAAGAACACACCAATTCCATACGCTATTCTCGTGGCGTCGCACCATGGCGAGAAGTCTGTATACAAAGCGTACATATTTGCCGCTATATGAAACGGTAGGACGGCTATACCGACTCCCATATCACTTATCGCGAGCACGCAAATAAGGAAATTCGCCGGAGAGTGTAGAGATCTAGTTTTCCAGATTCCTGCAACAACTAGGAAGTTCTCAACTGAAGTTGGGATAACTAGAAGAGCCTCTATTATTGTTGCGGTCGTATATGCAGGCCCTAGCTCCCCTCTGTTTGGCCAAACCTGCGTGAATGGATAGCAAATACGCTCAGAAGTGTTGTAATTGCTTGAGTTTCGAACCATTTTGTATCTTTAGGAGGCGCTCTTGGGCATAAAAAACCTTCCCTGCTGTTCTTATAGCTCTCTTTAACCATAAGGTTGACTGCTGTTCTTTCGGCTTTCTTACAATAAGGTTGACTGCTGTTCTTTCGGCTCTCTTACAATAAGGTTGACTGCTGTTCTTTCGGCTCTCTTACAATAAGGTTGACTGCTGTTCTTACGGCTCTCTTTTGCCATAAGGTTGACTGGGAAATGGTTATGAGTGTACGATGCAAATTGACGTCCTTTCCTGTAAATAGCTACTATTAGTGGGGATATGTGAATGACAAACGATCCATGATTTTCCCGACAACAATCGCGCGCTGCAAATGTTTGCTAAGCTATCTATAGATTTGAATAAAAATGCATTAATAAACAATCCTGGCTTGTAAAACTAGTAATTCGGTAACAAAAAGTTGATATAATCAACAAGAATAGCCTAAGTAATAATTCTGCCCACATTTTCAACCATTTGAATTTTTTTTTTTCATTTTCATTTAAGGCGTTCAATTTTTTTGTGTGAGTACCCTGACAGTTTCGGGTCAAGTTTGACAGGGCAAACTAAACGCAACAGTATGCGTTTAGTAGAGTTTGCGTGCGAATGTCAGAGAAAATCAAACAAAATAGTCACTACTTTTGTGTCATGTAAGAAATTCATGCAAATTCAACGAGAAAGCTCTTTTAAAGCAGTAAGTTCTCTTTTTAAAATAAAAGATCTGATGTAACTTAATAAGGAAGGTTTCATATCTGCCAAATTGATCCAAAAAACCCGACTAGGATTAAAATTATTTCTATAAAACGTTCTACTGCTAAAGGAAAATAACAAAGACCGAGTAATTTATAGCTCAAATCCAAACCGGAAAGCAATCCGTCAAAATCATGTAGAAATTAGGAACAAATATTTCAAGTACTATAGAAGTTTGCCGCCTTAAAATTTAGATGTCTTTCCCAACAGAATATTTAATTTGGCGGGCGGCCCTAAAGTAAATATGGGGTATTGAAAACACTTGTTTCCTTTATTGTATCAGCTCAATGGACTTTCTGTAAATACTGAATTCTCACAGCACGACCTCAAAAGAAAATTAACACCCTTGTTTTCCGATAATTATTTAATTGTCGAAGAAACCGTGAAGAAAATGGACTTCGAACATCCTGTAATTTATTGGATTGTAGTAAACCAATCAATTGTGGAGATTGGTTGAAAAAAAAATTAAGCTGGAAAATGACTTTGAATAAAAAAAAACACGATTCCGTCTTTATTTGGATGTTTGGTATGTAGGTTGCTTAGAGTTCCCGCTTATGGATTAAACATATTTTTCAACAAATAAAGAAAATTTATGCGTTTCTATGTAAAGACTGATAGTCAAAGATTGTTCTAATATCAAAAAAAGCAATCGAAAAGCGATAAACGTTTTATATTTGTATCTCATTTTTTCATCCTGTTTTTATTTCATCTTTTTTGCAATTTTGAATGGGAATTTGTATGAATTTTTTTCTCTTCTGAATATGAAACATGATGCCCTACCTTGCAGCTGAACCAATAACACACTTAGTAAGCAGCTAACACACACACCGTGAAGAGCAGGCAATATTTAATGAATTCTCCCAGGGAAATAAGAACCAAACATACACCTATTTCAAAAAAGGTTGCATTTTTGTTCCCGGGTGTGTGTCGTAACCCGCGGTGTATCATGGGATCTAGTTTCCGACAGGCGGGAGATTTAAAATCAGCAGCCGTCAACATTTGCCTTAAAGTTCGTTAAGGCACACACATCCGCTATAACAAAAGTGCAACATTTTTTTAAATAGGTGTATAACCTTGTTTATCACGAAACGTGATGAATGATTAAAAGACCACCGGAGTGTAAGATCCATGCTCCCTAAGTCTCAAAATGCGAGAATTGTTCGAATTCTCGATTTCTTTACTTTATTCGTTGTTAGCTTCACATATCCCCCCATCTATTTGCATAATATTTTTCCTTTAATTTAACCCCCCTTTTTTATATGGTGACTAGTGAATAGGTCATTAGTAATTTTGTGAGCCCGGCTAATCAGTAAAGGTAAAAAGACGTCTCACAATGACGAATTAGCCAGTGAACAAATAATGCAGGTACAATGCATTTTATTACAACACGTAAAGAAAAGTGTTAGCCTAAATGAATACCATTTCAAACTGAATTTTAACTTGCAAGTATTCGATTCTGATATTGTATAAATTAATGTACAATAGGTACGCTACACACAAAAGCCGATGCGCCAATCCTCACGCGGGCGCAAGACCAATTTGATGTCTAATGACGTAAAGGTTGAACCGCAGACTCTTAGCGCGTGGAACGATCCCATAATACCCTGCGAGGTCTCCATAGCAAACAACAGCAAACACGTCGTGAGAAACAAATACGCCGAGCATATCCACAATTAAGAAAACACTTTGCAATGATTACTTCTTTAATCTATTTGTTCATAAATTTTCTACCTAGTAAGTTTTTGAATAAGCATGTTTTAATAGTTTAACATTTAAAAAACATATTATCTTAAAAACATACATTTAAAAATATTTTTTGCCAGCTTGCTAGAGCTCGAATTTAGCATTTCATCAGGGTACTGTGTCCAAGATGCTGTTAAGCAATTCGCCAATTTGAAAAAAAAGCAACCAGGTTCACCTTGTTCAGAGAATCTAGCTACACGGCCCCCGAGATTCCAAGAATACAGCTACAAGTCACACGGTTCCAAGAATACAGCTACAAGTCACACGGTTCCAAGAATACAGCTACAAGTCACAAGGTTCCAAGAATACAGCTACAAGTCACACGGTTCCAAGAATACAGCTACAAGTCACCTGGTTCAAAGAATGTAGCTACAAGTCACCTGGTTCCAAGAATATGGCTACAAGTCACTTCCAAGAATACAGCTATACGTCACCTGGATTCCGAGTTTTGACACACGCAGATTATTAGTTAAAATCAGTTTGTTTTCACCTAGCTAGACGTCTAATCTTGAAGATGATATCCAGGCCGATGGTCCTGTTCCGGTTAAAATTCCTTCGCCCCTCCCACACGAGTCTTGCCTGGCGTTCTAAGAGTTCTTCGTAGGCATCTTGACGGTAACCTGAAAAAAAAAAATGGACATATAAAAAATAAAGAGGGTTCGAGGGAAAGCATCATCAAGGCTTAATAAGACAGCACGATTTAGTCGTATGCGACCTGGGGCTCATTTCTCAAAACACCCGACAATTCTCGGGCCCGAAAACGTTTAATTCTTTAAATTTGAAAACAAAAATCGTACTTTCAAAATTTATTGTATGTATTGTCAAACATCGTATTTTAGCACAAAAATTCACGTGAAGGATGATTCAAACTGTTCTAAAACATGAAAGCGGTTTTCAAAAAGGAAAACAAATTTTGAGAAAAAATGCAAAATAAAGTTTACGGGCCCGAGAATTCTTGGGTGTTTCGAGAGACAGGCGCCTGCCTACGACACGTCTTAGCCCTGGATTACACTATACGACTCGTGTTGTAGGGGTGTCGCGGGCAAGTCGCATACAACTCAATCGTGTAGTCTAAACCAGTCTTCAAAGGTTCTTTTATGTCCGCAAGTAATTAAGGCCCGATCCCTTGGAAATATCAAAAAAAAAAAAATCGAGTGTCACTTTTTAACTTACTCTTCCATATTTCCAAGGAATCAATTCGGTTGCCCTCTTGTCATGTAAGACAACAAGTGAGACTGACCTCATATACGTAAAATGGGGTGGATTGCAACGACAGTTTTTAGATTTTGTACCGAACCCCCAAAACTGCGATTTTATTTGCACATGCGTCGCGCTCCGCCGATTATTAATAGCTAAGTTTTATTTCAGGATTTAAAACTTAATAGCATTGGTGATTTTGTTCGATCATATCGATCGCACGCTTTGAAGGGGCTACTAAGCGGGTTTAATTTAAACGAATTTTAGCGGTATGAGAAGATACCTTCGGCTGCACGTTCTTATCTAGAAGACGAGGAATTTACAGTTCACAATATGGAAAATCAGGTTTCTACAACTTTGAAACACTCCAAATTTGACTTGGTCCCGGACTCAACCCCTGTCTAATAGCTTGAGAAGCGAAGCTGGCGCTACTGCGCTATATTCTCAGATACAATTGGACGATTTCACCCACAAGATCCCGTATTCATGCCGGGTAAGCTAAAAATGTACTTTGTGAAGGGTATAAAAATGGACGCCGATTTTGGAGGCGTGCTAGCGGGGGCGTGCTAGCGATGGGGGAAAATACAAAGTCACCTGGTTTATTTGCATATTTTATGTTTTTTCTTCCTTTTGTATTTTTTTCAACGAAATACGATTGTGTTGTTTGGCAGAGTAATAGAAAAAGCGTGCATTGAATTAGCTTTATTTATCTCTTAATTTTTGTATGCTCACCGTTTTTACTTCACAGAATTGATGAAGGCCATACTCGCCCCTTGAAAAAATTAAAAATAAACACAAGTGCATAATACTACTGGTCTCTAAATAATAATAATTATTTAACAGGGGTAGGGGACATGACGACATGACGGAAAAACCTGGAAAACGGGCCATTCGAGGTAGAGGGAGAAGATACAATTTCTTACAACGGCTTTAGGTTCCTTATATTAAGGACTGATTTTAAAAACACAAATGACGTGAGGCCGAAGTTCACATAACCAGATTTTGGCTTTTTAAGATTTCAGGGACGAAAAGCTCAAATTTCAATGACACTTTTCAAAAAAGCGCATCAATTAAAAAAACGTCGCACTTGATATTTTGTTTGCTATAAGTTATTAAGTACTCAAAGAAATTATCCGCCTTATTCGATGTGAAATGGGCTTATTTGAAGCGTCACGTCATGTTTTTACGTCATGTGCTAGGCTTTCATTGGCCAAAAAGGAGGGGATTTCATTGGCCAAAAAGGAGGGGATTTCATTGGCCAAAAAAAGAGGGGATTTCATTGGCCAAAGGAGAGAGGGCTTGTTTTTTTTTAAGTTAAGTATACAAAGGGGGAGCTGTTTAACTAATGACAACCGTCCCTTGATAAAAACTTAAATAAACTAACCATTCTCGGCCATGCCCAGATTGCTTGTAACCGCCAAACGGCCCTTGTGGTTGTCCAGCTAGGTAACAGTTCACCCTAAGACAATAGCATTCATGGTTATTAAACCATCGCTACCTTTATCAGTCAGGTAATATTTCACCCTAATACAATAGCATTCGTGGTTATTAAACCATCGCTACCTTCATCAGTCAGGTAATATTTCACCCTAAGACAATAGCATTCGTGGTTATCAAACCATCGCTACTTTCATCAGTCAGGTAATATTTCACCCTAAGACAATAGCATTCGTGGTTATTAAACCATCGCTACCTTCATCAGTCAAGTAATATTCCACCCTAAGACAATAGCATTCGTGGTTATTAAACCATCGCTACCTTCATCAGTCAGGTAATATTTCACCCTAATACAATAGCATTCGTGGTTATTAAACCATCGCTCCCTTCATCAGTCAGGTAATATTCCACCCTAATACAATTAGCATAAATGGTTATTAAACCATCGCTACTTTTATCAGCCAGAAAAAAAGTGCACACTAAGACAATGATGATAGATCATCATCATCATAACATTATAATCTGACTTCCCTTATCCCACGGTGCCAATCATCACATGGTGTCGTCATCGTCATCGTCATCGTCGTCATCATCATCATAACATTATCATTTGACTACCCTTACAGTACCACACGGAACGAATTATCAACATCATCATCATAACATCATCTGACTACCCTTATCCCATGGTGCCAATCATCACATGGTGTCGTTATTATCATCATCATCCACATAACATCATCATCTGACTACCCTTACAGTACCACATGGTGCCAATCATCATCAACATCATTATCATCATCATAACACCATCATAATAACATCATTATCTGACTACTCTTACAGTACCATATGGTACCAATATCCTAGGAAGCCTAGTGGTTATCACACTGGTCTCTCACACCGCTGCAGCACGAGTTTGAATCCCGGCTCTGAACTCGGGGACATTTCTAGGCTCAGGTTCTAGGTTTGGATTTGAAATTGGTGCAGTAAGTGGGTTGAACTTGTTCCTCCTGAGTTTCCAGTCTTTCGGATGAGACACAAAACTGAGGTCTTGTCTCTTGCTACCCTTACCACATGGTGCCAATCATCGTCATTATCGTCATCATAACATCATCATCTGACTGCCCTTACCACATGGTTCCCATCATCATCATCATCACCATCATCATAACATCATCACCTGACTACCCTTACCACATGATGCCAATCATCGTCATCATAACATCATCATTTGACTACCCTTACCACATGGTTCCAATCATCATCATCACCATCATCATAACATCATCATCTGACTACCCTTACCACATGATGCAAATCATCGTCATCATCGTTATCATAACATCATCATCTGACTACACTTACCACATGGTTGCAATCATCATCATCATCACCATCATCATAACATCATCTGACTACCCTTACCACATGGTGCCAATCATCGTCATCATAACATTATCATCTGACTACCCTTACCACATGGTTCCAATCATCATCATCGTCATCATCATAACATCATCATCTGACTACCCTTACCACATGGTGCCAGCCTGAATACTGTGGGCCACCATGAGCGCCTTGTCGATGTCTTTGGAAAACACAGCTCCTGCCAGGCCGTATGTTGTGTCGTTTGCTCGTCTAATTACCTCATTGATCTCATTAAACTTGAGGATCTGCATCACAGGGCCAAAGATCTACAAAGGAGAATCCAAAAATGTTGCTATAAAAGACATTGTAGAACACCTGAAAAAATCGGCGGCACTGAAGTTATTGGAGCTAAAGGTTTTATTTGAGCTGGGAATAGCTCAAGGGCTGCATGGACATGGAGTATATTACTACATTAAGTATAAATCCACTCACATACTATCACGAATCTCGCAATTTGATTGGCTCCACTACTCACTATGTATTGAGCCATACTAGGTAGTGAGTAGCAAAAAAGCGGCGTTTTTGCGCCAAAAGCGGTTATTTATTGCTGAGAATTATTAAAATCGTAATTTTTTGAAGGTAGTATGTAAGTGGATTTATACTAAAAAACAATTAGACTTCTCGTTTTCTATCTATTATCTATTATACCTATCTCGTTTTCAGTCGGCGGTACACACCTTGTTATTGGCTATAAATAATAACTCATAGAAAACGAGAACGAGTAGTCTAATTGTTAAGTATACAATATAGAACATTCATTGCGAGATAAGAGAAAGATGCTTGATTCTTATTTCTGCAGCAATTTTTTTATATCTCTATATCTTTTCTCTATACTTATGAACACATTTTTCATGTATCATGTATGAATTATGATTGTTCAAACAATGAGGATAGAAGAGGGAGACTGTCCCAGTGCACACAAAAAAAATCTGATAAAAAGTATCTGTATGAATGAGGTGGGACTAAACCCGTCCCCGTCCCCACCCAACCTTACCTCTTCCTTGGCAATCCTCATGTCGTCCTGGACACCAGAGAAGACTGTGGGCTCAACAAAATAACCCTTGTTACCATGGCGACCACCACCACACTCCACCTTAGCCCCTTGTTGTTTGCCGCTCTCGATGAGACCAAGGATCTTGTTGAATTGTTCCTCATCAACCTATAGGACACACAACTGTTATGTAACACCTAGCCATGACAAGATGGGAGAGAGGGAGGACGCACAACTGTTATGTAACACCTAGCCATGACAAGATGGGAGAGAGGGAGGACACACAACTGTTATGTAACACCTAACCATGGCAAGATAGGAGAGAGGGAGGACACACAACTGTTATGTAACACCTAGCCATGACAAGATGGGAGAGAGGGAGGACACACAACTGTTATGTAACACCTAGCCATGACAAGATAGGAGAGAGGGAGGACGCACAACTGTTATGTAACACCTAGCCATGACAAGATGGGAGAGAGGGAGGACACACAACTGTTATGTAACACCTAGCCATGACAAGATAGGAGAGAGGGAGGACACACAATTGTTATGTAACACCTAGCCATGACAAGATAGGAGAGAGGGAAGACACACAACTGTTATGTAACACCTAGCCATGACAAGATGGGAGAGTATCACATAGGAGGTATCACATAGGAGGAGAGTATCACATAGGAGGTATCACATTCCGTGTTGAACTTGTGATTGAAAATAATAGATTGAAAAAAAATATATATTCTAGGAAATTAAAACTTTTATAAAAAACAGTAATCATGGGTGAATCTTCATGACTCTTTTAAATCCCTGCCAGCTTTTTTAACTACCTTATTACACTTTATTTTCACGTCGTTTCTATTTCGCCTTTTTAAAGATTCAGAAAAATAAAGTGATGCGAAAGTTAAGTGTCGCGAAAATTACACAAGAATCCTTTGGGGGAATATTGGCTGTTTAATAAGCTTATGGAAACACCTTGTCTATTTTGTCATCGAATGTACATATATAGTACGGTAAGGGGTTGAGTTTGACTTGCATTTATAGATTTTTATGAAACTAAATTTAGCCCACGCATCTTTTTTGTTACAAATTGTTTCAGTTTTGATGATTACAGCACATTTTAATTTCACTTGTTATGCTTGATTTTATTTTCCCAAAATCGCGAGAATAAAGTGATTTGGTTTTTACGAAAATAGGAAAATCACGACAATAAAGTGCCGCGAAATATCGCCATCTCAAAATCGCGAAATTTTGACATCGCAAAAATTAAGTGTGGTAAGGTATCAGTAGCATTTGTCATTACCATTATCATAATCATTGTTAATTATCACCATCATAACCATCTTTTTATGGGAAAGTTAAATTTTAATTTTGACATAAGTTACATTATTTGGGTCTACCTGTGGTCCTTGTACAGTTTTCTCTTCAAGGGGGTCCCCCACCACTCTAGCCTTGGCCCTGGCCACACATTGACGAACAAACTCATCGTGAATGGATTCTTCTACGAAAATCCTGGTGCCGGCACAGCAACATTGGCCCTGATTAATAAAAAGACCTAAACAAGACATCTCGACAGCCCAGTCCAAGTCAGCATCTGCAAACACTATATTTGGACTCTTGCCACCAAGTTCCAAGGTGACACGCTTAAGGTTCGATTTGGCTGCTGTTTCTTGGATCAAGCGCCCGACCTGTGACAAAAAGAGTATTGAAGTGTGTGTTTGGTGTCCCCTATGACTCTGTTTTATATAATTCTCTTGTCAGGAGGTACTGTATACATAGGAAAAATATTCTAAATATCTATTCTAAAATATAAATAATCATAATAACAACAACAATTAATAAATAATCCTTTATCAACAATCTGAACAAATATAAAAAATTAAAAAAAAACTAATATTGATGATGACAATTATAAGCCTTCTTTTGTGGTCATCAAATAAATTCCAATATGTTTCTTTTTTTTTTACAAAAATCAAGGTTTTTTTCAGATTTTTTTCAAAATTTCATACAACTGTTAGGCACCGCCTCCCCCCATCTCAGCAAATCCAGGCTACACTCTGCCTAATGGTGTCAACTCTGTATACAAAATAGAGTAAAGTCACCTCAGTGGAACCAGTGAAACTGATCTTGTCAATACCCATGTGTGAAGAAATGGCCGCCCCTGCAGTAGGGCCATATCCAGGCAGAACATTAACCACCCCAGTCGGAAATCCAGCCTGGAAATACAGATGACAAACATTTTATGGTTATCACCAAATGGTCAAACATGATGAGTTGTAATGGCAGCAGCACACATTTATAAGCCTTTGACTTCACCAAGTTGCATCTGCGGCAACTATAATTCATATCCAGCCAAGTAGGGTGATATGCTTCCCTAATTATTTGAATTTATTTTATAAGAATTTCTTTTATCAGCCAGCAATGCCAGTGCGTATATCCTCAGTTGACCTTAAGACAAAGGAACATTGGGAAAATCTTAATAGCATAGTCATATAAACAGTAACAAAAACAATAATTGATGGGCTAGCAAAGCTGGCACTCTAGACCTCAAGACTAAGAAAATGTCGGGGTGCACTTCACAGTATCCCTTTTTCTTGTTTTTGTTTATTTTGTTTGTTTTTGTTGTTATTGTTGTTGTTGTTGTTTTATGGGGGGGGGGGGCTCATTATTACCTCCTTAACAAGACTTGCAAGGTAAAGTGCAGTCAATGGGGTCTGCTCCGCTGGCTTGAGGATCACAACACAGCCACAGGCGAGTGCTGGAGCAAGCTTCAGTCCCTCCATCAGGAGTGGGAAGTTCCAGGGCGTGATGGCGCCAACCACTCCCACAGGCTCATGACGGGTGTAGGTGAAGAAGGGACCATCTGAATTAGAATACAGTAAGAAAAAAGTAAGAGTAGCTGTCAGCGACACATTCAGGAGTTCTTAAACAGCCTCTGTCATCCGCCATCTTGTCATCCTAGCAAAGTACCAAGCCTGAAAAAGGATCCATTTGCATCAGCTGATTTCAGAAGGCCAATGCTATATGGTCGATGGAATTTGGTAAATAAAGTATAAAACTTTGTTTTCAGATGGATTTTGAGATTTTGACATATTTTGTGCCTTCCAATATCAAATGAAAACAATAACAAAGGTATTGCTGACAGGGGCCCTTTAAAATGAGAATTTAAAGAAACGTGAGAAATTCATTATGTTTCAAAACAGGGATACATAGCATGAAATAGAAATCAAGCCCTTAATATGTTCCAATGCCTGCACAATCACTTTTACCTGCTGGAATAGTTTTTCCTGTAACTTTGTCTGCCCATCCTGCATAGTACCTAAAGCAACCAATCATCCCTTGGACATCAATTTTGGCTTCATTGATAACCTTGCCACCATCATAGCTTTCCAACCTCTAGAAAAATGGTGATAACAAACAATTAAAGAAAATTATTGTCATGTTACCAAAGCATCTCACGGGAATAGTCCGAGTAGAAGTGGTTCATTTGGACAGTACCCAGAATACTGTTCCTGGAATTCAGTATTAATGCTTATAATACAGGTAAGGCACAGCCAGGATTTGATCTTTCTAGATCATTGGAGTACCCGAAGTGTAGGAGGGGAGTTACAGTGTTACTGCCCCTCCCTCTCCCCAATTTTTTCCAAGATCTTCTAAAAAAAAGAAATGGTACAGTACAGTATTGCAGTGCCAACTACACCTCTTCGAAAAAATCTGAGTATATTGCTGCTCACCTTTGCACACCTCAGTAACATGCCTTTTTAAAATCTGTTGGTACATCCCTAAAACTAATCTCCTTTGAAAAGAAGGGAGTTGGCAGGGGTGCTCATAATGCAATTAGTCAGACATCCATATGTACAGTAACTATATGCATTATAATAAAGCATGGGTATTCCATACCTGTCAACCTCCGAAAATCTCAAGGCTTGAGAATGTTTTGGGGGGAGGGGTGGGTTTAACCTTGCAGGAGTTTGCCGTATAGAAAGCTCTCGCGAACAAATCCACTTAAAAATCTCACAAGGGTGTTAGATAAATTGTGCTACGCAAGGGAATTGTTGTTTCAAACATTTTAATAGAAAATAGGCAAAATGACGATTTTCTATGGAATGATTTTTTAAAAGCGATAAAAATCTCTAAAAAGCAGGAGATTTGGTGCTCAACGAGGGAGAAGGGGTCCAAAATCTTGAGACTCTTGACAGGTATGGTATTCCCATTGCATTATTTTCAAGGAAAAAGGGGTGGGGGAAGACGGGTACTCATGATACCCACATGTAAACACCCATAGTGACACGCCTTCCATTAGACATACATTTCATCTGTCTCTCAACAGATCTGCAAGTTTGTAGACAGACTCTTATAACCTCGAATAATAGTCTCTTTTAATCTTTTCTCTTCATTTCTACATACTCACAGCTAGGTAATCTGCATCTCTTTCACACAGATCAGCAAGTTTGTACAGGAAATGTCCTCTCGCTGATGCATCCATGGTCCTCCAGACACTTCCAAGCTTGAACGCTTCTTTTGCTGCTGCCACAGCAATATCAACATCTGCCTGGAATTTCCCAGTTAGAAGTTAGACAGAGCAGTAGCAGGCCACATAGGATTGGGGGACACAATACAGAAACATTAAGAAAACACTGGGGGCACAGCCACGCACACGGTCATTTCCTCATAATTTTTGAAAATATTGGGGAACACATGCCCTCAGTGCCCCACCCCCTGCTACGGCCCCGTTAGATGTTATTCAAAGCTAGTAGAATATGCATAGTCAGCCACCTACCCAGGATTTTTTTGTGGGGGGGGGGGTGCGAAATCCGAAAAAGTGGACCTAATTTTTCAGGGGAGGGTGTGAGTTTTCTGATAAAAAAATCTGACCACCCCCTACAGAACAAAAAGGGATTTTTATGACATTTGCAGTTTCTATCCACTGGACGTTTATGATCGGATTTGACCTACAAAAACGTTTAGGATCTAGAATGCAACTATAGATCTTATCTTGATTGTTTGTATAGACACAAATCATCTCTCTCTCCAAGCAGAGTACAAATATGGGTCTGTTTTTTTTTTCAATTATGCTTTATTATTTATCCACTATATATTTTCCCCCTAAATGGAAAAGGGTAACCCACCTAGCAGAGTTTTCATTATGTTATTCCTAACTTTACCATCATATCACTTCTGTTTTTTTGTGTATTTGTTTGTTTCAGGAAGAAAGTTCTGCTTAGAGGGGGGACGAGGTGGAGGAGGGTGCAAAGCTTGCTGGGACACATTAGCTTGATTACCTTATCAGCCTCCGAGACATCGCAGATCTTTTCTTCTGTTGCTGGATTTAAAGTTGGAAACGTTTTACCACTCACAGAGTCTACAAACTCATTGTTGATGAAAAGCTGAAAAGAAATTATATCAATAAATCAATCAAAACCAACATGCAAGCAACCATTGTGAATAATGTGAGAGTAATCTCACACATGTGCTGAGTAAATCATCTCTCAGGATTTCTTGATTGGGGCAATATCTTGTAGAAAGAACAGCAATTGTCACCAAGACATATGGTGTTTGGTAAATTTGTGATTTTTGCAGAGCTCTCATACATTTCTTCTCAGTGACCAGGGGCGTACGCAGGATTTTAACAAGTTGCAGTCAAAGCATTCAGAAGCTGGATGAGGGCGTGGCCCCTCATCCCACATCCCCGTGAACATTTCATAGCTCGCGTTTTCGGGTTTGAAATTGCAACAATGCTGAGACTTTTGAGAATATTACAAGATCCTCTGTCATATGTTTGGAAATCATCTGTAGACTAACATGATTAAGAAAATTATAGTTGTTACCTCATCATATATACTACGTACATAAAAATGAATGAGTAAACATTTGATTTTTTCCCCTTGTTATGCAAAAAAGATCGCCAAATTTTTTGCAGTCCAGTGACTGCAGGCCTAAAGGCTGCGTACGCCCCTTGTCACTGAAAAGGGGGAGGGCGAGGCAAGCTGTACCCCAGATGAAGTTTGTCGCTGCTACATGTTGGTACTAACTATAAGTTATGTGTAATCTGGTTGCACTCAAATGAATTTTTTTTTTCATTAACTCACAACACAAGATTGTACCCAGGGGAATTCAGGATTCAGATTTATTTATTTAAGCAAAAAAAGATATATGGTCACAATAATATCAAACTGTTTCACTTGAGAAAAAATCTGATGTTATGCCCCAACCAACCTCAATTTACGGACACCCCACCATATAAAAGGAACCAGCGGCATAACCAGGAGTTTTAACAGGGGGGCCAAAAGGGCATTTTCGTCTGTATTTTAGATAATGTCTCATACATTTACTGTATTTTTGGCTGCTAGAAGGGGGGGGCCTGGGCCCCCTTGGCTACCCCCCTGGATACGCCCCTGGGAACTCCGCTATCTGGGACATAGAGGGGAACCCTGTAAAACTAGAAGAAAAAATTTTTAAATATTTGGTTCGGGTGTCCGTGATAGCGATAGTTGAATTTTTGGAAGTTCTAGCTTGAAGCAATAAACTCAAATTTATTTCTATTGTTTTTTAAATTAAGACAACATCTGGACAATTACGTCATGAAAGAAAAGGATTCAATGGGGATTAAACAGTCGGACCGCACTATACATCTCTATCGTCTTATCGTCAAAGGCGTAACAAATTTACACATTAAAAAGAAAAGATAATACGCACTTGACCCCAGAATAATGTAACTCTGTCTAAGTACATAATTTAAGTTATAAGAACTAGAAATTATGTGTAAGTTGAATTTTAGGAAGTTCTAGCTTGAAGCAATACACCTAAGTCGATGTTTTTTTCTTGTCGTTGTGTTTTCTTTCCTAGACTAAACAAATCTATTGTTTTCCAAAGTAAGACGACATCTGGACAATAACGTCATGAAAGAAAATGATTCAATGGGGATTCAACAGTCGGACCGCACTATACATCTCTATGTCTATTATTGTCAAAGGCGTAACAAATTTACCCCAGAGGCGTACCTTGAGCCCAAAATAATGTAACTATTTCTAGGTACATAATTTAAGTTAAGCTTATTAGAACTAGAAATTACGAAATTCGTAAATGGAACACTATTTATACTATTATACCATTGCATCATCGCCTTTGTCGCGAATATGTATATAAATGACCAGACAACTTCCTTACCTGTGTGTATTTGACCTCTGGTTTCGCCATCCTGTGAAAATTTTGGGCAGAGAAGCTGTATTTTGGTCGGAGATGTCGGGAGATGTCGCTTTTAGCACGAGAAGTGAGAAGTACTCATGCTAAGCACACAGGCAACCCACGGCCGGACTTTAGCCCCATCACTGATCCGAGTTTCGCTTTCGGGCCCACTCGAATCTCGGTTGTCAAATGGAAAGATAATATTTTATTATTATATATTTTGCTTGGCTATGGTTTCTTGATCTACTAGCTCTGGGTTTCTTGCAAGGTCACACTGGGATGCACGCTTTGCGTTTGTTTTACAGGGGCATAGGCGGGGGTGGTGGCCCAGCCCCCCCCCCCCCCCCCCCCTTCTACAACCAAAGCTACAGTAATTCTATGAAACATTATCTAAAATACAGGAGAAACGTCTTGAAAGGGCCTTTTGGGCCCCTTCCTGTTAAAAATCAGGAGGCGTAAATTACACCATTTCACGGCTAATTTGTAAGTATCTTACACATTGAGACCTCGTTAATCAATATCCTCAAAAGAGGATGGAAGGAATTCGCTCTAATGAAGGAATATCGAGTACCACTCTGCGATTTAGGACGAGTTACCAGAGAGAAAATGGTCCGCTAGAGACACAACCTCCAAACCCCACCCCCAGCTCAAAATCCTGGCTATGGACCTGTATAACACTTCTCTCATGACCCCTCTTGTCGCCTTTAAATCCTGGCTTTGGACCTGTATAACACCTCTCTCATTACCCCTTTTGTTGCCTTATTAAAGCCGCATTGTCACCAGTTTACTTCCGGTCGATTACCTAACAACAATATTTCAAAATATTCAAAGCAGTGTGTCTATTGGAAGTTTTTTTAAAGATGTTATTGATAATTTAGAGCGGATGGCCTGTTAAATATCTCGGATTCTAATAGATTTTTTGTCTTTTAACGGTTGAAGTTTCCGCCGGACCTCCGGCAGTAAACTGGTGACAATGCGGCTTTAAATCCTGGCTTTGGACCTGTATAACACTTCTCTCATGACCCCTCTTGTTGCCTTATTAAATCCGTTGTACATACTCAAGAAATGATGTATAACCGAGTGGAGATATTGCCATGTATGTAATATATGAAATATCGTGCAACGCTTGCTTTGGTGCAATATTTTCACTGGTTAAAGCGGAGACGAAAAATAAGGAGGGATAGGAGAAAAAAGAGATAGGCATTGTTTCGTTCCTGTATTCTTCGCTTCCTTTTTATCTCCTCTTGCGTGTATTCCTCGGACGGGTTTTTTATTATTATTATATTTATTTTATTTTTAAATGCGTTATCAAATAAACGTTGCGTCTCTAAATATTTTTATTTTAGAAAGCTACAAAACTATTATGTATTTCTGCTGCGAGCAGCGAACTCAACCTTTTTGAAATAAAATTATAGGTTGAATAATTCCTATTTCATAAGCTTTTTCTTCTGCTTTGATAGTGTAGCAAAGCGGAGAAAAATATTTTCTGCGACAGAATTCAAAAAGTAAAACAAATCACCGCAAAAAAATGTACGAATTCAACATTTGTGTATAAATACATTACATGAAATTAAAAATACATTCTTGGTCTCCTGGTTGTTTATACAAAATATAATCATCCCGCTTATGCACAGGCTTCCCACCCGCGTCAGTGAAAGATTTCTAAGGACATACGAATCCACATAAATAAATATCTATAAGTATATTAACATACTAGTCATGTTAATATACTTATAGTATCGACCCAAAATCGAGTCTTAAGAAATCCTTCACTGACGCGGGTAGGAGGCCTGTGGTTTATGCGGGGATTTTTTTAATAAATATCTGTACATATTTAGAATTTACAGACCGGTTTTAAGCGGCTTTTATGGAAGTTTAGTCAACCAGGATGCGAGAATCTACAGAGTTTTGAAGTTTTTGCCCTATTCTCAAGCGAATAACTGCTTTTTCCGAACTATGGCTATCCTGATTGGCTAACCTCACAGCACTGTCAAAGTAACCATGGTAGTTGACCAGTTCGCATCTGATTGGTAAAAGCCGATCCGCCTAGCCATAGGTTCTTTATTTAGCCCGTTGATTGGAGGAGAACCGTGCCTGGCAATATATGTTCACTCCCGGGTGGAACGGTTCCTGATTAGTTACACGTGTGGTCTCCCGTACAACGGCTCGACTTATTATTGTTTGATTGATCTGATCACGTGATCGCGTATACTGAGCGCAACAGCGGATAATGTTCCGTATAAGAACACGTAGAGTAACTTGCTGACTCACTTGGACTTGTTATAAGCTAGCCCAACGCGGATAAATGTCCCGTATGACAACACAAAGAAGATTGGGTGATTCACTTGAACTCGTGATCAGCTAACGCGGCGGCATACCGAACATCTGGTAGCGGCTTGTCGAACCCGTCTTTGCCGGTAAGGAAATATGTCACAATCGTACCCTTTCCCTGTGATGAAAAAGAAAAGGCCAACACAACAAGGTCAACTCACGGTGTCACACACGGCAATTATTTTGATCGTAACTCTTTTACATCATTCTTCGTGTTGTTTAAAATTTAAAACAAGTCAGTTATCATCAAAGATTTTCAGGCTACTGAAAGTGGAGGCGCAATAAATTACCCATTACTTCTTTTCGCAGTTCCCTGTTGCATCTTAACAAAGTAATCCGACCCTGTGAAAGCGAGGCTTGGACTCGATAGTAATGGCTCGTCAAAAGCGTACCGTTTTCTTTTTAATGTATCGTTTTCTATCTAGCGTACCGTTTTTTGTCTAGCGTATTGTTTTCTGTATAGCGTACCGTTTTCTGTCTAGCGTACCGTTTTTTTTAAATGTATCGTTTTCTATCTAGCGTATCGTTTTCTTTCTAGCGTACCGTTTTCTGTCTAGCGTACCGTTTTCTGTCTAATGTACCGTTTTCTGTCTAGTGTACCGTTTTCTATCTAGAGTAACATTTTCTGTCTAGTGTATTGTACAGGACCCGAAATGGTCCCAGGACCCGAAACGATCCCAGGACCCGAAATGATCCCCAAAAGTACCCCAACTGATCCTCGGACCCGAAACGATACCGAGGAGTCCCCGAAATCAACCCCAAGGAATTGCGGTAATGGACAAAGGGAAAGCAGAAGAAATACTTGCAATTCTTGAAGCATAATAAAGGGTTAACAGCGACTCGATTTCTAAACAACGAGCGAATATTTACCGACACATTTTAGGCAGCCGGTTTGGCCGAGAAGATGGAATGACAAAAGCACACTGAGTAATACACTCGAACAACCCTTTTACTACCGATACAAAATATTAAGAGGATGTGAAAGCAATATCATGTGAGTTTTGAATTTCCTCATGTAGTCGTGCGTACACCCCGGCATGATCTCATGATATGATAGGTTTTTCATTCACCGAAAACAAACATGACAAAAAATAACTTTAAAACATTTCGCTTCCTATTTAAAGCAGTATGTCCCATCTGTAAAGACTTTCTTTTATGGCTTGTTATTTAAAAATGATTTATCCACGCCGGGATCCTCAAATTACTATCACAGGAATTGTTAGTTGACCCCAATTTCTGACTCAACCACTGTATTTCCCCCGCAGTCGTATATAAAAATCTTAATATTATAGTTTTAGTTAATGTAAATTTCCTTTTAATAACACAAACAAAGCTAAATGTTTCATATGTTTTTAAAACTGAAAGCCAATCCTTACACATTCCTTTAGTTGTCCATTACTGTAATTCCTTGGGGTTCATTTCGGGGACTCATGGGGATCGTTTCGGGTCCCGGGATCAGTTGGGGTACTTTTGGGGATCGTTTCGGGTCCTGGGATCCTGTGTATCGTTTTTTGTCTAGTGTATCGTTTTTTGTCTAGCCTACCTTCATAGTGACCGGTCCTCGCTCATCCAAGTGATATCCTCCGAGTCTGTCTAACACTTCTTTGCACTCGGGACTCACATGAATACGAAGGGCTACAAAGAAACGTTTGGCAGAAATAGCATGAAAAAGGCACTTTATCTGTTGATCTCAAGGAAAAGTTATTCTAAAACGCGCTCGAAGGTAAGGAAATAGGGACTTTAAAATTATTATTGAGATAACAGGTACATAACAATTTGCGTAGTATTAATGTTGAGAAACGACGAATACTTTAGTCTTTTCAATGATTTCCTTTTCTATGCCGCCTGTCGATGTAACACTTAATCTGTTTTGTGATCCACTTACTAACGCTGACGAATATTGGATCAATGGTTGCCAACACTTACCTAACCCACTAGACTCCATCCTGGATGCATAGTTGACAGTGTCTCCAAACAGACAATAGCGAGGCATCTTGAGCCCAACCACACCCGCCACGCACGAGCCTGTGGAAAACATAAGCTTAAAGCCGCATTGTCACCAGTTTACTTCCGGAGGTCCGACGGAAACCTCAACCGTTAAAAGACAAAAGAATCTATTAAAATCTGAGATATTAAACATGCCATCCGCTCTAAATTATCAATCACATCCTCAAAGAAACTTCCAATAGACACACTGCTTTCTATATTTCGAAATATTTTTCGCGTTTTCCGTTAAAAGTCATCAGAGATCGTTATTACGTAATCGACCGGAAGTAAACTGGTGACAATGCGGCTTTAAGACACGTACAAACACCGCCGACTTGGCCTCGATTGAAGATAACGACAAGGAAGTGTTAGCGACAACTCTCCACCACACCCAATTTAGAATGCCTAGGAATGATAGCAGCACTGTCGTCCTTCTAGGCATGCTCACAGCTCAAGGCTTACAGCTCATGTATGCGCAGGGCTTTAGTGTAGGCGTATAGATGTTTGGTTCTTTGCGACATTATACGCGCCAACTTCGTCGTGTATCGCTTGACCATAGCCCGAATGAAGCGTTGTCAATCCCCTCTTCGCCACCCACCATTTCCACTTTACATTCTTTTATAAAACGCGTTTGATCCTCTCGTCATGGAAAGAGCGCTTTTGAACTATTAATTATACTAATCATTAGAAAATGTTGAATATTTTATTCAGGACGACAGAGCAAAAAATTTTTTCCCAAAATAAGGTCTGGTTAACTTCAGTAAGCTTGAATTTTTGCATGGAGGTTCCTTATGTTATGTTAACCAACTTATCAAAAAGTGTTTTTTTTCTAATGGATTCGTCTTCGAGATATGAGGCTTGAAGTGCAATTTTCAAATATTCAAAGTAGAAATCCTCGCTTTTAGGGAGAAGTCGGTCTCTGATCAGAAATTAAGCCAACTTTGCTCGCTAATATCTAAATTTCATATCTTATAAATTTCTTTGAAATTTGTTATTAAGCTTTTGGTCAGAGGAACTCCTTGTATGCGGAATCTTGAGATTATATATTGAATTTGAAAATGTCATGCCACTTTTTGCTTTGTCTATCCAGACTCACCTGAGTGGATGCCAATGCGTAGCTGCACCTTGCGTGACGGAATATGCGGTATCTGGAAGTCACGCACTTCGCTGAGCAGGTTCAGCGCCATAGATGCGACCTCGCCAGCGTGACGCTCGCCGTTACGCACAGGGAGCCCAGAAACAACCATGTATGCGTCGCCGATAGTCTCAACCTGAGGCGAGAAATGATAAATGTCACGTGATGACAAAGAAAGCCCCGGGGCAGTACACGACAATGAGGTTATAATAAAAGTCACACGACCACACCAGTAAGCCGGACCACCCCTACCCCTTCATCTATAAACATTATGCTTATCCACGACCTTGTCAGAGTGGATGTGACAACACAGGAACATGAAAAACATGAAAATCCCCCTTCAGGGTATATACATTAGTGATCTCAAGCAAGGACGACGACCACGTCGACGGCTAGGACAACGAGATCGAAAAAGATGTTTTCGCGCGTGGCGATGAATTATAAACTTTAGAAACTTTTTTCTACAGTAGCGAACGTAGGTAGAGAAGTTTACAGTGCAAACGTCCGCGTCCTCAATTGATCGTGAAATTTGGAGTTTTTACATCGTGGTTAAATGGCAAACGGCTGATATTGTATCAGACAGAACACATTTTCACGTGCTGCTATTGAATTCTCAATCAAATTTTATTGTTTTCTGCCGTCGTCGTTGCTCAAGGTCCCTAAATGCTCCTCCGAACCTTATCTAACCCGGCGTAACATCACGTGACAACGCAGGAAGACCACCACCCCCACCTCCCTTACCTTATATACATCATGTTCGTCCACTACTTTGTCGAAGCGAGTGTAAAGCTGGTTAAGGAGGTCCACAACTTGTAAAGGCGTGCTTTGCGCCGCCACACTCGTAAAGCCCACTATGTCGCTGAAAAAGATCGTTACGCTCTGGAAACTCTCTGCTGAGACAGGGTTGCCTTTCTTCAGCTCGTCAGCTATTGGTCTAGAGAGAACAAGCAACCTTTTTAATGCCATACAGACCCCCACTCTTGAGATAACCAGCTTAGACCAGTTTTATAACCAGTTTTATAACCTGAAAAAGGCAGGTATTGGCCTGCCGAAATATCGTTCTAAAAAACATAAATCTGCGTTGTTGTCGACTTTTTCTTTTAAAGGTTTTAGAAAAGTTGTTGTCTCCGATAACAAATGTGCACGTGTGCATGGCTGAACAGGCAATGGTTATATAAATTTATAAATGAAATAGCGTACTGTGCATGATAAAGACATCATTTCATTAGTATAGCAATAGAATTCCCGAAAGACAGTAGCGTGAAAACATCCCCGGTATTTTTCCGCTCTACCTTTTAGCGAGCTGTACGTGAAAACATCCCCGATATTTTTCCACTCCACCTTTTAGCGAGCTGTGCGTGAAAACATCCCCGATATTTTTCCGCTCTACCTTTTAGCGAGCTGTACGTGAAAACATCCCCGATATTTTTCCACTCTACCTTTTAGCGAGCTGTGTGTGAAAACATCCCCGATATTTTTCCACTCTACCTTTTAGCAAGCTGTGCGTGAAAACATCCCCGATATTTTTCCACTCTTCCTTTTAGCGAGCTGTACGTGGAAACATCCCCGGTATTTTTCCATTCTACCTTTTAGCGAGCTGTACGTGAAAACATCCCCGATATTTTTCCGCTCTACCTTTTAGCGAGCTGTACGTGAAAACATCCCCGATATTTTTCCGCTCTACCTTTAAGCGAGCTGTACGTGAAAACATCCCCGATATTTTTCCGCTCTACCTTTTAGCGAGCTGTGTGTGAAAACATCCCCGATATTTTTCCACTCCACCTTTTAGCGAGCTGTGCGTGAAAACATCCCCGATATTTTTCCATTCTTCCTTTTAGCGAGCTGTGCGTGGCGTACCCGTTAAGAAACTGGTTATTGATCCCTAATACTAGTTGGCTTTATTACTTCATGAAAATACGTTGATTATGTACCGTAACTCTTTGCATCCCCTCGCATTCTAAGCCCTCTTCTACTTTGGAACTATCGTTGGTCGGAATTGTAGGCATCGATTATCTACATCCTCTTCCCCAACCCCCATGTAACATCCCTTGCATTCCAACCCCGCCTTTAACTCGGTAGCTCATGTATGGTTAGAATAGTGTACTATCTACATCCCCTGTTCCCTTATGTACCCTCCCTTGCATTCCCACCCCTCCTCTACCTTGGTAGCATCTTGTAAAGCAGCTCGTCAGTCTTGGCTTTCTCCTCGGCCAACTGTTTGGTTCTCTCTTCCACTATATCTTCCAGCTGGTCCGTATATTTCGCCATCATGGTGATCATATTGTCAACGATATTAAGATTTCTAGGAACAAGGTGTTATTGCTTAGCTAGAATCCAGGCGTTTAATTGTTAGCAAGGTGGGTTGATGTCAAAGCTATTCAGATTTCTAGGAACAAAAGGTTAATGCTGAGCTGGAAACCAGGTAACCAGGTGATTATTACCTGGATAGGAGGGGACGGGTATAATAAGCGGAAAAGGGTGTGTGTGTGTGTGGGGGGGGGGGGGGGGATGGGTTGGTGTCGTTGGTTGGAGTGCACCCCTCCGACGAAAAATATTTTAGTTCTTGATTAAAAGCAGGTATCCGTACCATGGCACCTGGGGGGAAGGGGGACATAAAAGGGGGTAATGGTTGTGATACGGGTAGAGGTAGGTGGCAGGGGTGAGAGCGGGAGGGTCATTGTGGGGATAATGCTACGTTGAGTGGAGTTGGACTATAAGGAGTGTACAGGATAGTGATGCAATTGTTCTTAGCATGGCGTATAGGGTGAATGGGAAGATTAAGGAGGAGGTAGTGGGTAGGGAGGTATAGACCGGAAAACAAAAAGGCTGATAAGGGGTAAGGTGTACATGCTGGTGGAGAAAGAAGTGAGTTAAAATATAATGAAAACAAAAAAAGTTCATAAACATGCACATAAATGTATAATTTATTACGGTAAATAAGGAATAGAATATTTCATAGAGCTCTTTGAAAGGTTAAGCAGCCTCACGTGTGTTCTAGTACAGAGTTTATCATCAGGAGGTAAGACCAAGTACTAGTCAAATGCGAAAGGGAGGATGGTGTTTCCATAACTGCGCACGGTCCTCAGTGAATCATGACCGCACCTGCTAAACTAGTTATATTTCTGCCTTTCTGAGGTACTTACTTCCCCATGCCGTTAGCTTTTAGCTTCTTCTTGATGGCACTGAACGTCGGTCTCTTCTGAGCATCGTTATCCCAACAGTCCTGTGTAACCTGTACCATCTTATGTCCCGACTTCTCCTCCATGAACTTCGAGAACTGTGGTCTGAATGCAGGCTCCTGACGCTTACGAACCAGCTCAATCACATCTGTAAAGGAATTGAAGTAAAACTTGCCATCGTTATCATTATCATATTCAACATCATAATCTTTAATATAATCATCGTCATCATCATAATCAGAAACCATTACCATTCCACGTCATAAAAATTAGTCTAGACAGGGTCCATAAGGTGGCAAAGAGAATCACACATCACGCAAAAAACAAACATTTGTCATTTTCAATATCATTAATTATTATAAGTTTTAACCGAAAAGGTGGTGCGCGTAATAACGCGATTTCAACGAAACCAGTCTCACGTCCCCAAATTTTGAATAAAGTATATATCCGTGTTATTGAAATAGAGTTCATCTTGGAAAATATTAGCAAGTGTCCGGAATAGCGGGGTGCCCACAAGGCGAGAGAGGAATAAGGCAAGACATTTTGACGAAAGTATGTCATTGTTAGTGAGGTAAAAATCCTTTCACGTGATGATAGCAAGTGTCCGTTATAAGAAGGGCGTCTGCAAGGCAAAGGCTGCCTTTACGCACCTTTGGAAGAAAGTGTGTCTGTGTTAGTTGAGTAGGGCTCATCCCGGGTGATAATCTCGTACAGGACGATGCCGTAACTATACACATCGCCGGCCTGGGTCTTGTTCTTGCGATCTTTGAACCCGTCAGCCAAAGGGAGGAGCTCTGGAGCGGTCCAGAACAGATCTACAGAATGACCATCAAGATAGAATCATCATTATTATAATGACTTTGACTTTGAAATCCATAATGACGGTGAATATTATTCATATTGTGAAGTGAATATAATAATGATTCACCACGATAATGTAATCTGATAACACGATGACAAAAGAATAAGAATGGTTATGGTTGATAATTGCATGATGATAAAAAAGATGACGATGATGATGATGATGATGATTTGATATTATGTGAGAAAGATGACGATGATGATGATCGTCGTCGTCGTCGTCGTCGGCGGTGATGAGGAGGAGGAGGAGAAGGAGGAGGAGGAGGAGGAGGATCATGATGATGATCATGATGATCATGATGACGATCATTATTGAGATGGTATTCAGTGAAGCAAATAATAATAATGCAATCAGAGAAGTACTTACTTCTGTATACTGCAAATTCCCCGATATCTTTCGGCGTCTGATTTGCCCTCAGTAAGTCCAACCCATAATCCGTTATCTTACATGCCCAACGACTGTCAATCAAACAGTTGGATGATTTCAGGTTGCCATGGGCTTGTATAGGACTGTTGTGGATGGCTTCCATTCCCTATCACACAAAAAAGAGTTCAGAAAAATTAGTATTAATACAAAGGTATAAAGCATTCTTTTTTTATTCTTTTGGGTTTGGGGGATTATTGAGATAAATATAGGGCCAAGCAATCAGTGCCAACTGGAAATATTGGATAAATATTTAAAATTTTAAAAAACGCTGCCAAGTAGTCGCCGCAACTGAAACCGGAAAATATAATAATTCCCGCGGCGTAACGAGTAGATGATGATATGTTACTACATTATTGATGCTTTTCAAGTCTAATTTAATTCAATGTTTACTGCAAACCTCACTGAACTTACCGTAGCAATGTCATTGGCGAAAGACTGGCGGAACATCCAATCCAGCTTTATACTGTCATTACCAAGAAGATCCTAAAAAATATTTGCACACTTTTTAACACCAAGGACGCTTTTTAAGTTTCTAAGTTTTGAGGAGGGCGAAGTTTGGAGCTTGATTCAAAATTCAGGCTTAAGCTCCAAATTAAACAACTGTCAGGTCTTTATAGTATTTTATTAGAAAAATTGAAACTAAATAAACGATCAGTAATAAATATTTTATTGTTCATCAATAAAAGAAAGTAACTTGTCGGTGATAAAAGCATTCTATTCGTTCCTAATTTTCGGGGGAGGGTCACTATCAAGAACAACATCAGCATCGTCATTACCATCATTATCAACATTGACATAATCGCCATAATAATTTATCATCATCATATTCATCATTGTCACCATTAACATCATCATCACCATGGCAACTATATCCTGCGATCACCACATTTATCATCATCATCGTCCTTGTTTCTAACGTCATAATAATCATTATTCCTATCATCACACAACAGAACCACACACTGCAAATGGGACTGATCCAGGCAGTATCTAGTCTATTCAGTCTATTCAGTCACTGACCTGTAGTGTTCCTCGATTACAAAACCGTGAGACCATACAGATGTTTGGCGACTCGACACAGACTCCCAGATAGCGGTTGAGATTTGCATGGTGAAGATCACGAACCTGCAATAAACAATGATCGGATATAGGGATAAGCATTGATCAGATATAGGATAGACAATGATCAGATAAGGGATAAACAATGATCATATAATATAGGATAAACAACGATCAGATAAATGATAAACAATGATCAGAAAAAGGATAAACAATGATCATATAAAGGATAAACAATGATCAGATAAAGGATAAACAATGATCAGATAAAGGATAAACAATGATCAGATAAAGGATAAGCAATGATCAGATATAGGATAACTAATGATCAGATAAAAGATAAACAATGATCAGATAAAGGATAAACAATGATCAGATAAAAGATAAGCATTGATCAAATATAGGATAAACAATGATCAAATAAAGGAGAAACAATGATCAGATAAACAATAAATTATGATCAGATATAGGGTAGACGATGATCAGATAAAGGATAAACAATGATGAGGTAAAGGATAAAAAATGATCAGATAAAGGATAAACAATGATCAGATAAAGGATAAACAATGATCAGATACAGGATAAGCAATGATCAGATAAAGGATAATCAATGATCAGATATCACAATAGGACAAACAATTACCAGATATAACCTACATAGCAGAAACAATTATCAGATATCACGCCCATTACATACTATAGATAAACAATGATTAGATATCGCGTACATAGGAAAAACAATGATCAGATACCAAGAACATCTCGTGATTCATATTACCATTTTCATGTCGACGAGAACTTCTCGTGACAAATGCTGGTGAGTCTTCCTTAATTTCTTGACGACAACATGCTCCCCCTGAGAATAAAAAGCAATTCAAACATCACATTTTTGTTACACGTTTGAAAGCGGAATTGTACTTATTTGTTATACTTAATAAGCAAGGGTAATCTTACCTTATAGTTTGCAAGATTACTCTGCTGCACGTGATTCGAGAACCCACCGGAGCTATTCATAGAAATACGACTTTTAACCTGGAACCACAAACAACTATGAGCATTGCAAGGGCGGACCTAAGGGTTGAAAATAACAAAGTACCCATATCCCCATTCAGCCTCATTCTACTGTTGTCCGAAATCTCAAATTTTCTCTTCCGCCTAGCAATCCCGCCCTTTCCGCTTAACATTAAGTCTCAAATTCTGTGACTTTCCATACCCGGCTAGAGTACTTGCTTCCAGGTGATGAATAAACAATGTCGTCATATTTAATGAGCCATGAAGGATCCATCAAAGATCTCTCATAAAGCTTCTTCCTGGAAAATAGAGGTTTGCAAAGCTTTATGCCTATTTTACTATTGGGTTTACTGTGGTTTTTAATGTTCTTTAAGCTCTACTAAACCGCTTTCTGGTTTCGCTCATTTATCTGACGGAATTACATTTGGTGTTTTTTTTTATCAGTTAGCGCGCTTGGCAGAGATATAAAACGCTTCAAGGATTTTGGACGGAAGCCATAAGGCGATTTTGCTGTTGGGAATAATCAGCGAGAGATCGTAGAATATTGAAAAAAATTAGTAAAATTGAATTTTAAAAAATCAAACATATTTAAACATTTATCATAAGCGAATCATCTGACAACTTACAGCAGGCGCATAAAGTTGGCGTCTACCCAAAAGAGCCGTGGGATTTTTAAAAAAGGAAATGTAACGATATAATATAGGAATGCCTGAGGGATTAAAAAAGGTAGCGGTACAACTCACCTGTAATAACAGAAAGCGACAATTAATATAATGATGAGTAAGAGAGGGACGAGCAGCAGCAGGAAGTAGAAGTCGCTCAACTCTGAAAAAAAATAACAAAAACATACATAAATAAATGTTAGGTAAGCTCGAGGAAGGGAAATCCAGATAAAGAAGATATCGTTAGGGGATAAACCCTAAGGAAGGTACACTCATTTCAAATAAGGTTCTCGGAGAATCTGTGACGTGGCCCGCAGTGCTATGTAACATAACACAAGGTCACGCAACACAACAAAAGATCACGCAACACAACACAAGATCACGCAACACAACACAAGATCACGCAACACAACACAAGATCACGCAACACAACACAAGGTCACGCAACACAACACAAGATCACGCAACACAACACAAAATCACGCATTACAACACGAGATCACGCAACACAACACAAAATCACGCATTACAACACGAGATCATGCAACACAAGATAACGCAACCCAACACAAGATCACGCAAAACGACACAAGATCACGCAACAAATCACAAGACTACGCAACATAACACAAGATCACGCAACAAAACACAAGATCACGCAACATAACACAAGATCACGCAACACGACACAAGATCACGCAACACAACAAAAGGCCACGCAACACAACACAAGATCACGCAACATAACACCCAACACAACACAAGATCACGCAACAAAACACAAGATCACGCAACATAACACAAGAACACGAAACACAACACAAGGTCACGCAACACAACACAAGATCACGCAACACAACACAAAATCACGCATTACAACACGAGATCATGCAACACAAGATAACGCAACCCAAAACAAGATCACGTAAAACGACACAAAATCACGCAACAAATCACAAGACTACGCAACATAACACAAGATCACGCAACACAACACAAGATCACGCAACAAAACACAAGATCACGCAACATAACACAAGATCACGCAACACAACACAAGATCACGCAACACAACAAAAGGCCACGCAAAACAACACAAGATCACGCAACACAACACAAGATCACGCAACACAACACAAGATCACGCAACAAAACACAAGATCACGCAACATAACACAAGATCACGCAACACAACACAAGGTCACGCAACACAACACAAGATCACGCAACACAACACAAAATCACGCATTACAACACATGATCATGCAACACAAGATAACGCAACCCAACACAAGATCACGTAAAACGACACAAGATCACGCAACAAATCACAAGACTACGCAACACAACACAAGATCACGCAACATAACACAAGATCACGCAACACAACACAAGATCACGCAACAAAACACAAGATCACGCAACATAACACAAGATCACGCAACACGACACAAGATCACGTAAAACAACACAAGGTCACGCAAAACAACACAAGATCACGCAACACAACACAAGATCACGCAACACAACACAAGATGACGCAACAAAACACAAGATCACGCAACATAACACAAGATCACGCAACACAACACAAGGTCACGCAACACAACACAAAATCACGCATTACAACACGAGATCATGCAACACAAGATAACGCAACCCAACACAAGATCACGCAAAACGACACAAGATCACGCAACAAATCACAAGACTACACAACATAACACAAGATCACGCAACACAACACAAGATCACGCAACACAACACAAGATCACGCAACACAACACAAAATCACGCATTACAACACGAGATCATGCAACACAAGATAACGCAACCCAACACAAGATCACGCAAAACGACACAAGATCACGCAACAAATCACAAGACTACACAACATAACACAAGATCACGCAACACAACACAAGATCACGCAACAAAACACAAGATCACGCAACACGACACAAGATCACGCAACACAACAAAAGGCCACGCAACACAACACAAGATCACGCAACAAAACACAAGGTTACGCAAAACAACACAAGGTCACACAACATAACACAAGGTCACGTAACACAACACAAGATCACGCAACATAACACAAGATCACGCAACACAACACAAGATCACGCAACACAAGGTCACGTTTAGGCCTGGCTAAACATTCAAACATGTTTGTCAAACATTGAAATCGAACTTTAATGCGAACATGTTTGGTGAGGTGGCTAAACAAAAAAAACATTTTCATAAAACATTAGCGCGCACTTTTTCAGTTATGTTTACGCGAGGAATCAAAGTGGCGCCATGGGAATTTCGAGCTGTTTTTTGGATAAAAGCACGAAGCGCCCGCAATGTTTGGTGTGATGAGTGGCTAAACAATAATACATTTACGTCCAACACAAACGTTTGATGAAGATGTTTTGATCTGGTTCAAACATCTGGACGTGTTGTGGAAGCCAATTAGTGCCATGTTACTTAAGCCAAATGCTATATTATGAGAAAATAAAAGTAAACAATCTGAATGTCGTCAGTTTTGTCCGTTGAATTAATCTTTTTACATATTTTCAGTAGATTACGCACAGGCAGCCCAAGTGCGTTATAATTAATTTTTTACTGTATGATGAACGAGATGAAATACAGTGTTTATATGGCTTCGTAAGAGGGTTAGAGATAAGATAGACCAACTTCTAGGCTTCCAAATTATCAAATAACAACAGAACAAGTAAAGTTAAGACTTATACTCTTATTTATCACTATTTTCAGGAACTCTGATGATTTTCAAGCAATTTCGCGAGTTATCGGAAACCCTCTTACGAAGCCATATAAACACTGTATTTCATCTCAGAGGGTTACCCCTCTGACTAGTCCAAATGATCCCTGAAAGTTCTATCCTCAGGAACGTAACATGCATACTAGAAACCCTGCCCACGCCTTGTTAAGGATTGAATCCTGCGAGAAATGGTCCTTATAACTAAAATTGCTATTCCAAAAAGCGTCCAGCGACCGATTGAAGAGTTTTGTAACTTGTACATATGCTCATTTGTAAATATAAACATATCTATCTTTAGAATAAATCTACTCACATACAAGTAAAGTTAAGAAAATCTCGCAATTTGATTGACAATCGTACCAATATCTATCGAGCCAGATAGTGAGTAGCTAAAAAGCGTCGACAAAAGCGGTTGCTATTTATTACTGAGAATTATTAAAGTCGTCATTTATTTGAAGTTGTATGTGAGTGGATTTATACCCAAACAATTAGACTACTCGTTCTCGTTTTGTATGAGTCTACGAGGCAACGCGCCTCGTTGACTATTGACTCAAAGAAAACGCAGTAAATACCTTCAGGAGCCTTGATGCAGTTCTCGCCAAGAAATCCACAGACGGGTACCGCCCTCGGCTCCTTGGTGCCTCCTCCGGGCCATATGATCGTGGTGTTGTACGTCTTCATCTGCTCCGGGTTTCCCTTCTCGTAGAGAAGATCAATGACAACAGTGGGTACATTTGTGCCATTCTGTCGGTTGGAGAACACAAAATAGGGCACAGGGTTCCCATTCTTTGTTATACCGACTGGACCAGTGATTCCTAAACAGGAATAAAAATGTCTTAGTGAGAAATTAGTTTCGATGGAAGATGTGTGTGGGTGTAGCTAGGGTGCACGCAAGGGGCATTTAATGAATGGTCACTTAATAAAGGATAGTCAATTCCCATTTACGTTTTTAATTTTATATTTATGCTGGCACACCCCATATCAAATATATAATGTCCTCCGCCTAAATGGTCTATGGGAGATAAAACGAATTCCGTGTGAATTCAGACACCATTTAGCGGCCAAATAGGAAAGAAAATCAATGAAGCGGACTTCCAAATATGGTATGCAATCTCCTCATATGTCAATGTGCGCATTCGATAATCGAACCTTTAAGTAAGGAATATTCGAAATATCATGTTTGATATTTTTTAAATTTGGTAAATAACGCATGGGACGCATAGTAGTTATTTGGAGTTTTGCTATTCATAATTCGTCATCCAATATTGATTGAAAACAATAACAAAAGTGTGGCTGAAAAAGGCTCTTTAATATAAGTGAGTACTTACCATCAAATAACTTTCCACCTGTCGATATGACCGATGTGAGATATGTGCCGTTTCTGTAGTCGCCGCCTTCTGCTAGGGTTTTATTAACAGCGTACGTGTACAGCAGCATGGCATTAACAAGGTAGGCTCCAAATGTCAGAGTCTGGAGGGTAATGTTACATTATACATCATTTGATATACATCAGAAGACACACGCACCCTTGACGTCAGCGCGCGCGCGTTCCCCCAAAACCAAATTGTAAAGTAAGAAAACATTCTAATTGATATATAAAACTTATAAAAAAATTTCATTATTTTGTGCGTCTGTCATCGTTTAATAGATGCACAGAAGACGTCACAGTGTTTTAAAAACAACAGTCACACAACTCAACTGTGTCTCGTTGCATACTTTTTTGTTCATGACAAGCTCTGACGTCATCTGTGCATCTAAAGGTTGTTTCTCAATAAGAGGTCGTCCATACTAACACGGATTCGTTTGGATCCGTATACTTTTTGATACGTTTAGGCCTTCCGTCCACACTAACACGCGCGATGGATCAAGCGAATCCGGATACTTTTAAAAAAGCTGTCGAAGGTGGATCAAAATGAATCCGTATACTTTGGTCCGTAGTGTGGACGGTCGAATCCGTATCAAAATGAAAACGATGGCATCATATCGCAGGCGCTCCTGCTGCTTTGAGCATGCGCATATCATAAAAATGACGTCACCCCGTACCTTTCACTGTTTTCAAACGTTCGAATCCGTGTTAGTGTGGACGGCTTGATGCAGGCGAACACGCTGCGAAAACGATAGTGTGGACGCGAATCAAGTGATGCGTTTTCGGCGAAACGAATCCGGGTACTTTTAAATCCGTGTTAGTGTGGACGACCCCTAAGGAGCAAGCGCAAACGGAAGCGCGACACAAGTGAGAATCAGTCAAACACAAGCGCAAGAAAACCAAGCAGTTGCGTAATGTTGCGCTTGCGTTCTAGTGAGAATCGGGAAATTACATGCGCTGCGCTTGCGCTTACGTCCAAGTGAGAACCAACCTTCAAATGACACAAACGCAAGCAAAAATGAGATTTGTTAAAAAAATCATTAATTGTTATGAATAACGAGGCGATTTGTACATATGCCATTATTTTTCTTATAAATACTGCAATAACTGAGCAACATATTCTGTTAAAAACCTACCGTTTCTGTAACCTTGTTGTTATTGCTAATAAGGACGTCTCTAAAGCGAGTAACAAACTCGGTATAGTCATCTCCCCTTGGCTTTCCGACCGATATATCAATAATTCCGTCAAATGTTGCAAAGTGGTCGTTTTTCGACACATTTGGCCAGACGTCATGTTCCCAGCGGTCTTCAATGGTATCAAAATCTAATGTAATAAATGCGTATTCTCCATTTCTCATCCCCAGCTCATTCGCCATCCACAGGATTTTAGAGGCTTCTTCTGAGAAAGCCAGTATAATGACGACTAGAAAATATAGGGAAAACTTATGTTAAGGAAGAGTGTAATACAAACTAATACACGGAAATAAAATACAGGGCTCAAACGAAGTGTATTCGTCAGAGGAATAAGCAGGCGCGTGTCCGACGTTTGCATTCCAACGTGCGTATTCGATACATCAACATACTCATTCGATATTCAAAGTACTTATTCGATAATCAGACGTGCGCATTAGATAATCAAACGTGCGCACTAGATAATCAAACTTACGCATTCGATAATCAAACATGCGCACTAGATAATCAAACTTACGCATTCGATAATCAAACTTGCGCATTCGATAATCAAACATGCACATTCGATAATCAAACGTGCGCATTCGATAATCAAACATGCACATTCGATAATCAAACGTGCGCATTCGATAATCAAACGTGCGCATTCGATTATCAAACGTGCGCATTCGATAATCAAACGTACGCATTCGATTATCAAACGTGCGCATTCGATAATCAAACGTGCCTTTCGATAATCAAACATGTAGATTCGATAATCAAACGTGCGCATTCGATAATCAAACGTGCGCATTCGATTATCAAACTTACGCATTCGATAATCAAACGTGCGCATTCGATAATCAAACATGCACATTCGATAATCAAACAAGCACATTCGATAATCAAACGTGCGCATTCGATAATCAAACGTGCGCATTCGATTATCAAACGTGCGCATTTGATTATCAAACGTGAGCATTCGATAATCAAACGTACGCATTCGATTATCAAACGTGCGCATTCGATAATCAAACGTGCGCATTCGATTATCAAACGTGCGCATTTGATAATCAAACGTGCGCATTCGATTATCAAACGTGCGCATTCGATTATCAAACGTGCGCATTTGATAATCAAACGTGCGCATTCGATTATCAAACGTGCGCATTTGATAATCAAACGTGCGCATTCGATAATCAAACGTGCGCATTCGATAATCAAACGTGCGCATTCGATAATCAAACGTGCGCATTCGATTATCAAACGTGCGCATTCGATTATCAAACGTGCGCATTCGATAATCAAACGTGCGCATCGATTATCAAACGTGCGCATTCGATTATCAAACGTGCGCATTCGATTATCAAACGTGCGCATTCGATAATCAATGTATGTTTATGTATGGAATGTATATATATACTTTTTTTAATCGCTGAGTATGCTATAATTCTTCGGGTACGTTACGGTAATCTTCCTGTTGAAATCTGTTGTAAGCTACAGACTTTGCATACTTGCCAAGAAACAGAGCGTTTTCTTTCCTCACCTCTCGATAGCCGTTTGATTGGCTGTACCACGCTCCTGAACTGTTGACCAGTCGCCGGAGTAGAGTAAAGTCCCAGGTACGGCACACTAATATTCTGACTTAATAAATAGTTCTTCACACCAATCGCCAATGGCGACCATATAACATCTTCAGTGCTGATAATACTTATATCCGATGTCCAATCATGAATTTTCAAAAATCTTCCGAGAATTTCGGGAAATATTTCGCTGTACGTCTGCGTAAACGGCTGCGTGCGCGAAAAAGTATAATACAAGTTTCGGTCACTGAGCCCCAACGAAGAGCACGCAAAGGAGACCATGGGCTTTTCCAGCGCCGCCGCCAGAAGTCCTGCAGATATACACTCTGATGAGCAGGCAGGACCGATGAACGCATCCTTATCGGCCATTCTATACACCTCCTGGAGCGATGTAACTTCTTTGCAGGCCGTATCCGCGATCGTGTAGTTAATAGTATAATTAACGCTTAGCATATTTCGCTTTTTGACTTCCTCGATACTCATATTCAAAGCGTAGACGAGTCCATCGCCGATACCCGAATTCTTAGTGTTTCCTATTGGAAGCAAGACGCCCAGGTTCAGCTCCAAAACACCACTGCATGATAATACGCATACGCATAACACCAGGGCGAGAGAGCGATATAGGGGACCCATGACGTCACACCCGTTGTGCCCGTAGACTGGAGGGTTTCATCGCTTTGTTTTTTGTCTGGAACATGAAAGTAGTTATCAATATCGTAGCTAGAAATTCGGCACAAATCTCTAGAGAATATGGCCTTAATGAGACATGGGTTCCATAAAGACTATATTCACTAGATGTTGTCGTCGAAATGCAGCTACGAAGCCTAAGTGCGCCCAAGGATAAAAAAATTATGGCCGGCTGAAAAAAATGTTTGTCGCTGAAATTCGTGATGTCCCCATTTTGGGGCCTTTTTTATATGTTTAAAAGGAATATGATCTTGCAATGAAGTGAAAAACCCGTTGTTCCCATTAGTGACAGGTTGGCCTTTTATATAAAAATTAAAATAACGTAAAATAGAGGCACTATCATCCATAGAGTAAAATAAAGGCACTATCACCCATAAATCATCCTTTTCTGCCTGGCTCATAAAACACAGTGGTAGGTAGCGTTCTAATTAGCATTCGAGTAGTTCTACATTTACATCTACAAATGGGGGGCCTTGGAAAAGTGAGTAGACATTAAGAAGCATTTGATTCAACTCTTCGAGTTAGTGGTGGGTAACTGGATTTTGAGATTTTAAAATAATGAGAAAGTTTTGGAAATACCGACGGTGGTGCTTGTATGTCCTGATTAGATGTCTATATTTTCCATTTCTTGTTATCGAAAAGCGCAAAATAAAAAAAATCATATGATTCTAGAAGTTTTACAGAGAGAGAACAGATAATAAAGTAACTGGTGAACTGATAATAAAGTAACTGGTAAACTGATAATAAAGTAAGGGTTTTCTTGATCCATAGAAAGTGTACATTCAGATGAAAGGGAAAAGTAGATAAGATACGTATATTAGACGCTAAAGGTACATATTATAAGGTGCATTTAAAACGACTTTTAAGTTTATCTTTCAAAAAGGTAAAAAGTGTGGATTGATCGAAAGCTTAGAAAAATACAGTAACCTTACCTAGGTTCCTCAATTGGAAAAAGCTATCAGAATTGCTTTCCTTCGTTAAATTCGTATCATTAACAAAATAATATACAAAGCTCTCAATTTAAACCCTGCTCACTAATCACATAAATTCATTGTTTTAATCCCGTTTGTTATAAAGGTCGATGCTGATTGGTGTTTTTTTAGATTAACAAGCACAGGGTAATAAGCAGTGTAATGTTTGTCAATGTAAAAGCTTTTCTCGATGCATTTATTACTACGAGAGTAGTCTGCTTCCTCCGCTAGCATAAAATCGACAATAACCAATTGACGCTTTCTATCGCGACAGGTGAGATACTATTGACATATTTCGGGATAAATGGAAATGGCGTCGGAAATGGCACGGCCATTGAATATTTGGCCTCTTAGTTTACTGAAAACAAACATCAATACACGCAAGTTAGCCAGACAAACTGCTTCTATGCTTTATTCTGAATCCAAACGAAGGGATATCAGACATGTCGATTGTTCTTTCAAGTGTGAGCACCCATGTTCTCCGATACCCCAGCGGCCTTTGAGGGTCTCTTTAAAAGTCTCAACTGTAGATAGAGTGGTCGCTCTCTTGCCAAATAATTGAAAAGGGCTGGAACAGTATACTTGAATAAAGACATTATGGCTGCCGTTTTTTTAATTGATCTAAAATGCGGGAGCCTGTAATATGCTAAAAACGTTTAACACAAAGTTCCTGCATAAAAGGGATAAACTTTCCCATTTGCACATTTTTTTAATTTTTTTTATTTATTTATTGGCTTTAATTAATTTAAAAAGCCTTAGAACATATTTCCTTTGATTTGACATGTTCATGAATTGATATGAAAAAGCTTTGAAATTTTGATATTTTATACATTTTGCTGAAAAGTTTTCAAATTCGCGCACAGTCAATCACAGTCAACGCTTGGTTGGTCGCGAGAATTTTTCATTGTAATTTGTGTAAAATTTGCCAAAAATAAATCGTTTTAAAAACAAGATAGTAAAAATGCTAATTGTCATTGTTTCTTTATTTCATACTATCTCAAAGGTTTATTGTTTAGAAGGATGAGTTCTTCAACGACTCAGTGAGGAATAAAACCGCTGACACCCCTGAGCTCGGCCTTTTATACCGAAACCTTGCGTTTAAGAGACCTAGGCCTATATTCTGGAAATTCTTTTTGGAGCGTTTCCCCAAATATAATCTCCTAAAGGAATTGACCAGAGAGCGAGCTAGAAAAACGACCATTCGCGTCCAAATGATGAAGCCTATATCGTGTTGGAAGTTAATAAGAAGTTGATAAAAACGAAATAGGTAAAAACATCTTGCCACATCCAAAGCATGTCATTATCACTTGTTATATCTTTTTGTCTATTCCACTTTAATGATCTTTGCAAAACAAATACATTCCCATAAAATTCTCGGAAAATGGGTGAGGGTACAATAATAAACAATGATGGATATAAAAATATGATGATATGATGAATATGAGAATATGATGATAGGATGATATACAGCTATTTCAATAAACGTTGTCCAAGAGCGTTCTGCCGCACGCGCCCATACCGCGAGGTGGTATGGGTAATGTTGTAACAGGTTAGTAAATATGCCGCAGTCTTATAGTGAAGACCTTCGCTGGCGAGTTATCACAGCGGTACAGTTTCTAGCATCATCTATCGAATACTCTGCGGCATTTTTTTCTATGTGCCGCTTACAATTGTAAAAGGTATGCAAAAATAGGGACAAAAATAGGGACGACAACGGCAACGCGAAAGACGACGGCAGAAAACAATTGAGAGTGGTCGCTCTCTTGCCAAATAATTGAAAAGGGATGGAACAGTATACTTGAATAAAGACATTATGGCTGCCGTTTTTTTAATTGATCTAAAATGCGGGAGCCTGTAATATGCTAAAAACGTTTAACACAAAGTTCCTGCATAAAAGGGGTAAACTTCCCCATTTGCACATTTTTTTTTAATTTTTTATTTATTTATTGGCTTTAATTAATTTAAAAAGCCTTAGAACATATTTCCTTTGATTTGACATGTTCATGAACTGATATGAAAAAGCTTTGAAATTTTGGTATTTTATACATTTTGCTGAAAAGTTTTCAAATTCGCGCGCACAGTCAATCACAGTCAACGTTGTCCAAGAGCTTTTTGCCGCACGCGCCCATACCGCGAGGTGGTATGGGTAATATATGCTGTAACAGGTTAGTAAATATGCCGCAGTCTTATAGTGAAGACCTTTGCTTGCGAGTTATCTGGATGGTACAGTTTCTTGCATTATCTATCGAAGACACTGCGGCATTTCTTTCTATGTGCCGCTTACAATTGTAAAAGGTATCTGCAAAAATAGGGACCAAAATAGGGACGACAACGGCAACGCGAAACACGACGGCAGAAAACAATTGAGAATTCAAAGAGCCAGACGTGAAATATACTCTGAAATGGATTCTGTGTGATACATTATAGCCGTTTTTCTTCAAACGACAACGCGAAAACTCCAAGTTTCATGGTGTAGCGAGGACGGGAACGTGTGCGCTGAAAACTAGACTATCCTTGTTCGCTATGCTAGAAATAAGATTCTAGGGTTTACTATAGTTTTTTTGGGGGGAAAACATAAGCGAGCGATTTTATCTAAACTAGTTTAAAATTGAGCGCAAAGTATGAAAGCTTTTTGGGTTCTCCCTGCAGTCGGTCGCCGTCGTAGTTGCTATTTCGTTCAGGCACTTTGCCAACAGGTAACTAGAGTCTCCGTTTGACACCTCTTACGGGATAGGTGCCAAACCTGCTCTTGTTTCCTTGTTTAAAGACGCGCAGATATATATTTAGAAAATTATCAGATTGTACTGCCATTCTGATAGCGTTCAACAAAGTTCGTGTCGGCGATGAAGGATGGCAGAGCTTGAAACAACATATATTACCCATACTACCTCGCGGTATGGGCGCGTGCGGCAGAGCGCTCTTTGACAACGTTTATTGAAATAGCTGTAACGACTTGGCTTTAGCAATGAGTCTGCTCTCACGCATTATAACAAGGGTCAAATATCTACTCCTAAGATAAATTAAGTGGTTTTAATAGCCCACTTACACTAAGATAGGACTTGACTTTACAAGTGGGTGGACCAAGTGGCTAGTCCGCCCGTGTTATTTTTCGTTCATTCATGAACGCCGGAGACAGCATGCTTTTTACAGCCACTCAATAAAAAATGCAGTCCTTGTTATGTTCCGAACCAGACGCGCACACGGTGGGGTGGCGCACTCCCCACTTGGCGGCGAAAAAATGGGTCATTTCAGGAATTTTTAAATACTATGCTTTTTCCATATGATACGTATACCCCTGAGATGAGCCTTTGATTTTGATTTCGGATAACATGACACGTGTACTGAGAAGGGGGACAACAAAAGGCTTATCCGTAGGATACCCATAACAAACCTGAATTCTAACTGTTTACAAAAGCAAAACTGAAACTGATACCTTATCTTGAGTATAATCGAGTCAAATCTCTATAAGAAAATTCGAAGGGAAATCGCAAAATAGTGTTAAATTCATTAAGATGGAAATGTCAACTAGCTCATGAAGAGAGCGGAACGAATAGCGAGATGTTATTGGTGGTCTGAGTTTGCCAGATTGCACTGTTTATTAGCAATTGTTTTTTTTCTAAACTGGCCTTTAAGGCGACAAAATAGCTAAAATATGATTTGATGATAGCAAACCGCCATACCGATCCCAAATAAAAAAAATATATTCATGCATATTTGACATTGGAAAAGCTGTACTAATACATAATTTGCCTTTACAACATTTTTTATTGTTAAATAAAATTGACGAAGTTTCAATTTAATTAAGGCCCTACCTGTCATTTTTTTCGCTTCTACGCAAACATTGGCTCATAACTCATAGGTTTTACTTAACAGAAATGCGACCCAAAACTGTTTAAAAAAATTGGTCGAAACCATGATTAAAAATAAGAAATGGCACATGAATTGCACTGAGCATCGTGCAATGAGTAGACTTCTGTGTCTCTTAAAAACATATACTCCGTATCAAGGTCGATATATTTTAGCCATTTTTCTAATAATATGTTTCTTTCATCGGCTTCAACATAAATTATCCACAAAACTATCATCTGATTATATAAGTGAATTCGTTTCTCTGCTAAAGACGTTTGGGGAACTTACCCTAAAGGATTTTGTGCTTTGAGTACCGCTTGTGGTAGCTCGTAGCGCTGTGGACTTTCATTTGTTTGCTCAGAGCTCACACGGAGCTGGATTATATCGCAATTAGATGGTATATTTAGTCAGCACCTTAGTAGGATTATCAGCCTGAGATAACTCTACTAAGTGGAGAGCTAGTTTTCACTAATTACACTTCGCTTGGACGTGACGTCATCGTGAGACAATACAGACAATAAAGAGGACTGGTGATGCGTCTATGGGTGGTTGTTCGTGTATTAAAAGAAAGGTTCAATGAAGATTATTTTTGACTGATACTTTTAAATGGAGACATGTTGTTGCAAAATTCAGATAGGAGCTTCCGAACCGACAAGGTTTATCAGCTAGAGTTGAAAAGAGTTTAATGTGTGATCCCACGAACTTTTACATTCCAAGACAATTTTGTGTCTACACTCTTACAGCTAAATTCGTTGTTGCGCGACCTCGGTTTAATCCAAAATCCATGTCTCGTTTGGGAATAGCGCATAGTCAGACACAAACTTCGGGGCGGTTTGTCTGGTTTTGATTGTTAGGTTTGATTGACTAATACGCGCTATTCCCAAACCAAGAAAGGAATTTTTGATTCTGGGAGGTCGCGCAACAACGAATTTGGCTATAAGAACGTATAATTTTCAGTTGATTGGTGTATAAACAACTATGATACCAATGAATTGTTAGGAAGAGAATTACACAAGTGATCACTAGCAATAACATTTAAGGTTGTTATTGTGGAACAGAATTTTATTCTGAAATAGTCAGAACGTATCAGATTAAGCAATTTTGGCTGCTACCTGAACCTAGGCATGTCCTCAGCATGTTCTTAAAATTTGGTGAAATCTCAGGCTGGACGTTCTTATAAAAAAGGTTCTATGAAAAAAAAAGCATGTACTCTTATTTCAAACATCGCACTCGGAAATCAATTTATCGTAGCAATGAAATCGTAGTGTAATGTATCGTAGTGCTTCGTGGGTAACGTATAAATGACTGAATCCTGAAAGCCATGTGAATTTTTACTTAATGAAGAACAGAGAATCCTACAGCTTTTAAAGCTTGGACTAGTTTTGATACCTGTTACAATATCTGGGTTCCCTGTGGTAAGAGCAATAAAGTCCCGGATGCAGCCCTCCATCTTGGCTACAGAGCTAAACACTCGTTTGTTGTCTTTCTCTGATCTTCTCGTGAGATTATCTACTGTTAACCCACATCTTGAAACAATACCCGTATGAATGCATTGCTTTTTTGGTAGTTTAAAATCCTAAATCATTTTTAGAAGTATCTTTTTAACTTTCAAAAGTCTTCAAAACTAAAAAGCTGTTTTTTTTTTTTCCGAAATAGATTTAGACACAAGTAATCACCCGACCCGCAATGTATCATGAGTAGTGTGTAAGCCACTACAGAAATATAGAGTCAAACAACAAACATCATTTTGTAACGTGACAATCGTGATAACGTGATAGTCGTTTTTATTGACATTTTTCCAATGCTTGGAAATTTGTGCCTATTCTTTTTTTACAACGCTGATTGATTAGGTGAGCCTCGGGTCAATCGAAAAGTACATCTCTAGCATCCTGATTGGCTGATAAATTCGCGCCGTTTTTTTTTTTTTTTTTTTTTTTTTTTGTCATTTCGCTTCACATTGGGTCATCCTGGCCTATAGGAGGGTATGCCAATAGAGGTAATGAGCTATCCGGTCGTAAAGCGGGAGGTCTACATAATGAGGACAGCAAATCACAAATCGCTGACCTAAGTTAGCTACAGTAGCTAGCTGACAAAATAAAATCACATAAGCTCGTCGGAGAAAGGCTACACATGTTTGCCACAAACGACTTACTTTAAACACATATATATTTTACTGCTATTTATAAGTATTGTTCTACTGTAGTTATTATTCACAAATCAAGTTTATAATCGTACATACGTTCACTACATAGCCGTAACAGGCCTCAAAATAGAGACCTTACCCAAGGGTTCGATCGTAGATAATTACTTTTTTAATTTCACCAAAAAAACTTTAGTTGACTCTTGCTCTTCTAAATATAATTTTAGTCACTTCGAAGAAGCTTTTACGAATTAAAAAAAGTGACATGGGATCTGTTTTGAGGGCTTTTGGTTTAAGCGTTAGAGAATATGATTCAAAATAATGCGTAACGCCCTTATTCAGACAGAGAGAATAGAGTCAAATAAATAATCAACTTTGAAACATGTTATTTTTTTTACGAAAGCCATCCAATTATTCCAAGATTTTAAATAAGATAAAAGGCACCTTTATAAAGCACTAACACTAACTAACACAAACTAACACTAAAGCACATTTATATTTTTTTCCCAAAAAATGTTTAATGTAATCTTTATGCTTGAATAATGTGTGACACTATTGAAATTTGCCCGATGTCTCACAAAACCAAGAATCTATATCATGCAGGTCACATCAACCACTCTATACATCGTATGCGAAAAAAAGAACAATTTATTTGGCGGATCGGACAGACAGACAACTGAGGGCTTGAAGTACTTTAGTATATTTTTTATAGATTCATCCACCCTTTGAAAAATCCTTAATCCGTATTCTGCTCTATCTTGCTAAAAAAAATCACTGGATCATATAATTGTTTGCCGAAAGTGAAAATATGATAGTAGCAAACGTCGAACTTCAATAAATAGTATTTTTGTCATCATTAAACAAGTGTTCTTCCACACAAAACATCCCCATAGATCACAAGCAATAAAACCTTTATCCCGAAATGGTGACAGAAATGGGATCTTTCCTAAAAACCTGAATTTCTAACGATCTTTCCCCTTCACCAAAAGCCACAATTAGATTTGCAACATCCTAATAAAACGCACAAGCACCCCATGACGTCGGCAAATCTAATGGAGAGACTGACCATATAATTGTAGTTTAGCGCATCGTCTCTGTATGACACGAGATCAATAAACCTCTCTCAGAATTTAATTGGCTTTTAAAAATGTTCTATTGCCGATGTAGCACAGCTGTTGAGTTCTACTTAACTTAAATTTAACGATAGAGTAATAATACGTAACCCAAGTGTTGTGGGCAGTTTCAGTGTATCAACTAGATACACTTATCACAACATAGAACCGTTATTACAATGATTTTGCGGTTTGAAGAAATATGCTTAAAAATGCATTTGTCATGTCCAATATCCGGCTAAATATTTTAAGTATATTTGATCACCTATTGTTAGGTTTCAATTGAGTTCGGAGAAAGAAGATTGATCTAGACAATAGCGTTAAGGAAGGAGGGGGAGGGGGGAGTACCTAAATTTAGTTAGATTCAGATGGTTATATCTTTTATAGTGTTAATTCAAACAATTGGAATCTCTATTTTCTATTTAAAGATAAGCATTTAAAAGAACAATATATAATCTTTTGGAGTGCTTTTTTATCAATTCGCCCGGTTAGTCATACATATACGTAACAAAATTTATAATTTGGAAAGGAGAGGGCTGCAATATCCCCCCTCCCCCTCCAAAAATGAACCTAAAACAACAATTCGTTTTTTTAAGCTACTCTGCCAGAAGCACTATAGGAAGTGTTGAGCGTCAAGTGAGTAAGATTAGGATATTGTGTGACAATGGTTTGCTCAACACTTATATGAAAGGTAAACTTTTAATAAGGAGAAATCCTTGAAAACAATATCCTGAAAGATTTTATCTGTATATTTTGGCTTTAGATATGAATAAACGAAAATACTTTTATTCATTATGAGTTTTTTTTTCTGTTTTGAAAAGTATAAGGCTTACCACTGCTGCTATAGTGATTAATTATCTCTCCTTAAAAAATTCAAATATTTATTATGTAAAGAGAAGATGTTAAGAGAAGATGTTAACTTCAGATGGTAGAGTCTAATGTCCTTTTCGGTTGCTTTAGTAGTTCACTAGTGAACAAAAATATGACATTTTCAAGGAATTGGCTTGAATAACAGTTAATCTTTAAGCAATGTGGTAGGCTTTGAATAAAACTTTGAAGATAATATTGCGTATTATTACAGCTGATTTTGTAGTCGATGTAATTTGCATTGAAAACGTGTAAAAAAAAACAGTGTAATTCAACACGAAATAGGACCCAACTGAAAGGTTAGCCAAAACAAAGAATCATAGAATAAAACACCTTCGATAATATTGTTTTATATTATAAGTAGTCGCATAGTCGCATGCCCCTTACGTTACTTTAAAAAAAATAAAACAATTTATATCTAGAAATCGAATTTAACCGATTAATCCGGTATTATTCGCAATCAGCACAGCTATGACAAATCACAATAAGCGCATTCGAAAAAAAAAAACTTTCATCGTCTTTGCATCGGTAATCGATTTTTTTCTACCAAAATTAGAAAGTTTGTTTCCTAACAGCCGTCCTTGATAACCTAAAATCTAATTATATCCCAAAACTAAGATATAGCCTCGGGCAATAAAGGCGAGCTAAGCGAATAATTTTCTTAGTCAAGGTACTAGAGATAGACCAATTTAACCCAATGACAGAACACTAGAATATTTTATAAGCTTAAGGTACCCTACCTTCATTTTCCTTCTCTATAAATCCCCTAGGATCTTGCTTTCTCATTGAATTACATTCACGCACTCCGCATTCATGTTCTCTGTGGTATTTTTGTTTAACGGAGTGAAATTGAAATAGCTTGTTTACTCGATGTGAAGTCGGCCCGATTATTCCTCAACCCATCCAGTCTAATTAATTTCTCCACAGTCGAAGGCAGAGCATGCAAACGCGCCGGCTCTTTTACGTAACGGAACTATTATCACGAAAAATAGGATATTTTTCTCAGTTAAAAGAATCTAACGACGATTTAATAAGGCATGAAGACAAGCATCAAAAGCGGTTAACAAGAGAGTCGATAAACAAATCAAGGAAAACATCCCGACTACATCTTAACCCTCTAATAGCCCTTGATAGAAGAAAAAAACAGAATATCAGGCGCCCCTAAAGCCTTGGGCACTAGAAATGGAAAAATCACGCGTGTCAACAATGTCTAACGAGTCAAAGTCACGGTTTATGAGACGGAAAGTGTTGTCGGTTTTTTCGGGTAATTAATGTGAAACGAAGCGGAAAATGCCAAAGTATAGCCATCAGCAATTCGGGAGGCCGTCAAGATACTTCAAGCGTTTATTAAAAACAAACCATTAAGTTTAAAGAGTAGATTGTCATCAAGGATACATGATCACAGCCACTGTCATGTTTATGATGCTTATTTATTTTATTTTAGGAAAGTTTTACGAACTTTTTAATAACTTTGGTAAAAATGTCAAATTTTAGTAAACAAAGAAGGTTTTGAATGGCAAGTACCGCTTGTCTGACTAGTAAAAAAACCCTCGTTCTCAATTGATCTTGGCCCTTGAGGTTAAAATTCACTAGCAGAGAGCACAAATTAGAACTGCCAGTACACGAAAAAACGCCATGAGAGTGAGTCTCGTGCCAGGGAAATGAATTAAACACTGTTTCTAGTGCGTGACTATAGCCGTCTGCTTCATTCCAGCCGTGAACGTTCAATTGGAGTCCATTTTCTCGAATTGAATTAATATGAATTAATTTCTTTCATGTGAAGTAATTATGTTATTCAATATCGCATTTTCTTACCATGGCCGGCCCATTAACTTACCCGTGTGTCGTTTACTTCTCTTGCCTTGTACGTCCCGCGAGCTATATCCCGCAATCCTTCGGGAACTTCCGCAATACTTACGATCCTTGATCACATAAACACCAACGATATTCCATTTTGTTCTCCCTGGGAAAACTTAGCACGTATTGAGATCAAATTCCACGAGAAAAGTTTGCCTGATGTATAGCTGCCTTGACGTCTTGCTCGTTTACGTAGAGATTAAGCGCGTTAAGCCCCATTGGTCCTTTGTTTGCCGAACAGTACCATCGATCATTTCATGGCGAGCATTCGTAATGGACCTCCCGTCGTGTAGCAACGGACAGACAAAGAAAAACAAATACACAGGAATCAAAGAAGGCCAATCACGCCGCCATTTTGGGAACTGATCTACTCTCAATCAAATATTATTATTTATGAAGTATCAGACTTTGAACGCGCATGGTTATTTTAAAGTTTTCTTGCGTACAGAGAGTGTTGAATTTTTCGATGTAAATAAAAACAAAGGAGTGTTTGATCGACGTTCTTTAAAGACGTCTGGAGAGTAAAATGGATAGCCCAATACACTGTATCGGCATTTTCCACTTCCTCTATCAATAGGAAGATTGTAGGCATTTTGTTCTTAAAATTCGACAGCAGTATATTCTCGAATAGAACAAATATATCTAATATATAATACTACAATGAAAAAAAGTGATGTGCTTCTAACCCGATTTTTTGTTCATGGCTCATAAAAACGATTTTAAAATATGCCTTAAATTGTTATTTTAATGCGAGCCTTTTTGTTATAATCTGTTTTTTTTAGAATAAAATGGTAAAAACAGTCTCTAGAGAGATGCGATAATAAATTGCAAACGGAATAAGATCCTAGCTGCCATGTTACCTTTGCGGACCGGAAGCTTTTTTTGATCAGCAACACAGGTAGCCCGGCACCATTTGTAAAAAAACAAACGAAAAAACTTTCACTATTACAGGGCCGTAGCAGGGGTTGGGGCACTGGGGGCATGTGCCCTCCCCCCCCCCCCCCCCAATATTTAAAATAAATTAACCAGTGGGGGCGTGGATATTCCCCCTTAATGTATCGTGTTTCCCCGATAATTCGAGGCCTACTACGGCTATGCATTATGATCGACGTCGGCGTTGTCGTCGTCAACATCAATAGAAAAAGGATTGAAAATCTATCCAAGTAAAGGGATGAAGAAAAAAAACGAGTCATTGTCTATGGCTCTGTCCATTTTTTGTCTATTTTATAGCAATTTTATTTTGAAGACCTTCGAGTTTCTACCTCGCTCGGTCAATTTCATATTTGGAAGTCCGCTATCATTTTTTCGCTTTTTTTCGTCCTAGAACTGTGTACGTCGATAATTTTCTTGTAAACTTGCAGGAATTCGTGGTAAGCACGCTTTTACAGGCCGCCGTTTTGAGAATAGGCCCAAGGCCCTAACGTTTTTTAGAACATAACAGGTTTCCCGCGCTCTCTCCCCAGGCCCTTTTAGACTTTTAGACTGTTTTTTTTTCTCACTATACGCTGTAACGTCATCCGTGGGTTATTGGAGGGCAGATACACACAAGGGTAGGAGGAAAGCAATTTTTAAGGCTAGCTATTATAATAAAACAAGAATCCTCTCTTAATAGGCCATTCCATCCAGCTATAATCCTCCGCCCGCATTACAATAGAAACTTACCTCAACTACCAGAATAATATATAGATTTAGGCACTGCCTAAAGGCGGAGCCAGCATTGAACACCTTTTGTGTTGACTGATCGAACTTTGTTCTTGCGAAGAACAATGGATGAAACAGGATTTCAAAGATAGAATATAGTGTCAGACACAATTTTAGATAAGATGCAATACTGAAGTTTTAATGTACCATTTTAAGTGGTGATTTTCCATCACCATGGAAATAAATATCTACAAATATATATCCAGTAATGGATTATATTTTGGTGTTTTTAGAAACCCTGGATCCAACCATTCCAATGAAATAAATCTAAACCTCTAAAATAAATGTAATGGGAAAGGAAATCTAAATGTAATGGGAAAGGAAAACGAAGATATAAGTGAAAGTATAAAATGAAAATATCTAATTTAAAAATCAAATCTGTTCTATAATTTATTTTGGGAGGGGAAATAGCAAAAAGCATCAATTGCATAAAAATAGTCAACAGGGAAAAGGAAGAAATAAGACTCTTCTTTAAATGTTTGAAAAGAAAATGTAATAACAATAATGTGATAATTATATTCAGTACTTTCCTAAAATATCCCCTTTCCCATTACCTTTAGGTTGATAGAAAACTGTTTTCTTTACAGGTTTTTTTTTTTAGTTTACTATAATATAAGTATCTTGTTCTAAAAAAAACCTATTGAGTGTGTACTGCTGAATCACATAGTAATGTCCTAGTCATTTGAGCCCCCTCCCTTATGGTCCTGGGGATATCAGGGGTTAATGTGGGATTTTAGATTACTTTTACACAAGAATATATCAAGAGGGGTTGTGGTATTGACTGTTTTTGACTCTTAACTTGGAAACAGGCTTTTATTAAAGTCTTATCCCCCACCCTTTCCTGGGACCATGTGTGTGGGGGTATAGAATGACTAGTGAATAAGAACTCCCTACTGTCTTTCAGACATGTCTTTCAAGACATGGTTTTCAATTCTCATGTCTTCCAGTCTTTAGCATTCATCTTCGCCTTCAGGTAGTCCCTAATTCATAAAAGAGTGACATTTCTTTCAAAACAATCTTTTCATCAAGACATTTATAATCTGACTAATTTCCACAAATATTTGAAAAAAAAAATAAAAACATGAGATGCAAGATGCAGACAATAACAACAATACATATTGAAAATAGGTTTTTTTTTATCCTCGGTAAGAAAAATTTCTCTTGTAAGTTGAAAAAGTTGCTGTATCTTCTAAGGATATGTATCTTCTTAGGACTAAGAGCACAGGATATAAAGACAAGAACGGTCTTCTTTACCAGTATATGACAAATGCAACACGATATTGGTTAGCCTTTATGAAATATTTCAACAGAATCAAGAATAAAGATAGAACAAAGAATGTCAAAACAAAAGGTGTTATGCTCATTCTCAAAGCAAACAAAAAGGACAACAAAAAGCCCAATAACTGTCATATCCTCAATAGACAATAGAAATCGTCGTCTGAAACTCACCTTGCATTTAGTCGCTTTCTTGTGGTTGTGTTCGCTTTTTAATGTGAACTATTACTTAATTAAATTTACTAGCAAAAAACAGACATATTCTTACATAAATCTTGGGGTGAATGAATGTTAGTAGATCTCCTCTAGTTGACTTTATCCTTAAGTCACAAAATTTGAGGCAAAAAGAAATAATCAACGCCTGACAAGAACTTTTCCCTTGCTCCGTGCTTGTATTTAGCCGCCATTACGGGGCCAAGTGAGGCCTGGGAGTTGCGCGGCTGACTGACTGGCTGGCTGGCGAGTGACACCACAGGGTACCCGCGCAATGACCACAAAAACCAAGTCGCATAGTTATACCATACTTCTATACCTATGGAGCTCCGCGAGCGGCCTACGGCCGCGCTAGCTCCGCTATAAATATAGCCTAGAGGATGGTAATCAATATTGAGACCTGTGCCCATTTATTTTTTAGAAATCTGGTGTTGCGGGTACCCTGTGGTAAGATTTTCATACCTTTTCAAGACACAAAAAAAGATCAAAATGCACATATTTGAAAACGATCTCTAACATTTTATCTGTATTCTATCGAATTCCGAGCCAAGAAACATATAAATAGCTATAAAAAGCTACATTTTAAGAAGTGGGAAAACCTACTGGAACCCAGGCCCCACGCGTCTTTATTTACATCCCTTTTGCTAACATGCAAATATGACTGATTTTTACTCATTAAATAAGCACAAATAGGGTGCACATGAATTTTCCCAGAAATTTTCTTTCAATGAGTTCTCTAAGTATTATATTAAGGGCTATAGAGCTTTAATTTAAGGTAATTCTCTTGAATTGCACTGCGCACCCCTTCTGCTCATAGTGGCGCGCGCTGTTTGTTCGAATTTTCCGGTATTATGTGCGCGCGCGCGCCACAGTTGTACAAGAAAACACAGCAAAAGGCGCGCGTTTTTTATTTAAAATCGCTTTGACAGAAAAACGAAGTCGGTTACCCCCATTTTTTATTTGCTCAAATAGTTAAATGTATACGGAAAAATGATATACTGAAAGAAGAAGAAGAAGAAGTTGGGTTGTAGAAGTTTTGTTATTTCTCTTAAAAGCCGTAAAAATACTTCAAAATGGCGCTTTTTACCGTATGAATAGTGTCGAAAACAATGTCTTTTAGTGCGATCTCTTAGAATGTGATTTGTTTTGAACATTAGCTACTACGGGTTATTGTTTAGGAGATCGGATTTTGGCAGCTCGACAAACAGAACTTAATTTTCTAAAGACTATATGCACAGTTGGGATTTTTCCTTGCGAGATCAGCAAAAACGCGTCATCTCTACGCCCCTCTGTTGTGAAAACGAGGTCGGTACCCCATTTTTTTTATTACATTTTTTGAAAGCCCTTAACCTCAATTATATTGTTTATGCCAAGTTTAAAAAAAAATCTGGGTTGTAGAACTATTTCAAGGGAATTACGTTAACCAGCGCGGCTGTAATTAATAGGCCCGTCAGCAGTAAAAAAATATGCTACCGAGGAGATTTTTCATAGCCTATTGTGCATTGATAAATTATACCATGACAACTCGGATCATTTGTTTATCCTTTTGTTACGGCCCTATGTTATTTTAAAATCAAAGTATCACAATTGTTTCCGAGGCGAGAGCTCGCTCTAACCCTTACTAGTTATGGGTCAAAGCGGGTGAGCCGGCAGACGCCCTTGACTTCCAACCACTCGGTCGTATAAAGCCGAAAACCCTAGCTAATAGCGTTCCATGATCTATATTTTCTCCCCTTTATTACAATAACGGTCCGCCGATCACTGATCCGCACCTTAGAAAAAGCCTCTAAAACTCTGTCCTTTAGTAGAAACCGGTTACAGGATTTCACGTTCCCAAAAACTCTCAACCGTGTCTTCATGTACATTGTGGAGCTCGGGCATCAGAAAAAGGAACGTAACATTTTCAACAGCCTCCAATAATATATATTCTGTTAATATAATCTATAAGCCTGACAAAAGCTCCATACTTTTTTTATCATCCTCTCTCGCTTGCTGGAGACCTTTCCTTTTCTTATGTTCTACGGCACCTTCCATTCGTTGGAGGTTGGTTGCTATCCTGTTAAAAGCATGCGATGCGTTCAACCTCATCACTATAATGCACACGTAGGGAGCAATAAGCACTGTTTTTTTCGTAGTGCCTCTGCTGGTCAGATTTTTTTTAAGTGCTTTTTTTTAAGTGCTTTCGAGGCATATCTAAAACATCTTTCATCGGTTAAATAGACTAAAATCGCCGAGCGTCTCCCAATTTGGTTCCGTGGCCCAGTGGTTAGCGCGTTTGACTCGTAAGCAAGTGCTCCGGGTTCAATTCCCGGTCTCATCCATTTTTTATTTTTATTTTTTTCGAAACTCCAGTTCTAATTTTCTTTGTTCTTTTTTTTTCCAAGAGATTGTTATTGTTATTGATTATTCTTATTGTTATTGATTCCTTTTCTAAATAGCTAGAAGTAATACCGACAAAGTGCTACCACTATCACATTACTCAGAAAGGTGTTTGCTATTTTTGAATTGCCTGAGGATATCGTTTAAGACAATGGTCCTCAATTTGTAAGCGAGGAGAACTTCCTGTGAAGGAATAATATACGGCACACTACAACACCCACGGTACACCCTGCATCAAATGGCATGGCAGAGCTTGTTGGGTATTTCAAGTTCCAGATGGAGAAGATGTCTAAGTACAGTGGCACCATGCATGATAAGATAAGCCGCCTGAGGCTATTTACATACAGGTGTACGCCACACCCGACAACAGGATCCAGCCCTGCATATAGTTATGCGCAGACAGCCGAGGAGAAGATTCTCTTTTTTGAGACCCTCCTTGTCTAGCCAGAAGGATGCAGACACGTTTCAACAGAATGTCAGTTGTATGTCCAAGTTTGCTGTAGGAGATAAGTTGCATGTGCTCAATCTGCGTGCTGGCCCTCGCTCGCTACCAGGCATTGTTATTGAAGTTTTGCAGAGGTCTTACTATGTACATGTTGACAGGTACCCTGTGTGGAAGAGGCACGAAGGTATTACAGTAGAAAGGTGATAATAATGGCATGTCTACATGTTCCCACCAGTTGTTGACATCTCAGAGACACCTGCACTTGTACCACCCATACTTACTCAGAATCTCCCACAGAACAGAGCCCTCGTGCTTCTACGCCCCTCGATACACAACACTATCCTACTTTTATTACCTTTGCTTCTTATCTCTAAGGCATGGGTGCAGGGGTCAAGCAAATTAAAGAGGTTTTTCTTCTTTTCTCTACTTCTCTACCAGAGGCCCCTACCCTCCTCTCAAGAAATCCCCCTCCTTTTCACTCCCCCTTACCCCCTCCCCCCAAGCAAACCCATCCTACGCGACAGTGACTCCTTAGATTAGGCTTTTAACAAACGGATATTTCTCATGACTGACGCTACCTAATGGCTAACTGTCTGGGATCTGACACTGTTCACTACAAACTATAGAGGCCTATTAACAAACACTTGCGGTGGTATCCACACAAAGAATTGTCTCTCTTTATTAGATTCTTCCTATCAAATAATGTCGCCAACTTGTGTCAATAAATGGGCTAATGGTTTTTTCGGAATAATCGCTGGCGTCGATACCCCGCAACTCCCGTCTTCAAGTAGTGTATTTTGATCGAGGAAATATTTTTACGGACAAAATCATCGACTCTTTGCTCAGAAACGACGTACTTATTCGAGGAATTGACATACTTAAGAGAAGACTGGCAGGAACTTGACAGGATTCCGCTCAGAAAAGCATTTCAACGCGATTGTCGAATAATTTCTAACTACTAGAAGAAAAAAAAACCTTGTTCATCCTGTTTTTGTTTTTCAACGGATCCTTAAATGATATGTTCCATTCAATGAAATGTGTGCTTACAATAGACGCGTCTCGTTTCAAGTTATTATTATTATTTTTTTTATTGTCAAAATATTCTGCTTGCCTTCGGGTGCACCTGTTTTGAGCTACATTAAGGATTGCTGTGGAAGTGACAATAAATACACGTCTGGGGAGATTCAAGTAATACAGTCCATAGCAATTCCTCCAGGACGCCGAAAAGTGCGAACTGGGATTCTAAAAAAACGTGAGTAACACTTGGTTAAGAGGAAAAGACGTCCAGTGACGTTCGCATGATTAGTCAGATCTCACTGATAGCGTGTAGCAAATTGGAGTCGATCATACAAAGCAGCTTCCCAGTCTGTAATGAAACTCCTTGTGGAAAATGACTCTCACCTGTTTGGAGTTGCTGGACCATAGTCGCGAAAATGTCAAATCCTTTTGTATTTCTATTTTATGTTGTCGGTTTAGCCTTGGTTCAAAGCAGAGACGTTAAGCTAGCTGTATTACTCCCTTGGTCCGGAGAATTGGGCTTTGAAGACAAATTTGGGAATACTATACAATTGGCCATTTCAAGCATCAACAACAACAATATTATTTTACCAGACAATAACTTAACTTATGTTCTGAAAGACACAAAAAACGACCCAGGTATTGGCCTACAAGCAGTGGCAGACTTATGGAGATTTGAGAATCCATTTGTGGATGTGTTCATAGGTCCAGGAATGAATGAAGTTTGCAAACCAACAGAGCTGTTAGCAAAACAGTGGAATATCCCAGTCATATCATGGGGTTGCTCTAAGAGCGGAGCAGACAATTCAAATCATTATTCAACACTTTCAAGGATCAAATCTTTTGGTAGAACGAACCCTGTAAACTCATCGAGCGCTCTTAGGAGTATTTTAAAACATTTTGGGTGGAAAACAGTCGTACTAATACATTCTTTGGAGGACGCCTGGAGACATTTAGCCAAAACTATCTCAGAAGATCTCCATAGACGCGAAGTTACCGTAGCTTTGGAATTTCCATTTTCTACTGTAAATAATTATGGAGAATTCCTGAATAAGGCAAGGGAAAAAACTAGAGGTAAGTTGAAAATGTTTATCTGATAATGATTATTTATTGCGGTGGCCATTTTATTCGAGGGGCTTACTTTTATTATCTGATGTATAGAACTTCCTAAAAGATATATATTATCACTTTTAAATTGTTCAAATTTCATTTTTTTTATCGCAAAAAAGAAAAAAGGCTAATGTAGAGCCTCTTAGATACTATCTTAGATATAATAGAAATTCGGTGACGTATTTGTTTTTAAGTGTTTGGATTGAACATGTGTTTATCAAATTAATGGAGGGATAAATAAATAAAAGGGTAAAATAATTTTATGCTTTCAGAAATTTCCGTGTGAGAAGGAGGTCCCAGAATTCTTATAATTTTCTTTCTTAATGTCACAACTTTTCTAATTATAGAACTGAGATATTGTCGGATATGGCGATTTAATCATCTTCAAAGACTGCCTTGTTCAATTAAAATAAAATAAAAATATCACAGAAACACATGGTATACCCTAAAGTAATTCAAGTAAAATTAAAGTAATTCAACGTACCATAACCTTTCAATAAAGGTAAACATTCTCAAATATTCGTTTTAACTGTAAAAATTGGCTTAAAATGCGTTATAGGCCTGTTGTCATGGAGACCGCAAATATGGCAATAACATCTCTTATTTCAGATCGGTTATAACTCTCTTCCTGTGTCTAAAGTACCCATTATCGTGTTTCAATTAAATCTAAAAAAATATTTTTCAAGGGCTTTGAACTATCTGTGTATTGTGGAACAAAGAAACATTTAGCAAGACAACGAAAAGCTTATTGAAAAAGTGGATAAACCAACGTGTTCATGCTTTCAAATTTTTCGGAAATTTCCTGTATTAAATAATACAATTTTTATTCTTAGAAAACTGATTATCTAGGCGTTCATTATGGTATTAGAGCTCAGAGCAACTCATTTTTCATATACCTTAGTATAGGAATCATGCCACGGTGTAACATTACACAGAAGTCTTTAAAATATATTTCCTTAGCGCAAATCCTTGTTTTAAAATATATCTAAAAGCTAAACTTGTTCAATGTGAACATTTTATTGCCTTTTTTAATTTATTTTCTTGCACTGGCGAACGTGACGTTAAAAAGTGCATTTAAACTGTATGACCAATGTCCATGGAATTCTTCTCTAGAAATTATTTTGAAATCTGCTTAAAGTGACATACACCTATTTCAGAATTGTTTTTTTTAGCGCAAATGTTAAATGGCAATCGCCAAATGGTTATAATGTTGTCATCAGAAAATACCATGGGATTTGTTCTGAATACCGGAAAATGTGAATAACTCGTGCGATTAGATTAATTATCTTTATTCTTAGGGATATACATTATACCTAAAAGCAACGATAAGTTTTGCCACTCGTCATTTGCACTGACTTTTTTAGCGAGTGGGCGGACCAAACCGGAAGTTATGGACGCCCAAGAATTTTTCCATCGTATAATGGATGCTTTTATAAACCTCGCGCGCTTTAAAACAGTGGAAAATTTTCAGGTAAAAATAAAACGAGGACAAAAAGGTATTTATCATACAGCGAGAAAACTTTTAATCGCAATTTTTTTTTTTTTTTTTTTTTTTTTTTTTTTTTTTGCAGACCGTACAAGAAAGAAACTATGGCCTATAATTTACAAAGCGTGCGTTGCTATTTAAAGTTTTTGGATACGAACAAAAAGCGTTCTCTAATTGACATCCGTGAATTGCCAGTGCATAAGAACACAACAGAATTTTCCTATTATTTTCTCTCAATCAAAAATGCGATTAATTCTGGCCTACTTATTGGCTAACTTTCTTTAAAATTTGCCTTGGTCGTGGCCCTGTTAGCGGGAATCGCACCATAACTTTAAAGCGAGCGATTTTTCATACTTTAACCAGGCGTATCTGACAAAGATAATCTACAACCAACAACGAATATGCCACATAATATGTATCTGTCAACCACAAGTCTAAAATTGTGTTTTTGTTTGAATAAGTAATTCGACGATAGCATGTGCGTCCAATTCTACATTTCCTGTTTCTTTCAAAAGGTTAATACATTTCATTTTTCTTTTTTTTTTTTTTACTTGACTTTAGCACCTTTAATTTCCGGATAGTTTTTTTTTATTTATTTCTATGCATGCTTGTTTGACTTAATTTTTGGACGTATTTTCATTGTATTTTGCGATAATAGGAGCCGGAGATTTAAATTACCGAAAAAGAATAAAGCTAGCCTTTTCTTCGATTTTTTTTTTCGAAAGTTATTATCTGTTGTTTTCCGATTTTCTTTTCCTCACTAGATATTCAATAATGCAAAAAGTCACTTTTTAAAAGTTTAAATTTGTGCTTCCTAAGATATACACTCTTTTATTTTATTAGAACATCTTTTATAAGAACGTCCAGCCTGAGATATCACCAAAAATTTCAGAACATCCTAAGAACATGTCAAGGCTCAGATAGCAAAAAAAATGTTTCTCTTTTTTTTTAAGTCCTGATGCGTTTTAAAATGCAGAATCAAATTGTGCTCATAGTAACAACCTTATTATTGCTATTGATCAGTGTATTTCTCTTCCTAAAAAGTCATTTGGTATTATATTCTTATATACACTAAAATTTATGAACATCGTTAAGAACATATATTCAGCATTAAAATGCCCCAAAAATAAGAACGGCCCAGCTGAACGGCCCAAATGAAAATTAGACGTTCTTATAAAAAAAAGAGGGTGCAATGAATACAGGAAGGCGGAATATTCTAGAAAATGAATTCAAATAGTAGCTCATAACTTTATGCAGAACAAACAAAACATAACGCTGTAAGTCATTTTTGTTATTGTCAGGTTTCGTGTGACGAAAGTATGCCATCTATGTATCTTTGCAGTAGTAAGATAACAAAATTTAAAATTTTTTGCAAGCTTAGATTCTATTTTTAATTTAACATCGTGTATGGATCCACCATCTTTTTTATTTCTAGTTTTTGAATTTCTTAAAAAGAAACGTCTTGTGCCATTAATATGCTCAATGGCTGACAGTGCCGCCTCCTTTGTGCATTTGATGAGGATAATATATGACGCCATCTGACGATTCTTTCCGTGCCAGCTATTATCTTAACAGGGGCACTAAGTAATTATGAGTTGAGAAAAGCGACGCATAATTTAACGTGTCTTGTTATCTCATTATCTTCTTTATCTTTTATTTATAAATCTTCGTGCCGTTGTGTTTATAACGTATAGAGTTTGTAATCCGAGAGCTCCACAAAGGGAGAAGGGGGGGGGAGGCAAGGGTTTCAAGAAAGGGGGGGATTCAATGTTCTTTCGTGTATTTCCTTATATTTTTTTGGTTATTTCAAAGCCGAATATCTGAAAATAGGGGGCCTACCCCTAAATCCGCCCCTGCTGTTTGTATTTTTTTCCTTATCCGATACTTTAGAGAATGACCTTATCTCTCAGCCTAGTTAAAATTTGCCATGTGATTGGTCTTCCATTTATTTCTTCCTTCTTCCGTAAACGTGATGTGTCGTGTTCTTCTGTATTCATACCTAGTTTTATCTAAAACTGTGGACGAACGTATGAAATAGTAAACACACTTAACAGTAACTGAAGCACGCGCTTTTCGGTTAACTAGCAAAAGAACCAAATCCCTTGTTGTTTGTTTGCTTTTTCAGTTTTTGTTCTTCTTTGCTATGCAATGCAAGTCGGTGAAATCATGCAGGCCGCAAGAAACCATGGTCTAGCAAATGGCAACTACGCGTTCGTGACAGTCGATCTCGATTTTGATGTTCCCCATGGTGATGTCACACATGGTGATGTCACACTCGTGCAGCAGTTCCGGCGAAATGGGACACTGGATGGATTGATAGAGATTGCTGTCAACCCAGTGCTGCAGAGCGCTAAGTTCACGGACTTGGAAAGGAGAGCACATGGAGGAGCTGGCAGAGGGTTTAAGGTGAGATGGGGTAGGTTAGAGATAGCTAGCAGAGGGGCTTAGGTGAGATTGGGTGGGTTAGAGATAGCTAGCAGAGGGGCTAAGGTGAGACGGGGTGGGTTAGAGATAGCTAGCAGAGGGGCTAAGGTGAGATTGGGTGGGTTAGAGATAGCTAGCAGAGGGGCTAAGGTGAGACGGGGTGGGTTAGAGATAGCTAGCAGAGGGGCTAAGGTGAGATTGGGTGGGTTAGAGATAGCTAGCAGAGGGGCTAAGGTGAGACTGGGTGGGTTAGAGATAGCTAGCAGAGGGGCTAAGGTGAGATTGGGTGGGTTAGAGATAGCTAGCAGAGGGGCTAAGGTGAGACTGGGTGGGTTAGAGATAGCTAGCAGAGGGGCTAAGGTGAGATTGGGTGGGTTAGAGATAGCTAGCAGAGGGGCTAAGGTGAGACTGGGTGGGTTAGAGATAGCTAGCAGAGGGGCTAAGGTGAGATTGGGTGGGTTAGAGATAGCTAGCAGAGGGGCTAAGGTGAGACTGGGTGGGTTAGAGATAGCTAGCAGAGGGGCTAAGGTGAGATTTGATGGAGTATAGATAGCTAAAAAAGGGTAACAGTGAGATGAGATTGCTGGCAGAGGAGTTAAGGTGATATGGGGCGGGGATAGAGCTAGTAGAGGGGCTAAGGTGAGATAGGTTGGAGGAAGGTCTAGTAAAGGGGTTAAGGTGATATGAGGTGGGGATAGAGCTAGTAGAGGGGCTAAGGTGAGATAGGTTGGGGGAAGGTCTAGTAGAGGGGTTAAGGTGATATGGGGTGGGGATAGAGCTAGTAGAGGGGCTAAGGTGAGATAGGTTGGGGGAAGGTCTAGTAGAGGGGTTAAGGTGATATGGGGTGGGGATAGAGCTAGTAGAGGGGCTAAGGTGAGATAGGTTGGGGGAAGGTCTAGTAGAGGGGTTAAGGTGATATAGGGCGGGGACAGAGCTAGTAGAGGGGCTAAGGTGAGATAGGTTGGGGGAAGGTCTAGTAAAGGGGTTAAGGTGATATAGGGCGGGGATAGAGATAGTAGAGGGGCTAAGGTGAGATAGGTTGGAGGAGGTCTAGTAGAGGGGTTAAGGTGATATGGGTTGGGGATAGAGCTAGTAGGGGGGCTAAGGTGAGATAGGTTGGAGGAGGTCTAGTAGAGGGGTTAAGGTGATATGGGTTGGGGATAGAGCTAGTAGGGGGGCTAAGGTGAGATAGGTTGGAGGAGGTCTAGTAGAGGGGTTAAGGTGATATGGGTTGGGGATAGAGCTAGTAGGGGGGCTAAGGTGAGATAGGTTAGGGGAAGGTCTAGTAGAGGGGTTAAGGTGATATGGGTTGGGGATAGAGCTAGTAGGGGGGCTAAGGTGAGATAGGTTGGGGGAAGGTCTAGTAGAGGGGTTAAGGTGATATAGGGCGGGGATAGAGCTAGTAGAGGGGTTAAGGTGAGATAGGTTGGGGGAAGGTCTAGTAGAGGGGTTAAGGTGATATAGGGCGGGGATAGAGCTAGTTGAGGGGCTAAGGTGAGATAGGTTGGGAGAAGGTCTAGTAAAGGGGTTAAGGTGATATAGGGCGGGGATAGAGCTAGTAGAGGGGCTAAGGTGAGATAGGTTGGAGGAAGGTCTAGTAAAGGGGTTAAGGTGATATAGGGCGGGGATAGAGCTAGTAGAAGGGCTAAGGTGAGATAGGTTGGGGGAAGGTCTAGTAGAGGGGTTAAGGTGGGCGGGGACAGAGCTAGTAGAGGGGCTAAGGTGAGATAGGTTAGAGGAGGTCTAGTAGAGGGGTTAAGGTGATATGGGGTGGGGATAGAGCTAGTAGAGGGGCTAAGGTGAGATAGGTTGGGGGAAGGTCTAGTAAAGGGGTTAAGGTGATATAGGGCGGGGATAGAGATAGTAGAGGGGCTAAGGTGAGATAGGTTGGAGGAGGTCTAGTAGAGGGGTTAAGGTGATATGGGTTGGGGATAGAGCTAGTAGGGGGGCTAAGGTGAGATAGGTTGGAGGAGGTCTAGTAGAGGGGTTAAGGTGATATGGGTTGGGGATAGAGCTAGTAGGGGGGCTAAGGTGAGATAGGTTGGGGGAAGGTCTAGTAGAGGGGTTAAGGTGATATAGGGCGGGGATAGAGCTAGTAGAGGGGTTAAGGTGAGATAGGTTGGGGGAAGGTCTAGTAGAGGGGTTAAGGTGATATAGGGCGGGGATAGAGCTAGTTGAGGGGCTAAGGTGAGATAGGTTGGGAGAAGGTCTAGTAGAGGGGTTAAGGTGATATGGGTTGGGGATAGAGCTAGTAGGGGGGCTAAGGTGAGATAGGTTGGGGGAAGGTCTAGTAGAGGGGTTAAGGTGATATGGGTTGGGGATAGAGCTAGTAGGGGGGCTAAGGTGAGATAGGTTGGGGGAAGGTCTAGTAGAGGGGTTAAGGTGATATAGGGTGGGGATAGAGCTAGTAGAGGGGTTAAGGTGAGATAGGTTGAGGAAGGTCTAGTAAAGGGCTGAGGTGAGATGGGGCTATCAAATAGGGCTAGCAGAAGGGGGTTAGACGGGGCATAGCAAAAGTTAGGAGTGCGGTAAGGTGAGACAAAGCTAGATAATCCAACGCTAGTATTCTCGTTAAACGCGCACAATGATACAAATGTAGCCCGAGTAATTTGAGTATATGTGCAATGGGTTAACAAAAGTGTTACAAATGTAAAGAAAAGCGCAACCTTTTCAATGACGTTTTCCCGTTGAGCGTGTTATGATTGATGTTGTAGTTATCTCCCTATGCGGCTTACGTGCACGATGCCATCACACTTTACGCGTACGCACTTCACGACACGATCACGCAAGGCGGCAACATCACCGACGGGCTGAACATCACGAGGAACGTGCCCGGGAAGTCATTCGAGGGTAAGGAGGGTGCAAAATGTACCATTACCAGCATTTGTACCGATGCTACCACCATCAAGGTCAAGGTCATTATAATAATTTTTATTATCATCATTAACATCATCACCATTATCATCATCATATGCCAGTATCATCTAGTTAATGTGAGTGACGACTTCCCTTTGTCTCAAGAGACAATGAAGTATGTACCAGGTTCAGTCCGTTGTTAAGTTGCGGCGCGTACTCTATAGACCGATTTTGGAACGGCAGCATAGTAATCATCATCATCATCATCGTCGTCGTCACCATCATCATCGTCATCATAACGACCACCATCATCATCACCATTTCTCATCGCCTTCTTTATCATCAACAACAATCATCATCACTACCAGCACCATTCTCGTTTTCATCGTCATCATCATTATCATAATCATCATCGTTTCCTTTACCATTTTTATCACCACCAACATGTCAAATATAACCATCATGATTACTGTCATACCATCATGGTCGGATGAAGTCAGCGACATTTAAACATAGTCGTTGTTCCTAATGCAGTTGTTTCATTATTCACCTATATATGCCTGTTGCAGACTCTTCATCTATAGGTATATCAGGTTTGGTATGAAGAGGATGAACTACAACATAAAATCGTTATCATCATCATCATCATCATCACTAAATTCTGCTCTTTTTTATAATTTGTAGGTATGTCAGGGAAAGTGGTTATGGATGGACAGGGCGGCCGCATTCCCTTCTACGCACTTCGTAACGTCCAAAACGGGTCGCTTGTCGAGATTGCGACCATCAACTCCAGCAGTCTGGAGTTTAACGTGAATGCTAGTCTAAGATGGCCTGGAGGTGCTGCTATGACTCCCAGAGACGTATCGCAACCAGTAACTAAGAATCGTAAGTATAGCTGGAGTAGCTGGATCAAAGCGGACAAAAAAAGCTCAAGTTTTATTTACACGTGCCTGTTTGGAGTAATTTTGCCACGTTCCATGTTATCGCGACATTTAAGCTTTGTTGTTGCAAGGCGAATATATTTCTTCTGTGTATTCATTCGTCCTATTTTCGAATATCGGTGCGTCCTTTCTATCTGAACGTCCGTCTCTGTCCTCCGTCCGATGGACCCCTTTTCCAACCACCTGCCCGTCCGACAAATGTTTGGTTTTTATTGTCCAATTTTATTGTTTCTAATATAGCACCCAGTGGTGGAGAAGCCGTGGAAGTGTACATCTCTGTGCCCCTCGTTATACTGTTTGTTGTATGCGGGGGATTCATTGGCATGTTTCTGTACAAAAGGTCAGTTGACATTCCGAACATGCTCATGTCTATGTATAGTCTGTACTGTATTGCTCTAAACTAAATTTCGCTACTCTAGATTCAGCTTTGTTGCTCGAGAACTTTATTGCGTTATATTACATAATTGGTCAACATTTGAACCGTACGGAAATAGGGTCTTCTTTTTCGCTGAGCTAGTTAGCATTTTAAGCTCCATGTACATAACGACAACATCAGTCAGCAAAAGCCCATAGTGTAAACAGCGCCGACATAAGTTAGCATTTAAATCCCGGAGAAAACAGCGCCAATATCAGTCAGCAAAGCCCAGTGTAAATAGCTTTTGGGAGTCAAAATCCAAAGCCCATAGTGTTAACAGCGCCGACATCAGTAAGCAATACCTTCACCGCTTCTTTCGACTGATTATAAGTCAAAGGGAAATAATAGCTAAATACTTCACAGCACCCCCTAAGCGGGTGCAAATACGGTCGATTGACAAAACGTTGTCGTCAACCGGCTTCGCGACTATGCGCGTATAACTTCAAGCTTAGACGCGGTGGCTAATATATGCAGCAAGGTTTTTAAGTGTTTTTTTTACCGACGCTTACATGCGGGCTTGACGCATTGTTGCGAAAACGTTTGACGACAACGTTTTTACAATCGACTGTATAACCTTACACTTAGATGTAAAATGGTCTGCTCTTTGACTGTTTTTAACGCACCCGTGTCTCGTATAATTGCAGGTCTAATAGGATACGTGACGTGTCGTCGATGATCATCAAGTACGAGGATATCGAGTTGTCTGGAATCGTGGGAGGAACAAACAGCCGCCGAACCTTCTCCTTCAGGGTAATCTTGTTATTGTTACCAGTAGAGGATGAGGAGGGATGGAGGGGGGGGGGAACAAGGTCCAGACTTGGGGAATGTTGCGTAGACCCACTTGATTACTCTTTACCTGATAACCCTTTACTTGATTACTCTACCCTTTACTTGATTACTCTACCATAAACTAGGAATAGGAAGAGGACCCTTTTAAATTCTTTTTAATTTTAAAACATTTTGCTCTAATTATTAGAGTCAAGGAGTGTCTGCTGTTTCTGACCGATCTTCGCTACTTATTCCTGCTCAGAGATACGCACTTGTCGGGAGATACAAGGTACTGACTGGGAGGGGTGGGGGAGGGGAAGATGAAAGGGGGAGGGGAAGGGTGATTGGTTGAAGGGGGAAGGGAGGGTAATTGGTTGGAGTGAAAGGGAAGGGTGATTGGTTGAAGGAAGAAGAAAAGATTATTGGTTTGAGGGGAAGGGAGGGTGATTGGTTGGAGGGGAAGGAAGGGTGATTGGTTGGAGGGGAAGGAAGGGTGATTGGTTGGAGGGGGAAGAAAAGGTGATTGGTTGGAGGGGGAAGGAAGGGTGATTGGCTGGAGGGGGTAGAAAGGGTGATTGGTTGGAGGGGGAAGGAAGGGTAATTGGTTGGAGTGAAAGGGAAGGGTGATTGGTTGAAGGAAGAAGAAAAGATGATTGGTTTGAGGGGAAGGGAGGGTGATTGGTTGGAGGGGAAGGAAGGGTGATTGGTTGGAGGGGGAAGGAAGGGTGATTGGTTGGAGGAGGAAGGAAGGGTGATTGGTTGGTGGAGGAAGAAAAGGTGATTGGTTGAAGGGGAAGGAAGGGTGATTGGTTGGAGGGGAAGGAAGGGTAATTGGTTGGAGGAGGAAGGAAGGGTGATTGGTTGGAGGGGGAAGGAAGGGTGATTGGTTGGAGGGGGATGGAAGGGTGATTGGTTGGAGGAGGAAGGAAGGGTGATTGGTTGGAGGGAAAGGGAGGGTGATATGGCTAGAGGGGGTAGGGAAGGGTGATTGATTGGAGAGAGAAGGGGTGGAGAGATGGGTGGTGGTGATGGATAGTGGATGAAAAGAAGGAGGGCTGATAGGTGAAGGTAGTAGGAAGGCTAGATGCTTGGAGGCGGGTGGGGGATTGGGAGAGCGACATATGGATTAGAAATGGACGGTTGATTGTTTGGGAGAGAGGGCAGTGTTTGGAAGGGGATGAAAGAGGTCGATTTGGAGCCAGAAGAGGTTTTATCGTTTTGTATTCATTGTATTTATTGTTTCTTTCTTCCCCTTGTTCCCTTCTTTATTTACCTAATCTTCTAACACATTTATTCACAATTTTATTTTGATATTTTACCAATTTCAAACATAAGGTTCTGACTGTATTTTTCAATTAAAACTATATATTCACATTTTACGAATGTTTCAGAATAGACCAGTTTTTGTCAAGAAGATTAGGAGGAGAAGCGTGAGCCTAAATGAGGAGATCGTCAGGGAGCTCTATGAGGTAAGAGCAAGCGACTGATATCTTATAGTATTCACATAGTTTTAAAACGGAATCTTTAATGTACGTTGCCGATAATAAACTTCCAAATAGTCCACTAAATTGTGGGCAATGTGGAAATCTCAAAGATTATGTGAAACCTTTAAAGGGTATACGACCTTTTTGTACTTATGTTTCCATTCATAGCGATAGTGTCGAAAATGTTGTCTACATTTGTGTGTATATGTAAGTGTACAAAATTACCGTCACATTATAATTTCAGGTTCATAAGTTATCCCACGTGAATATTAACCCATATATAGGAGTGTGTATCACCGCGCCTAACATCTGTATCGTATCGGAGGCCTGTGGCCGAGGGAGCCTGGCGGTGAGTGTATAAAACACTTATTAAAGCAGGGATGGGTATCTCATATCTGAGGTCGTTTATCTGGCCGTTTTGTCAGATCCGTATACTAAGGGTGGGGTGGGTAAGTAAGTACGTTATTCAGGTCGGAGGCCATGCGTTCTTTGCGGGCCGCCCCTAAATGATTTTTGGGGCCGACGAAAGAAAGCGCTTGATCCTTGTGCATGGTATGTCATCTGGCCTAGTTTTCAAATCGCTTGCGAGGGGAGGGGCCAATAAGAAGGTAACAATATTTGGTTTGAACTGTGTATGAGGGATGGAGGTCAAGCGAGTGTGAATGCTCTAAGAGTCTCACTGACTGATAATATTTTTGGTAGATCGACTGACTTATTTTATACTTATATCCTTACATACCTATACTTATGTACAGGATGTCCTTATCAACGATGACATCAAGCTTGACTGGACCTTTAAGATGTCATTTGCCACTGATATCGCAGCGGTAAGAGGACTCTGGTGCCAGCTCAGATACCTTAAGTCGCGTTTAATCGCTCTTTGTTGCAATGCCCATAGTAAGAAGACTACTAAGTAAAGGTCAGACAAATTTTACTGCTCAACTTTACGCCCTTATAGTCACCTAAAGTCGTTGAAGTTGCCTAACGACTAGTCAAACTCGATGGCTAAAGTCAATTAAATTTGATTTAAATCACGCAAAAATGATGGTAACTTTTAGGCATATGAGTGTCCTCTTTAAATATCAGTAATAGGTCTCTAGCGATATTATTCGGCTAGCTAACTGTCGTGCAAGTTTTATCAGCTTTACGATGTTTTTAGCGTCTAATTGTGGAGCGGAGGGGGTACTACTGCTTAACACTCTCGGTGGGGACAACATTTTTTACGTCTCGTTTACAACAGGGTATGGAAGCCTTGCATGCAAGTGAGGTTAGTTTCCATGGTAACCTGACGTCATCTAACTGTCTTGTTGACCGGATGTGGGTGTGTAAAATTGCCGATTATGGGCTGCAGCGCTTCAGCAAACACACGTACGAGCCTGAAGAGCAGCTAACGGGGCAGACAGGTAAAAGTGTCATGTGGTAGAACCTGTCAATCAATCTTTTGTCACGTGGTACGCAGACGGCCTTTTTTATACCATGTACGCAATATTTATGGTTTAGATAGGAGGAATTAGAATGAGCCACGTTTTGCATAATATATCAATCTTTTTTTTGTCGGGTTTTCGTCGCCCTAGACCTGTTTATGTCAAGAAATTCCACGTAAACTTGCATGAATTCGTGTTTACTATGATTTTGCAGGCCGCCATTATGAAACAGGCCCAGGCCCTAGCAATTCTTTACCAACACAGGTTTCCCGCGCGCTAGCCCCAGGCTCTATGAAACCATTTAGAAAAGCGACTGCTATTTAGTGAATAAACCCCTTCTGGCGGCTGGGATATCGCTGGATAATGTAGAAGGATGAGAAATGGTATTAAAAATAAACAGTTAGCCGAGAAGCGAAGCTTCGAGGGCAACTGTGAAATTTCGAGGACCATTATCTCATCCGCGGGCATAATCCGCCGATATCACAGTGAGCCAAAGAAGGGGTTTATTTATTTTATATCCCAGTGACTACACTGGAAATGCGAAAAGAATACAATACACAAAAACTGGAAATCGACTCTGCCAAATTTTCGTCTTTAATAAGACTTCTTCAGTCTGCCCTAAAGACGATTAAAGACGAAAATTTGGCAGAGTCGATTTCCAGATTTTGTGTATTGTATTCATTGTTCTGGTACGAGATCGCGACAGTTTGGGCTTTTTGATTCTATTGGAAATGCGAAAAGTGTATTCTGCGCGCTTTGACGTGCACTGAAATGACGCCACGAGCGCGCATTGTTATTTTTGCAATTCGCGAAAGATAACAATCCATGCAACAATTTTTTATTAGAAAAAAAAATACAAGCTCAAAACTTGCATTTCACTGATGGCTTTACACCTAGACTGTTTTCTTATTGTTCTGCTGAGAGCTGGAATATAAATTTAAGCAAAAGTTTTCAATTTTGAAATCTTCTGCGCGCGCTGACGTGCACGGGAATGACGCCACGAGCGCGCGCTGTTGTGAAGTTCTTTGTCTTTAATTTTTCTTTCGCGTTTCAGGATAAATTCTAAAAAATATATATTGATGATTGTTCTATGAAAGAAATGAAACATTCTTTCCTTGCCTTTTTAGCGTTTTGAAAACCATGGTTTTTTGTTTGAGGAGTTATTGAGCAGACGAAAAGCGAGTTTTGACTGCACAAAAATGTTCATAGCACAGATTTCACTTTGCTTGGACGTTATCGACTGATGTTTGTCCTGTGAAAATGTGCATGTGACCCGTATTGACCAATGAGTGCGCGTGAAAATTAATCACTGGGATATAATGATTGATATCAAACTCAGCCAGGATATGCAGGGCAATACCAATGCTTGTTGACATTCTTTTCTAATTACAGCGAAGTTATGGATGGCCCCGGAGCACATGCGCAATGCAAGCAGCACAGGCTCGCAGCCGGGTGATGTGTATAGTTTTGGTGTTATACTCAGTGAAATCGTGACAAGATGCGAACCGTTTGAAACCCTACGCGCAACGACATCAGTACATGGTAAGCTTTGATGATGACAATGATAATGATGATGACAACAACAATGACGACAATAATAATCACGATGGTAGTGGTGCTGGTTATTATGATGACTAAGATGACGATGACAAATTTCTACGATAATTATGATGATGATGATGATACTGCAATGATGACAATAATAGATAGTAGTTGTGTTGGTTATTATGGTGATGACTTAGATCATGACAAATGCAATGACGACGATGATGATGGTGATGGTGATGATGATGACAGCGACAAAATGATGATTTACAACGGGACACAGCAAGATGTCAGCGGTCGCAAACGCTTTTTTAGCTCGCGGATAAAGCTAAAGCAAGCGCCGTCTTCTTTTCATCGTCTTAAATCCTAAGGTCCTTTATAATGTAGCCTCTTCTCCTAAGATTCAGTGATGGGGGATTTATAACTATGGTAGTTCGATAACGACTATCGTTCATCCATTTAAAGGGGCAGCGTCATGGTACTGCGCATGCCTGGAGTCAGTGTTTATTGTCGGCTTTTAATTGTCTACACACAGTTGAACTTTAATCTGTCAATGCCTTGTTTAATAATACGCAATATTTTATTGAAAACTATGTTTATTGACAGTTTGAGGTCATTTCCTTTGAATTTAAGTATCCCATATGCACCAAAGGCTCATAAGTCAATATTAGAATTTGACTAAAATTCATTGTGTTTGGGCTGCAAAGCTCTTACCATGACACTGCCCCTTTAAGCATCGCGATTCTCTATTCTTGTAATAGAGATCCTGCGACGGATAATGTCGACCGAGTTCCCGCCACTCCGCCCCACGCTGAATGCAGACGACTGTGACCCAACAATCACCAAGTTCATCAAGCAGTGCTGGTCCGAGGAGCCTTCAGCCAGACCGACCTTCAGGGACATCAAGAAGAGCATGCGCAAGATCAACGGTGGAAGGTCAGTGGATACGATACATGCGCGCATGCGTTACCCAGAGACGGTCGCACTGGTCGGAGCACGGGCTGTAGGATAGTTCTACTCCAGAGCTAATGTCTTGCTAGTGTTGAATAAACCACATATTCCTTCACATATTTGCCTTGCTTCCGCTCCTTCCTCCACTATTTGGTGTGGACATTTTGAGGCGCGTTTTTTTTTTTCAATTTTTTTCCCATATTTGAACTAAAGATGTTTTATGTATAGAGCATAATCCTCTGAGTTATTTTTGTACTTCCAAAATGCGGAAAATGTTGATTTTTCTTTCATAGAAAACAGCGTCGTTAGCTTCTCTTCTCCCGATCTGTTCTATATCTATCACAATGCGAGGGGCGGCTCTAGAGAGTGCTAGGGGGGCCGTCCCCATATTTTCAGACATTTGGCTTAAAAATGGAAAAACGGAAGAACAATAAGTCCGGCCCCCCCCTTTCTTGAAACTTTTGCTTCGCCCCCCCCCTTTTTTAAACTTCTGGATCCGCCCCTAAATACCGACGATCTAAGAAATCCACCCTTGTTGGCTGCCTATAGCTAAGGATACGTTTACTACCTCAGGTCTTTGCGTCTAGTTGATAGTATGCTGGGAAAGATGGACATTTATAGCAATAACCTCGAGGTGTTAGTCGAGGAACGAACGAGGCAGCTTGAGGCTGAGAAAGCCAAAACGGATCAGCTACTCTACGAAATGCTGCCTAGGTGAGTTTTGGATTAAGGAAAACTTAAAACATTAAAAAAATAACAGCCGTGGTGACGACCAGTCACCATCACCATCACCAGCACCAGCACCATGTTAATTGTCACCACAATTATAGTCGTCATTCTCATTCTCATTGTTAAATAAAATATTTTTTTAAATAAAAATGAATACATGTATAATACAATTACATATATACTATTTTCCTAGGTGTGTATAAAAATATCACTATCGAAAACCGAACATAACTGATAAAAAGAAAAAATAATTCATATAAATATCAAGGTAAAAACAATAATACAAATTGCATCAAAAGCAAGATTTAAGAGTTGGGTTTTAGGGCACCTTTAACAAGTGCAGAATTGACTTTGCTTTAGAGGGAGTTCATTCAATAGTATCGGACTTGTAATAAAAAGTGAACGGTCCCGGATTTGGCGGATTTTCTTTTGGAAATCACCATCACCATCACCATCACCATCACCATCACCATCACCATCACCATCACCATCACCATCACCATCACCATCACCATCACCATCACCATCACCATCACCATCACCATCACCATCACCATCACCATCACCATCACCATCACCATCACCATCACCATCACCATCACCATCACCATCACCATCACCATCACCATCACCATCACCATCACCATCACCATCACCATCACCATCACCATCACCATCACCATATCACCATCACCATCACCATCACCATCATCATCACCATCATCAACTTTTGACGCTTGAAACTCTTACCCAATCTCTCGCGTCTATAGGCCCGTTGCGGACCAGCTGAAGTCTGGGAAGAGCGTGGAAGCGGAGCTTTTTGACCAAGTGACCGTGTTTTTCAGCGACATCGTGGGATTCACCAAGCTATCCTCTTCCAGCACTCCTATACAGGTACAACCTGACGTCACTTCCTGTTATTGGCTTGATTTAAATAAAATGTCGTCCAATCCGGTTTAGGGTGTACAGCTTTGAGCTCTACTCGAAACACTGAGATGCAATACTTATCTGACATAAGTATATATACTTGATGAAAACACCAACATTTCCAAATTGCTGACAATAGGTGACTTGCACTAAGAAATCATGTGACTATTTTCGCGCGCTCAGGCTTTTAGTGGCGAAATATCGATAACAACAAACAACTTATTAAGCTCTTTCAAATTAGCTGGGCCATTTCTTTTTTAGGAGAGCTTATTTTCGTGATATGTTTTTTTGTCGCTTCCTGTGGTGACGGGCGCAGTCATCTCTGTTTTTATTTTGGCTTGAATATGCCACTCAAAAAGTCACCAGATCATCCTATTAAAAACGCCGACAATTCCAGAGCCTATGGTTTCAGGTTATTTTAGTAGAAATATTGTAGATCCTTTTATTCTTGATAAATGCAAAAAGGCATTGTATTTAATTAAAATAATGGCTTATTTATTGCATGCGATGTGAGCCAAATCTAAACCTACTAAACCAACACTAATTATTGCCGTTTAAACGCAGCCTTATGTCCCACTTTTAGTCTAACGCTGCGTTGTTGCGCCCATGGTTGAAATGGCTAAAATGTATTTCAGGTTGTGACGTTTTTGAATGATCTCTACACGTATTTCGACAACATCATTCCGAACTATGACGTCTACAAAGTAAGGTTAAAGGAGTAATCTATAAACTGATCTGGATTGTGTTCCTAGAAAGCAGGTTAACGCTAGCCTAGGGATGAATGCCCTTTTTATCCAATAAAATGTCAAAATAGCCGTGTTTATCCCTGGGTTAGCGCTTACCTGCTTTCTAGGAACCGGGCCCTGTTGGCTTGTATTAGGTAAAAGCTATTGCTGGCTTTGGGATCCCTGTGTTAACATGTGACGGTCTGTATCGGCGGTCTATGGGTTCCCTGTGTTATCACGTGACTTCCTGCTGCCTCAGGTCGAGACGATCGGTGACGCATACATGGTTGTATCGGGTCTGCCAGAGAAAAACCGTGACCGTCACGCAGGGGAGATAGCCACTATGGCGTTACACTTGTTGTGTGACATACGGACCTTCAAGATACGTCATGTACCGGATACAAGTCCCAAGCTGAGAGTTGGAATACACACAGGCAAGAAATGACACAGTCGGAGAGTGAAGATTCCTAAATTACTGTATTGCGTCTGTTTATCTCACATCGAGTAAACAAGGTTTTGGAACAGAATTTTGTTTATTGAAAACGGCGAGTTACGTCTTTCCCCCCTGGGAGGGGGGGACTCTCCAGAAAAAATAGACGGGGGTGATCCGTCACATATAAACTTTCGACCAACTTTTATCCCTTACAGGGTGCTGAAGGATTTTTTCCGATTTTGCTGGTATAAAATTCGACCAACTGCTATTCCTAAGGAGGTGTTATCTGCTATCCCCCGGGGTTAAAAATTCCTTCGACCACACCCAATTTCTGTTGACCACGCCAAAGTGCCATCCCTTAAAATCGATTTTGCCGACGATCATCCCCGTCCGGAGTCCTCCCCCCCCCCCCCCCCCCCCCCCAGGGGTCTTTTCATCCCCGTCCGGAGTCCCCCCCCTTCACCCCCCCGGGGTCTTTTCACTTGCTCATATCCAGGTCTAACGACTCGTCCGGTTCATTAACTCTTAAAGATCTAATAACTCGTCTCTTTTCACTCGCTCTTCTAACGACTTCTACTTTTCACTCTCTCTTTTCACTCTCTCTTTTAAGGACTCGTGTCTTCTTACTCGCTGTTATTAATAATAACTTGTCTTTTCTATCTCATATTCTCAGGTCCTGCGGTTGCTGGCGTTGTAGGAATAAAGAAGCCTCGCTATGACGTATTCGGAGACACAGTAAACGTAGCATCGAGGATGGAGTCAAATGGCGTCCGTGAGTGTAATCTATTAAATTTTAGAGTATTGAGCTTAACAAAAAGATAAAATCTATAATGATATCAGACAAAAAACAATTGTTGTGTGATTTTGGATTGCTCCTCCACATAATAACAATATCTTTCCCTCCTCCTAAAATGGATCAATTCGTCATAGTCAGATAATCATATTTTCCCGTAGCTAATCGAATCCATATCAGTGCCGAGTGCAGAAAGGCGTTGTTGAATCTTGGCGGTTATCATATGGAAAGAAGGGGCGAGATCGAACTCAAGGTAAATGTTAGCATAAGTGAACTTGGTTCATACGCTATATGATGCAAAATAACTAAATATATTTTGTCACTGAAATCGGTCATTTGACATTTATCTGTGCACCATCTCTCAGTATTTCTTGTGATTTTTTCGCAGGGCAAGGGCAAAGTGATCACGTATTTTCTCAATGGGAAAGATGGCTTTAACAGAGTGCGTCCTGAGCCTTCTAACTAACGACGCCGAGCGGTTTTACCGGAAGAAATCTGAGCCTTCCAAAACATTTTTATGTAAAGTATAATACATTTGGCCGTCTAACGGTCAGTTTAAAAGGGTGCAAAGTCATTTGGTTTGATGGGATGCAACCTTGAGCTTTTCAACGGAACGCTGATCGGGTTTAGCAGAGTGCAGGCAGAGTCTTCTAACAGACCGTCGGTCAGTTTAAAAGAGTGCCACTTAAGCCATTTCCGCCGAGGAAGACTTAAATATCCATTGAAATGAGCTTTAAACGAGAGACATTTGTAAATTTGAAAATTGGAAGTAACCAATGGCTTTAAGCATTATGCGATACATTTTTATCATAAGGACAGAGTCTTGTTTAGATACAGCCCCGGATAACCTCGCACACAAGAAATCCTATAAGCACAGCATATTGCACACAAGAAATCTTATAAATGCCGCACCAAGGACGAAAGAAATCGAATAGACACCGCACCAAGAACGCAAAAAATCCTTATAAATGCCGCACCAGGACACAAGAAATCTTATAGACACCGAACCTAGGATACAAAAAAAAAATCTTAGAAACACCGCAGCTAGGATGCAAAAAATCGAATAAACACCGCACCAAGAACGCAAGAAATCCTTATAAATGTCGCATCTAGGACGCAAGAGATCCTATAAATGCTGCACCTAGAACGCAAAGAAATCCTATAAACCCCGCACCAAGGACGCAAGAAATCCAAACAAAGTCGCTTGTGTAAGTCAAAATGATACTTCACTTATGATACACGTCTCTCAGAGTATGCTAAGACTGTGTCAAGCGATAAATGCATGAAGATGACAATATGGAAGTGTACGGGGGTGCCGCTTTCGAAGAGCTTTCAATACCGCTCCGCTTCAAATATGAGTGCCACCTTTAAGGTACAAGATATTTAAAAATAGGCACTCCCTTAAATATCCTTTTTACTCCCCCCCCCCTCCCCCGTATCATAAACCAAAAATGAAAATATGCTCTCGCAAGGAAACGGGTGCCCGCCTAGAAAGCTACCCTCGTGAGACAAAAGAGCCATTTGCTACAAGTTTTAACGTACTTAATGATTACACTTTCTCGATGATACCTTCAACTTTCGGAATTACGTTTTTATTAATAATCCTTATTTCTAATACAAGATTGACTCTTTATGATATATGCGGCGACTTCAGGAATCCTACAGGTTCTTTAATGTTGAAATGCGGCCATCAAAGTACGACTGATATATTAACATGAAATGATGTTAGTTTTGAGTTTATGCCTGTCACGTGGTTTCACTGGACCACCGCCTTGATGTCATCCTTGATGAACCCGCCCGATTTAAGCTCCGCGTGGGATAGAAAACGAGGGTACTCATGGGGTACGTTATCACCCTTTATGGGTCTTGCGAAAACGTGTTGGGAGCTTGTCGGTACCCTGTATGGGCTTATCATACATATGCCTCTGCTGGTCAATTTGATCGATGAGGTAAAGTGTGATCTTGCGTTTGAACGGCCACTCCAGTAGAGCATCGTACTCGCCCTTCGTGATCTGTACGAATAGCGACAGATGCGTCCCTTTGCCGTCACCGTTTCCGTTAAGATGTGACTTAAGCCGCATTTTGTACCCGTATCTCGAGGTGTAGAATAGCCGGCTCGATATAGTTTGTTTCTTTTCGTACTGATCGTTGTAGTTGCGAATCCTCCATACGAACGTTTCTTCCGTTTGTTGCGTTTGTTCCGTTTGTTGCGTTTGCTGCATTTGTTCCGCTTGTTGCGTTTGTCCCGTTTGTTGCGTTTGTTTAGCTTGTTGCGTTTGCTCCTCATTGTTGTTACCGATTAACACAAACGACAAAATTAACAAGGACAACAAAAAGAACAATAGCAACAATATTTGATAGTGCTTTTTTAAGGATCCCTATCGTATGCTTGGCAGTATTTAGTTCTTTATGTAGAGCTTCAAAATCTCTATGTAAAGTTTTTATATCTCCATAAGTGCGTGTCTGTGTGTCTGTATGGTAGTAATGAAAGCTCTATGCAAAGTTTTTATCTCTTCATTGTTGCTACGAATCGTCTGGTTGGCAGTATCGAGTCATTGTCTGTGGAAATCTATTTGTATCGTTTTGTCTCGGATCGTCTGATTGGCAGTGTTGACCCTTTCATTTAGAGTTTCTATTTCTATCTTGTTTTTACGGATCGTCTGATTGGCAGTGTTGACTTTTTCATTTAGAGTTTCTATTTGTCTCGTATTGTCACGGATCGTCTAACAAGCGATACCCAGACGAGTCTGAACGGCGCTCTCACAGTGATACTCGCGTGCATCCTGACGACCCTGTAAATATTTGGGCAAAACTCACTTGAACTTATTAAAATGGAGTCAATATGTAATTCCAGAAAATATCCAACCCCCCCTCCCCCATTATTGGGGTCGGAGGTATGATCCCCCAACCCTCTGGGATTTCCATTTTGGGTTCCCATTTTGCCCATTTTTTCAATCATAAGTGTGTGTTAGTAGTGTAAGTTTTGTCACTGAGGGTGGTCACTGCCAGGGATTTTACTTGAGTCCTTCGCGGTTCGTTTACGTCCCTCCGGTTAAGATTAGTCTAGTGGTAGTCACGTGATGTTTGACGAAATAGATGACGTCATAAAAACAAAACTATTCATATGTCGAAGACTTCATGTTAGTGTAAGAGTAGGAAACAATGGTCACGTGTTGTTTGACGTCTTCGATGAAATCATAAAAATTTCAATATCGCATGGTAGAAACATCGTCAGACAACCTAATTTAGAGATGTCATGTAGTTAAGGAGATTGTCACGTGAATTGTGACGTCATCGGTAGCGTCGCAAGGAGTCGTAAAGCTTTCTAGTGAAATTATTGGACGAAGATAAGCAAAATATTGGTTTGGAGGTAAGCCTTCAGGCATAGCCTAAATCTATAAATTAGTTTTTAATGTAACAATCGGGGTTTCATTAAATAATAGGAATTTTTGACTAATGTGAAAGTTTAGATTGTACTGAAAAGACGTGTTTTAAAATTATCCCAATGTGTGTGCAAATAGGGGCAAGAAAAACCAGCACAGAATGGCATAATTATATAGCTATATACCACATTGTTATACCTAGCAGTGCAATATGGAGAATAGGGGGATCCGCAAAAGAGGAAAGATATTCTGTACTGCATTTTATTGCGGATAACACTTTCGCTTGGCAGTCCGAGGGGGCTTTAACCAATAGACCCCCGGCCCCCAACCCCCTAAAAACACCCCCTGAGAACATCGCTTGCATTCCCAGTTTATTTTCGACTGGATTTATCAGTGTCTCTTCAATCGGTCAACGCTTTTCAAGTAAATAGTTTGATTGAAGGCTTTTTTTTATATTAAAGAATTTCTTAAGGGCTCACTTCAAACGTGCAGCCGATATCGCTGAATTTGCACGGAAGAATGGCAAGTCGACAATCATCCCTGTGCTTCACCGCCTAAAATAAACGGAAATACACCTTGTCTTGTATATATTGGCATCTTCCTTACAGTAAGATGGCTTGCTCGGAAAGCAGATTAAGTGTCAGCCAATTAAAGCAAACAGGCGATTTAGGAGTTAGTAATCGTTGATGAGTTGCGGAATATTAAGGACTGAAGTTAACAAGTCATCGCCTCTTGTACAGGTAACTCGACAGTGATTTTTCTTTTGCATAAGATAGAAGTCGCAGTCTTCACAGGCAAATAGGGGACTTGCGCTTAGAGATTACGTGACTGTTTTGGTGGTAAACTAGCGCGCACTCAGGCTTTTGGCGGCAAAATAACAGCAACAAAAAGCAACTTATTCAGCGCTTACGAAAACAGCCAGAATCCTTTTTTTTCAAAAAGGGTTTAGTTTCATTTAAATATTGTATTTTTTTCGTCGTTCTCTGGTGTGAAGGGCGCAGTCAATTCTGTTTTTTTCTGTTTGATTATTTTGTTTTGAATTTGCCACTCAAAGAGGTCACGTGATCTCTTAGCGTCCCCTATTGCATGTTTATCTCATTACCTCCTCGTCTCAATTGGGATATGGCACACAACAGAACTCACACGTGACAATATGTCACTCACAGGCCTCCTCGTGCCTCTCTATTGAGACTCGAGCGAGTCTCGTGTCGCATCCGTCAAACACACACGTGATCACCTCGTGGTCGCATCTTGTCAGGTGCTCCTGGTGACATAGTGAACGCGAAACAAGTTTATAGAGAAAGTTGTCGACTTTATTATTCGCTTTTATATAGATAAGTTTTGAGTGCGTTTACCGGCTGCCTAAGGGACTTTCTAAAGACTTAGACTCGTGAATGATGCAACTACGCCATCGTAATCAGCAACCGGGTCTCAACTAACCTGTTTTCCCCTCAACTCCCCCTCCCATGAACACGGGCCATTCATGCATTTCACTCGCAGCGAGAGCACGTCTTTTAGTCTTCTTGTCGGGATAAACTTGCTAGAATATTTGAAAGATGGCGTCAATGAACAGATTGCAAGATAAAGTCAATTGTTAGATAACAGAAATTTGATAAACAGGTCGCCGTAATATATAAGGTGTTGTAGAGATGGTGGTCAAAAAAATGCGAGGTGGTGCTTTAGGGTGCTTTAGGGTGGCTTTAGGGGGATAGGGTGGGCCACTTGATGGCAGACCATGTAAGACCAACCTAAAGGTCTGATATATTTTTACTCGATGCCAAGTCGATGTCGAACATCAATACAAGAACAAAAAAAACACAAGTTTTGCAAACACCCCTTCTCATTTATGCAAACACCCGACATCGGCCTTGTTATGATGACGAGTTAGAAGTGCATCCGAATTAATCCGGAGATAATTCGGGGGGCTCTACCTTAAACACAAGCCATGACATCACTCACGTTTGTTTCCAGCTGTTCATTTTCTACTGGGCACGTGACCACGTCTTTGCTGAAATATTCAAATGGACGTTGGTTCGATAATCATCAATATAAGATGATGCCCAGATTGAATCAGGACGTTTTGAGGACAATCTGAATATCTGTTTTCAGAATTTAGATCGTCAGAAATTGAACTCTTTGAAATGGTTTCCTGTTTTTTTTTTTTTAAATCGAAAATCGCTAATCCTATTTATATTTATGCGCTGTGAAGTTCTAAAAACAAAAACCGCATTTCTTTTTCCGTTTAAAAAAAAATAGAAACCAGATCGTCGATATGTACCTTACAAAATTTCCCCTGTGGGGTAGGCACGTTCTGTGCTACTTGATACACCAATTACACCTGTTGCTTTTCATTACCGAGAAATACGAGTCATTTTAGCCAAAATTACACACATTTACGCCCGTATTATTTTCACTTAAGTTTCCCATTTGCCTCGATGGCCCATCGGTTAGCGCGCCTGAATTCTAATCCCTAGATCCGCGTTTCGAGTCTTACCCGCAATATTTGCCCTTTTTTCGTTTTCTTTATTTTCTTTTTCCTTCTTTTTTCTAGTTCTTTTCTTTCACAACGAAGGGTTGTTCGAATATTTTTTAATTGCTAACATCCCTTCGAAATGAAATTAGTAATTCATAAGATACTCGATTAGAAAATTACTTGCAAATTTTAGCTTGATGCAAGCACCCGCTACTCTCACTGCGCGCGGGCTCGTTTTATGAGGTCAACTTGTGAAAAGATAGAGCGGTTTTTAAACGCTTGTGTCTTTGCCGTTGGTAAAAGATTTTCTGATATCATTTTACCTATTCGGCTTCACCGTAGGATAAGTAAATATTAAAAACAAGCTACAGGAATTTGATGCTTAAGGCACTTTAAACCCGGAACGTTAAATGGTTAAATAGATAAAAAATAGTCTCCAGGTTCCATTTAAGCGACAACCGACTGTGGTCAGCGGTACACACTGCAAGACTTAATATCGAAAACACTTTTAGTACTTTCTATTAATTGGCAGTTTTCCTCAAGCTATGGTGACATCTCATTTGACGCGTACTTGGTTAGGATGAGAAAATAAGCAGGTACTTTAAGTTCTATTTTAGGTTTTTATTTAATTAATGCCAAGTTACACTCATACACAGCATACGCTACCAGACTTTCAATCTTACTTCAAGAAAATCACATCTAAAAGGTCAGAAACATGACATTTAGTACAACAGATAATAGACTGCTTTTCGAGAATTGTTTTTTTTAATCCGACGAAACATAAGACCACATAGGCGAATTCGAGCAAAATTATTTCAGTTTCGAATCATATGCAAATTGGGAAATATGTATGGTTCAATACTATTCCCGCTTATTGCTACATCGCAAATGGCAAACACTACAAACGGGGCATATAAAGCTCTAACAACATTTGTGATAAGTAAGCGTAAAACCCCAGGAGCTGATATTTTCACGTATCATACCACCAAGCTAAATGTGAGTAAAACTCGATATCAATTCTTGCCAATCACCACCCTGGATCGTGCCCAATTTTCCGTGAATATTTGAGCGGTTTTATAATTTGCAGTTCTTTGAAAAATTACTAGTTACTCCCTTATTTGCTATATAAAAAATAGAGTCTGTGCTATATTTTTATGCGTTGATTAAAAACATTGCTACTTGTAATCAACGGGCTCGTAATAATCACGGGTGAACAACCTTGGAATTCATGTGACACGATAAAAATGTTAAAGCCTTTGTATACGTGCATATTAAAAGCCGTTTATAAAAAAAAAACCTGTTTAAAATTTATACCACAGCAGAGTATTATGAATCTTTATGGTTGCTTTTTAATACGCAAGACGATTTCTTAATTGTTTATATATTATGTATGTGTTTTTGCAATATATTACGATACAAATATTTTAATAAATAGATGTTTACCTGTAATAGTCCAACGCCCCCTGTGGAAGATGCAATACATTTATCCAATATTAATAGTTTTCCGATATTAATTTTGTTTGCCTAGACTTCTAATAACATCACTACTTGGTGCTCTTACATGAGAGAAGACTGTTCTTAAAGCCATCCGGTAAGATTGACTTCTTTTCTTGACGTTTCGCTTTTTGTTGTTGTACGGAGATTTGACGGATTACTAGGCTTAATGCATAGTGTCTTAAAATAAAGAAAAATAATTTATATGTCATAAAATCGGAAATGAGTTCACGGGTACTGTCTCGAACGCTTTAAGTTTGCCTTAGCGAACAAACAAGACTTCCACAGATACTAGTCTAGTGACACCTTAATTTTGGTTCATTTGTTTATTTGTACATTTATACATTTTTCTATATTGTAATAACCCTAAATTTCAGGTTTTATTTCAACTGCTTTTATGGTGCATCAACTAAATACGGTTCATGATTGAATTATTATTCCTTTTATATTTTTACGGCAAAAAATGACTGCGTCAAACTGTTCTTGGGTCTTTTTCCCTGAATGCCTTGTTATAAACGATCTGTTTTAGATGTGTGAAAAGTGTTCACGGCATTTATAATGAAAGGGTTAGTTTTCTAGTAATTTTTTATGATGTTGAATTCAATGAGCCAGCGAAGAAGAACAAATTCAGGAGTGCGATGCACGTACGAAAAAATTTAACGACCTTCAGATTTCGTTCGCTCTAATGACGCTCACGACAGAATAATCTAATAAAGTCAAAAGAGTCAACGCAGCCCAAATTGATTTTGTCAGGTGGGGATGAAAATTTAATGATGTCTGATGGTGCTGTTAGAGCCGGATATTTTAAGAAAATTGACCTGTGATGTTTACAAAATCCCCTTGGGGAGATTATGTTATGGTTTTGGCGATGTTCTAGGAGTGTTATCGTTTTTATAACTGGCCACTAGACGATAAACGGAAGTTAAATCCCATGAGTAATTGCAATCTTTGTTCCCCTACGGGGAAAATACTCGTTACACTGGCACTGTTTTGACTATATGCATTCACCAGTGACAGCACGGATAGCTGATACGATAGGTTCAAGAAATAATTTATTTGGAAGAACATCTAATTTTCTGAGGCTGAGCGATTCTTATTTTTGGAGCGTTCTAAAGGCTGAAAATGCTGCCTGAAATATGCGCATCACTGGAGAGGATGTAAGGGTGAGTCGTGCCCCCCCCCCCCCCCCCCCCATCCCCATTTTCACATCATATGAAGAAACCGTTGTTGTTTTAGGGGTCTGGTAGCGAGGAATTTTAGTTTCTTTTCAGGGGCTTTCTCCATTGACTAAAGATGGTCACAGTCACTGTTTTTTCTCTTCTGAATACAATTCACAAAGTTTGCGAAGCACCTGCGGTACGGCAGCCCTAAAAATTACAACAATCGTGCAGGTTTTCCAAATAAGGAATATATTAGTTTCCTTATATGGAAGTGACCGCGTCTGGGAAAAACGACAATTTATGGGTAAAATTTCTTGATATGTTGGCTTAAAAACAACAAGAAATAGAAGGAAATCCATGTAAGAACAATGAATTCGCCCTGGATCCGACTGTGCAGCAGCTATTGTACCAGCGAATCAATGTATCGTAACCCGCAATGGTTCATGGGTAACGTGTAAATGGCTGAATATCGTGGACTCTGAACGCCGTGTGAACGTACTCAATACAACAACAATACTCACGCTTTCCAAGCCTGTGTTTGATTTTATTTCAAATATTTTATTATGCAGCTGATACCCATGAAGCACTGCGGGATACGACGCACAGATTATCGGAGTGCAAACTTATTTGAAATAGGTGTATAAAATTATAGCACCAATAAAGTATGAAAAAGAAAATTACACAAATAATAAAAAGCAACAATATTAATCCGCTGACTTAAAGGTTATTCTGATCAAAAAAACAGTTAAGATAGAGAATACTGGATAGTGCGCGCGTACGTTTTTTTTCATACAAAACAACAAGTGAATAAAAACTGTACAAATCACTTTCCATGCTGTATTTTGTTTATTATATACATACTGAGAAATTTAAATTGAGCTTATTACAAAACATTTTATTAGACTTGGCTGCAGAGGCTCCGAGGTTTGTGCTGTTCAACAGTCAGGAAGACAGACAGAAACATACATTGAAATGAAACTGTCTCGCTAATGTCACGCACGAGACTGTGATGTTAGATAGCGTTTTTTAAAACGCTATCTACTGTTAAAACAGCCTTACATCTCGCTCGGTTTTTCCCTTTGTATTAAAGACTTTCTACATAATCCTCTACTATGTCATTGAGAGTAGCAAATCTATTGTCTTCCATTTTGAACGCTTGGTATTCAATTTTAACAGTAAAATATCATTCTCTCGCTCAATTGAGCTCAATAACAAAAGTGGCATGCAAAGCTACCCGTCTCTCCGCGTTGGAATTGCAGCCATTCAAGTGCAGTGAAAAAAAAAACAATCGTTCGTCCAATCAGAACCGCGAACGACATTTTTTCAAGGTGAAAAAACATTGTTCGCGCCTCTGATTTGCTGAGACCAGTGAACGAACGAAAATTTACTGAATATGTTTTCAGTGAGTATTTCTGAGTATGTATGTAATTAAAGCTGATCGTTATCTTTCGCTTCACCTAAAATTTGCTTTCAAACATTTTGCTGCAGTAGGACGCTAAGAGAACACGTGACTTTTTGGGTGGCATATTCACGCGTGCTCATAGGCTCTTTATTGCCGGCGCAGAAAACAGCAACAAAAAGCAAAACTTATTAACCCTTTTGCTCGATTAAAAAATATAACGGGAAATATCTCTTCATGTCATCGTTTTTAATTTTTCCTTCTAAGTCCATAGGAGGATAAGTGACACTTTGTTCCTGGCTAACTAAATGCTCTCTTATGGTGTCAAAAGCACGATTTACAAATTACGAATAAAGCCAGAAAGCTTTTTTAAGAAAGGATTTAGTTTCATTCAAACATTTTATGTTTTAGTCTTATTTTGGTGACCTGGCGCAGTCAATTCTGTGTTTATCTGGCACCCAAAACGTCACGTGATCTCTAGCGCAAGCCCCTATTGGTACAAGTCCTGATAGCTCGAGAGGACAAATTGTGGTAAATAACACGCGCTTGCCTTCTATAAAATCACTCAGCAGCTGCAGTTATAGTGTTGAACAGGGAAAACGAGACTCAGAAACGACTGTTAAGGGAAAGGAGAACTTGTGAACCACGGAGTTTCCTCAAACCCCGACGTCGGCTGGAAATAGAGCCTCCACTGATGTGGGTATGACATCCCTTTGAAGGCGGCATTTTAAAAATGTCTTTCAACTACTCCTTTGTTATTGTTTGAAAATACAACGGTTAATTTGCAAGGATGCCTCAAAATAAAAATCTAATAATAATAATAATAATAATAATAATAATAATAATAATAATAATAATAATAATAATAATAATAATAATAATAATAATAATAATAATAATAATAATAATAATAATAATAATAATAATAATAATAATAATAATAATAATAATAATTTATTGATTTCTATAGCGCGTTCTAACATGACAAGATGATCGAACGCGCTTTACAATATATAGGATAGAACATAAGATATAATTACAATAAAATGTGGCAGATTAATTACAAAAAAATGATATATATATATATATATATTAATTGAAATAAATACAATAACTAGTAAATAAAAAAATTTTAATAAAATATAACTATGGAGGACAATATCGGTCAAGAACTTAAAGGTTAAAATCCTCCTTAAATAAGAAAGTTTTAAGCTGCGTTTTAAAGTTTGAAATATTTTTACCATTCGTGATTGCTAATTTCAAGAGGGAGGCTTAGGCGCGGATAACTCAAACAGCGGTCACCGAGAGTGACTAAAGACTTAATTCTGGGCGGTTGGAGCTTTACTCCACAGTTCGGTCTTAGATTATACGCAGAATGTGGTTTTATTGTGATAAGTTCGTTTAAATATTGTAAGCGAGCCCGTTTATAGCCATATACGTTAATAATAATACTTTAAACTTTACTCTCAACTCGACGGGGAGCCAGTGTAGCTGCCTAAGGAGTTGGTGTTATGTGGCTGCGTCTACTCTCACAGAGGATAAGTCGTGCAGCTGCATTTTGAACTCGTTGTACTCTAGTGCAGTCTGGTACGTTATTTACGATATTTGATTGAAAGTATCTTTGTTACTCGCTTGAATTAAGCCGATGGCATAAGATTGGCCTTCTTTAATAAACATGTTATTCCCCTGTTGCCTCTATCACTAGGCGGCAGCTGTTCTGGGGAGATAAAATGACTTAAATAACGGTTATAATTTGAGCTGAAATGACTGTAGATTTATTTAATAAGACGTTATAATCGGAATTTTTTCCTTGTCTATGCACATATTTTAACCAACTTACCTGCAAATATACTTTTTGACAATGTTCATTGGCAAAACGAAATGATAAATGTTTATATTTTTTATTTTACTTTTTAAAGCTTTTTGGACCATCTACGAAATTGAAATTGAGATTGAAATTGTATTCAGTATGAATGAAATTCTACCATCTAGATGCTTCCAGCTGGTCCTTTTAAACACTCTATATCTGCATTAATCGGTATTTTATCAATAATATTGATTTTGTCGCTGTCTGTATCTCCGCCTCCTTTATTTTCCGAGAAAGCATCAGACGAAGACGAAACCCAAAGCACAAGATAGTTTCAAGTTTTAGCGCATCATATTTCACTTAGCTTCGCGAGAAATAAATCCTCAATGTGTAGTTCCAGTAAATACCCCCCCCACACACACACAATTGAATACCCACCCCCCCCCCCCCGAGGAGGTCGGAGGTATGATCCCCCATCCCTCTTGAATTTCCAACCCCCTGGAAAAAATAAATACATATAGTAACTGTTAAAGGGCATTTTACCTCCCTCCCCTCTGGAAATTCCTGGCCGTTTTAACCCCCACCCCCCTAATTCCCTCAATGTTTACTACAAATGCCATTTTATCGCAAGATAAAGAAAAAACTGCTGTGTGTACACAAGTGTGATTGAAGTATCGATATCAAATTTGTACATCGTGCTATCTGACACAATAAGAGAGCATTTAGTCAGACAGGAACGAAGTATTACTTATCTTAACTAAATGGACTAAGAAAAAGGAAAAGGTAAAAACGATGCATGAAGAGATATTTCCCGTTAGATTTTTTAATCAAGCAAAGAAATCCATGGCGATTCTCGAGTTTGAATGTGCTTATTATGTTTGATCCATGGGTATTAGGGTATAATAAATGGGATTATAATTTAGTTACAGCACACTAGAAACTAACTTTAAACAGTAATTTTATCAGTTGCTCCCATTAACCCTATTCAGACTGGGCTATTTTGAGCTGTCTGTGATTGGGGGGGGGGGGGGGGCTGAAAGGCCCCCCCCGTATTTCATGAACCGCTTGGCCTATGACCATCAAACTTACAGACAATGATCACCAACATGCAAAGAATCGTCACGCCCTATTTTGGGTGTGGTAGAATGAATTATGACGTCACAATGACGTCATAAATACAATCTTTTTTTAAATTGCCTAAATTATCAGATATAATTTATATTTTTTTAATTTATAATTTTAAGCAGATATAATTTAATTTTTGAGTCTCTGACTCATCCTTTTTTTTTCAATTTGACAATTTTTTTTCTTCAGACTCCATTATGAGTCCATTGCTGCTGTACACCGCTGTCCTCCTAACCGTGGTCGCCAGTAGCCGTCAGATCCACCTCAGCGTCCTGTTACCTCTCAGCGACGGGGCATGGGAGGTGGGGCCTGTCATTGTACCCACTATCGACCACGCCCTTAGCCATATCCGAAGCCTACAGTTGCTCTCAAGTTATAACATCACCTACTACGTCAACGACAGCAAGTAAGATATTCTTCCCCTTACCTTCCTAGAGTAGTATTTTGCATGGTTTTGAAGGGGTAAACTGCTACATTACCTACTACGTCAGAGAATCAAGTAAGATATGCCCCCACCCTTCCCCCCAGCTTATTCCTTTAATACATCACGAACCCCTACGTAACTAGCACCGAATTAATCCCTGGAATACATAGATTAAGGATTGTGTAGTTACTTAAGGAATAAGAGCGAAATTTTCGTGTTGAATTTGTGTCGGCAGTGTTTTCTTGTTAAACAACAAAACGGTCTCGAAGCGGCGCGAAAGAAATTACTAATCTTAGCCGCATCACTGAAATAACACAAAAATTACTAATCAATCCTTAATCTACGTATTCCAGGGATTAATTCGGTGCTAGTTACGTAGGGGTTCGTGATGTCTCCAAGGAATAAGAGCGAAATTTTCGTGTTGAATTTGTGTCGGCAGTGTTTTCTTGTTAAACAACACAACGCTCTCGAAGCGGCGTGAAAGAAATTACTGATCTTAGCCGCTTAAATCGCACACAAATAACTACACAATCCTTTATTTACATATACCAGGGATTATTTCGGTTCTAGTTACGTAGGGGTTCGTGATGTATTAAAGGAATAAGTGCGAAATCTTCGTGTTGAATTTGTGTCGGCAGTGTTTTCTTGTTAAACAACACAACGCTCTCGAAGCGGCGCGTGTGGTCGTTGTCACTATGGGAGTCAGATGGTGTCCCATAATTTTTTTTTATATTTTTGGTCATTTTGCTCGGATGACACAAACCTCCGCGCTAATGCAAACTGTATTGTCTCTCTTTAAGGCCCGAGTGCCTTGGTTTCCTCTTCATGCTTAATGTCCATAGCATCTAGCAATAATCAAATAACTTTTCATTTGATCTCTTCACAGATGTGACTCAGCCACTGCGTCTGGGATTACCGCTGATCTATGGGCATCGCAGCCTCGGCCTGATGTGTTCATAGGCCCCGGGTGTTCCAGCGCGTGTCTAAGCGCAGGTTTATTGGCGGGTTACTGGGGCGTGCCCATGATATCCTACTCTTGCTCTTCATCCGATCTAACCAATCGGAAGCTATATTCGACGTTCGTCAGGACGCAGCCGTTCAGCCGCTCATACGAGGCGAGCACGCCGGGGTTACTAAGGTGATGTCATGGTTACTAAAGTGACGTCATAGCTGATAAGGTAGCGCCGTAGTTATTAAGCACGCCGGGGTTACTAAGGTGATGTCATTGTTACTAAAGTAATGTCATAGCTGATAAGGTGGCGCCGTAGTTACTAAGGTGACGCCGTAGTTACTAATGTGGCGTCATCGTTACTGGTGACGTCATAGTGACGGTGATGGCATCATGATGGTGATGATATTTGATGATTTTCTGGGATTCACTGGGAGAAGGGGAAAAAATAATTGCCGTTTTGAATGTCTTACCAATCCACTTACCATTTTTGAATAATAAAACGGCTCCAAACTATCCTGATTATTGAGAAAAGACATGAATTGATAAAACTGGTTAGAGTTACCATTAAAGAAACGTCAAAGTGATTGCACGATTGACGACGTATCACACCTTCTCTAGGAACTAAAATCATGATTTCTTTTTCCTATTAGGTTTTTAATGAATAGTTTTAACTGGAAGCGAGCGGCGATTATTGCGAACTACGCATCGTCGGGCGAACTAATTTGGGAACCAATGGCAAGCTCCGTCAGGAAAGAGTTTTTAAAATACGGATATACTGTGGCGTACTACAAGGCTCATTTGTCGAGCCCTCAGCAAGACAAAAAGGATGAGCTGTTAGATTTGCTGCGGGAAGCTAAGAAAAAAGCTAGAAGTAAGTGCATACTAATAACAACCTCAGCCCTTATCCCAACCATAAACCCTAGCTTTAACTTAACCGAACCCAATAACCATAAACCCTAGCTTACATTAATCGAATCCTATAACCATAAACCCTAGCTTTAACTTAACCGAACCCAATAACCATAAACCCTAGCTTACATTAATCGAATCCTATAACCATAAACCCTAGCTTTACCATAACCGAACCCTAACCCTAACCATAAACCCTAGCTTTAACTTAACCGAATCCTATAACCATAAACCCTAGCTTTACCATAACCGAACCCTAACCCTAACCATAAACCCTAGCTTTAACTTAACCGAACCCTATAACTATAAACCCTAGCTTTAACTTAACCGAACCCTATAACCATAAACCCTAGCTTTAACTTAACCGAACCCTATAACCATAAACCCTAGCTTTAACTTAACCGAACCCTATAACCATAAACCCTAGCTTTAACTTAACCGAACCCTATAACCATAAACCCTAGCTTTAACTTAACCGAACCATATAACCATAAACCCTAGCTTTAACTTAACCGAACCCTATAACCATAAACCCTAGCTTTAACTTAACCGAACCCCATAACCATAAACCCTAGCTTTAACTTAACCGAACCCTAACACCTTGGTGCCTTTCCAGTCATCTTCATCTTTGCAAACCTGATCCGGACCAAAGACTTCATGACCGCCGCGCGCTCCCTTGGAATGCTCAACGGGAGCTTCGCCTTCATAGCAATAGACTTCTACATCACGCCAGACTCACAAGATCACACGCGTGCTTTCGATGGAATCATAACGCTGACCGTCAATAAAAGCTCGCGGGCGGAAATCGATCGATATGCTAATGATCTAAATCAATCATACCCCTACTTGGCGAATCAGGGGAGACTTGACACGGTAGGTCACATTGTGCACCCATGTATGAAGTACCTACCCATACTGTTATTACCACTGACCATCTCATAAGCGAGGGAGCATAGGCCATTTTGTTATTACCAGTTATTATCATAAACTTATGCCAGTCTTTACGTTTATGTAAGGTCATGATTTATATTATAAAAATTTTATAACAATTTCGACCCTCCCCCTCATTTAAAGCCCCAAAAAGGCGACCAAAAATGTTCACGAAAGGAAGTGAAGAAAACCATACAGGTACGGTACGGTATATTACCTCCGATCAGGAAATATTGAGAAAACGGGACATGCTTTGTGGACACCTCCCCCTGCGCGCCGAGTTATAATGTGTGTGTGTGTGTGGGGGCACTAATGTGTGTGTGTGTGTGGGGGGGGCACTAATGTGTGTGTGTGGGGGGGGGGGGCACTAATGTGTGTGTGTGTGGGGGGGCACTAAGCAGACAGCCCATGCAAGAGGTGGGGGGAGCTGATCTTTAAACATAATCAAATCAGGAACAGTGTCGATTTCACGCCCATATTTAAGGTTTATATAGTATTGTCGGGGGTCTGGGGGCATACTCCCCGGGGTTTGGGGTTCAACAGCAAAGCTCAATTAAGATTCGCTTGCCCTTTCTCAACAAATATAAAATAGTTTGAACTTATTTGAATACATTGAAAACTGTCGGGCATTTCGTCCATCCAAGACCTGTCCCGACTGTCGGGCATATAGCCACTGCGTAAATTTAACGACCTAGTGAGTTCAAAGTATATGTATATTTGTTGGGAAAGTTCAAGCGAATCTGAATTGAGCTATATTATCGGAATTGAACGTTTTTCCTGGCTTGTATACACTTGAAAATCGTTATCAAAGTGACAATTGAGTTTTATCTGCTAGAACTGTCGGGAAAGGTTTTCAATGTCCGACAGCTTCCAATTTATTCAAAAAAGCCAGTAAATTGTCACCTTGTGACAGTGGTGGTGAGAGTTATTTTCTTGATCCGTGAACGGCTTTTTTGGTTTATCGTGAATCGTGAAAAGGACAAATTGAAAACCGTGATCCGTGATTGCTTTGGCCGTGATTCGTGAATGACGAAATTTGATCAGCGTGAATCGTGATCTATACTCTTTAAAAATCGTGATTTCCAAATAAAGATTGATCCTTGTCGTCAGTTTATCGTAAAAGGTGTTTTTCGATTTTTTGAAACCTGCAGGGACCCACCCCCCCCTCTTTTCGCACCTGTTCAAATTGTCCTTTCTATTCTCTTTCACTGCGTTCAGCCGAATAGAAAATATTTATTGTCTATATTATAAAATAAGAGAGACAACGTGTAGGAGGATAGCCATCCAGCTGGTTAAGTTTATTGAGTAGTTACAGTATAAGCGATTAAACATTATGATACAATTGGTGAAAATATACCATCGATTCTAGAGAGAGTTATTAGTAGAGCTGGAAGGCGTCAAGTGAATAACGCGACGCCAAACAATGTATAATAAGGACATACTAAAGTCATGTGACCAAAAAGGGAACAAAAGAAACAACAACAATCTTGTTAATACCGAAAATAAATTCATATATATGTTGAGAAAGAGCAAGCGATTCTGAATTGAACTTTGTTGTCGGAATTGAATGTTTTTTCTTGCTTGTATACACTTGACCCTTGAATTTTATCTGCTAGAACTCTACAATAACAGTCAGGAAAGGTTTATAGTGTTTACAAGCAAGAGAAAACATGACGAAAAGCTCAATTCAGATTCGCTTGCCCTTTCTCAACAATTATAGAATACTTTGAACTCACTAGGTCGACAATTTGATGGGTTATTTGAGTCAATTAAGAACTTCCGGGCATTTAGTCCATCGAGGACCTTTCCCGACTGTCGGGCATATAGCCACTGCGAAAAAAAAAATTGTTCACAAATGTGTTCTGCTTTGAATTAGTCAGCAAAGACGGCGCCATATTTGTACGACGCCGTACTCCTCTATGCACATGCGCTGAACCGAACACTTCAAGCCGGCGGCGTAATAAATGATGGGATTGGTCTCGTCAAGAGAATGATGACAAGCTCCCCCATGTTTGAAGGTTGGTCACGTGACTTTGTTCAGATATCCCAGAGAAGAATTTGGACCACCCAGCCCATATCAAACGCCTTAAAGACGTAACGTGAAAAGCCTATACTTAGACACTGTTAAGCGAACAAAAATGCAGCAAATTAAATGAAGTAGACTTCCATATAATATGTACTAAAAAAAATGTATCATTTGAAGGGAAGACCGGCCCAGTAACCATCGACCCCAAAGGCAACAGGGTACCCGTGTTCGTGTTCGAGAATATACAAAACGGAACCAACGTGCGCCTGTTGACGATGCCGTCTAACTATCACAACATGTCAGCGGTTACACCCCTGAGGGCCGTCTGGCCAGGGGGAGGCATGGAGCAGCCGGATGATGACCCCCCTTGCGTTTTTAAAAGCTGCTGTGAGTAAGACAATGAATGAAAGCTAATAAGAGTGAAGACATGACGAAAAAACCTCGCGCAGTTTAACTGAGAAGCCATATTATGTAATGCCACTTGTAAATCTCGCACTCTGATTGGTCAAGGGTAAATGTGTTATTTGAGGACACACGTTTGGCGTCAGCGTGCGCTTGCGCTCCCCAAAACGTAACGTTTTTTAAAACAAATAGATCAAGGTTTTCCTCTAATAGATGCACAGAAGTGGTCACAGCCTGTTATAAAAAACAGTCACGCAACTCGACTGCGTTTCGTACTTTAGTATTCATGACACGCTGTGACGTCATCTGTGCATCTGTTAGAGGACAGACGCACGCAAAAATGAGATTTATTTGTTAAATAACGAAGCCATCTTTCCGTACAATGGCCTTTCTTGCATTCCGGACTGATTTTCCCATTCAAAACACTAATACCAAGAGGCTGAAATGCACAACTTCAAGATTTTTTTTCTGTTAATTTTTTTCTTGATCATTCTCACGAATCGTTAATGACGCTGGGAGGAAATCTACATATTTCAATGACACGTATGACAATGATATCGTGCCGCAGACCCCTCCCCAATGTATAGCGTTTGATTGACAACGTTATCTGATTGACAGATACTCGCCCAAATTACGTCATCCCCACGACGACGGCGCTTGGTGTACTGAGTCTGTTGTCAATTATTGGCGGGATTTTCTTCTTCAGGTATAAAGAGCTAGCAAGATGATAATCATGATCATAAAGGGCGATGATTAAGGGTGTTTGGGATTTAGGTTGTTATGGGACCTCGTTGCTACGCTGACGCGCGCTCTCGCAATTTAGGCGGGAAAAATCGCTTCCGGTTTGACAATGGCAGGCTTTTCAAGGCGCGCGCGTGTTTACAAACTTTTCGCCTGTCAAAAATGTTTCATTTTTTCCCCTTTTGCAACAAGATTTTTGCTCAAATCAATAGGTCCATTCAAACAATCAAAACAACCAGCACCTTTTTCCAGTATGTCAAACATTGTCAGCGCGGTAAACATTATTTCCGAGCGATTGCGAGTGCCAAAACAACACATGGTAGCGTGGAGAGCGCCGTGCGCCGTGCAATAGATTTGTGGCTAAGCAGCCGCGCCCTCAAATAATCTGGGCCACAGCGCAGGCGATAAAAACGACTTCCGGTTGCACAAAAAAGGTAAAATTGCACATTAAATTTTTGAAAATATTATATTAATATATTTTTGGAAATATTGTTTACCCTTTCTTGTTGAAAATGAGCATGGAAGGAGGCATACCGGTCAAAATGAAAAACATATGACCAATATATCCCAAATGGCTTGCACATTAATTGATCTAAAAAAATGATTTTTCAATATTTTTTTTAATCCTTAATCACGTTTGTTCAGAAAGGAATAATAAATACTCTGAACTGAAAATCCTTTGAGAAAAAATAAAGGAAAGGCAAATAAAAGTTTTTTTCTGCTGTGATGACGTCATCCGATGACATCACCTAATGACGTCATCAATATGATGACGTCATGAGTCACTAGTCCACTTGACCATGTGTAGCAGTAAAACTCTTTTTCTAACAAATCTACGGTAATTTCCCTAGCAACCTAACTTCCGAACAACCTTAAAAGCCATATTCGATGATGATAACGCTGATATGATAATAGCGACTTTGAAAATAGTGATGAGGATTATGATGGTAAAAGAATTGTGAAGAAGGAGGGTGTTCTCGTGACTATATCAACCATGACGATAAGAAATTACGCTGATGGTAACAATAAGACGTTTATGAGGACAATGATAGATGGTAATTACGGATAGCAGAGATGTTGATAATAATAATAATAATAAAGATGGGGTAATTTAGTAACTATGTACCATGACTAAAAACGTTGACGATGATGTTAATGATCATTAAATGATCATTAAAATGGTCATTGTGATAGTAAGGCCCTGTCACACGTACGAATTTTCTTTTGCTACTTGTCTTGCAAAAAACAATTTGAATTCGCATGCCCGTTTTCTTGACAACAACTTTGACACCCCCCCCTTTTTTTCTCAATGACATGGTGCCTGCGACTTGCAATTATATTTTGCGAGACAAGTTACAACTAATGATGATGATGAAGATGACAGTGATGACATAAACAATATCACCAGAGCATGTATCCGTTTTATATACAGGAAGCGAAGATATGAGAACGACTTGCTTAGTCGTTCATGGATAATAAACTATGACGACATTCAACCTGTCAACATGGATACAAGATTCGCCAGCAAGGTTCGTTATTCGTCAGTGTTAATGTGTGCAAGTGAGAGTTATGCACGAAATTGAATAGTGGCTGTGCGGAAATTACACTCAATTAACCATGATATTTCACAAAAATTTCGGAAATAATAAATTAAGAGGCCTTGTCAGCAGTTTAATTTCGGAGGGCCGACGGAAAACTCAACCGATAAGAGACGAAAGAATCTATTAGAATTTCGCACTACACATCTCAACGAAACTTGTATATTGTTACGTAATCGACCGGAAGTAAACTGGTGAAAATGCAGTTACAACGATTTACACCTTTCACGTGAAAACCATTCTTTTGCATATCATAAGAGCAAAGAGAGCGAGCGAACCAGAAACGCTCTTCGAGGGAGGATAGCATTCGCGCCGCTTGGTATTGGGGGGTTCAAGTCACTAAATCATTTACAATTGTATTCTAAGTCTGTTTGTTTGTTTTTTCTTCACACATGCTATCTTACTCTTGTCCCAATCTGTTTCCATTCTCAACAAGGAATCATCCAAAGGGAAGGTAAGACTCAAATAGGCTTTCATCTTGATCATCCTGGGGCGGATCCAAGGGGTGGGCCAAGCGCCTCCCCCCCCCCCCCCCCCTCTATTTTTAGAGGTTTGGCTTATAAATAGCAAGAAATATAAGGATGTCCAAGGAAGGAAAATTAATATTGCTCCTCTTTCTTGAAACTCTTGCTTCCTTCCTCCCCCCCTTCTTTGCAACTCCAGGATCCGCCCATGTACACCCTGTTTTTCTTCCTTTTTTTTCCTTTTCATGTTTCCTTTTCTTTTCATGTTTCCTTTTCTTTTCATGTTTCCTTTTCTTTTCGTATGTCACCAGTTGCAAAAGCAACATCGCAAAATACTAATGACGTCTAGTAGACAATATACTAACTCTGATAAGTAATGCAGTTGTTTTGTGTGTTGGTGTTGCGCATATTTAACATGTCTTGGACATCGAACGCGTTAATCCTCCCCTTATCAAGGAATAGCTGTGTTACATAAGATGATTGATTTATTCATTTATTTATTAATTAAATTATTATTGATTAATTCAGATAAATAAAAATACATAAGTAATTAATAAATAATAGCTTACCTCGGGAAATATGTATGTGATTCTATTTCATTGTTGTTCCCTTGGATTTGATGAGCATTCTTTTATGTTAAACCCTATGAGCCCTTTAGAGAATTGACTTTTTTTATTACGAATTTTCTTATAAAGAAATACATCAGTAATAAATAAATGAATAATAGCCTAGCTCGGGAAATATGTGCGATTATTCGATTTCATTGGCGTTGTTCCCATGGTTTTGTGAGCATTCTTTTATTAAATCATATGTTCGTTGAGAATTTCCACATAAACTTACAGAAATTGAATTTACTTTGGTTTTGCTGGGCGCTCGATGAGGCCCAGATCCTAACGTTTAAAAATATCACATGTTTCCCGAGCACCCGTCCTAGGCTTGTGTAGACAATTTAGAAAAACAACAGCCATTGATTAATGTGTTTGTTGACAGGTGATTAAAGATTTCAGCTATGATAATCAGTCGCGATGCTCCCGCATTACCGATATGCTCCAGTATCAGCGGTCATCCGTCAGAGACGTAGGACGGTACAAGGTACGTACATCCGGGACACAGGAACATGTTGAAGGTGTGATGTATATTTCTCGACGGCTTATATAAGGGCACCATTTATGGGTGGACAGCTGCTATGTTTTAAGCTGTTAATACCTACAACAGCTAGGTAGCAAGAATTGATGCCTACTTTTATTTCAATAAAAAAATTCGAGCTATACTTTGCACTCCCCTCTCTACCCGGCAATTCCGGCTACGCGTCTAAATGATAGTGATAACTGGGACGAAATGCGTGTTTTTTATCTTATAGGGTGAGCTAGTAGCGCTAAAAATGCTTCGCAAGGATTCCTTGACCCTCACAAGAGACATGCTAATAGAGATGAAACAGGTAAAATGAATAGACAGACAGACGGACGGACGGACGGACGGACAGACAGACACCTTTATTATGTTTATTTTTGTGGAAAGGTACGCGACATTCAACACACGAATTTGCTGCACTACATCGGAGTTTGCACGACGCCTCCAAACATCTGCATCGTGTCGCAGTATTGCCACCGTGGAAGCCTTCAGGTGAAGTCATATTTCTTTCGTCGGATAATTCTTCCATTTGTGTTTAATTAAACGTTTTGTCTTGCAGGAAATTCTGGCAAACGATGAAATTAGTCTTGACTGGTTTTTCCGAGAATCGTTCGCTAATGACATTGCCATGGTAACAATATCTTATATCTTATGCGCGCGTGATCATCAAACATATTTTAGCTTTGTAAAAAACGGAGTTTGACAAGAATAATTTTATTCATTTTTCCCGTCTTATCGCATTGGAACTGTGTAAACAATATGCAAACTCTGGCAGGCAAACTGCTGCGGTTTTGCTTATCCCAGGTTTTTAGGGTCCCCAAATTCTTTCAAACTAAATTGGAAAAAAAACATAATACCCTTTCTGTTGAGTAACTTCGGTGAGGCACGTGTTTTTACAATATGCTTCCTTTATGAATATTCCAAGCTCACTTGTATTTTTCTTGTGATGGTCACCTCAGGGTATGCACGTGATACATACGAGCTCAATCCACGTGCACGGCGACCTTCGCTCCTCGAAGTGCTTGATTGACAGCCGATGGGTTTGTAAGGTCGCGGACTTTGGACTCAACCTGCTTAAAGCCAACCAGAGGCCAGACCCTGAAATTGGTGTACATGCGCAATACTCAAGTAAGACCGCTGACCTCCTAGAAGGCACTGGTTTTGACAAGAACCGAAACACAGTATAATAATGAATAAGTATTATAAGTATAATAAGCATTTCATCTAATGAGAGAGATTACCTAAGCAAAACAAAACTAAAACTTCTATCAAACCAGAAACACTAAAAGTGTTGATTCTTTCCTTCAATATCATTGAGTTTTATTTCTAAATTGTTTTCAAATTGGCTTAGGGTTATTCTGGAGAGCGCCCGAGCTCCTACAGAATGAGAAGTCTACCAACAAACCCGTCCCTACCCAGATGGGTGACGTGTACAGCTTCGGTATTATCCTCAACGAGCTTTTAACACGCGAAGAGCCTTATGCAACCACTGAATTTGCTCCGATAGGTGAGTCTTGGCAAAAGAATCGTACCATCCCTTGAGAATAATTGGAAACTTCAGGGGGATCTTTCCAATTTTCAGCTTGTGACAACGCCGTTGTTCCATAGAAAGAGTACATTCTGGCTTCTTCTTTTGGGTGGACTGCCCTAAGGATGAAAGAGAGTTGTCTAGCAACCACCCCCCAACCCCACCCTGAGAAGGGGTATTAATCTTTCTGAAATAGTACATTCTTTCCTCTCTTCCTGATGATTGGACTAATTTGTCTCTCAATTTTCTAATAAAACTTATTCAGGCCCACCCCCTGCGCCCCTAAATCATGATGTCCTACAAAAGCACACATTCCCAACCTGGATCAACACCCCTAATATCTTTTTCTCATCCAGTGCTATTATAGTCTGGAAAGGTTACATAAACTGTTGACCATAAAGAATGAACGAAATATTCCACATCACAGACTGATAGACTTACAGACGCATCGCGTATGCGCCACAGGTATAAAAAGACCTCTACAGAAGAAAGGATGCGAAATGTTGTTGGTGGCAGCTGGAAGTGTGGGAGGGGGGCTCGAGTAAAAGCGATCATGTGGTGTGGAATCATTTTGGGCCACGCCCTACGTACAAAGGGGTCAGCTCGTCACTATTATTGTTTTATTATTCCCCCAGAGGTAATCGAGCGAATTCGTACAAGGGGGTTAGCTAGTCAGTTATATTGTTTCATTATTTCCCCAGAGGTAATCAAGCGAATTCGCCCAGGCACACCCTATGTACAAGGGGGTCAGCTCGTCACTATTATTGTTTCATTATTTCCCCAGAGGTAATCGAGCGAATTCGCCCGGGCACACCCTATGTACAAGGGGGTCAGCTAGTCACTTATATTGTTTCATTATTTCCCCAGAGGTAATCGAACGAATTCGCCCGGGCACACCCTATGTATAAGGGGGTCAGCTAGTCACTTATATTGTTTCATTATTTCCCCAGAGGTTATCGAGCGATTTCGCCCGGGCACACTCTATGTACAAGGGGGTCAGCTAGTCACTTACATTGTTTTATTTTTTTCCACAGAGGTAATCGAGAGGATCCGTTGTCATTTGAATCCTCCATTTCGACCCGAGACGCCATTTGAGATCCGCAACAGAAGCGTGACAAAACTGATGACACAATGCTGGAACGACGATCCTCAGGCGAGACCGACATTTAGCGACATCAAGAGACAACTTCGGTTACTCAAAGAGGGCAAGTAAGTAGATGGCACCGTCATTTAGGGACATCCGATAAACGAGATCGATCTCAAGCGACATTGGATATTAACGACTTCGGCAATGGTATCGAACAGGCGAAATCGATAGTTAACGACAGCAAAACACTTAAGAAAAGCAAAAGTAGTCGACTCCATCACTTAGAAAACAACAAATAGACTACATAGACTTGCCGACTGATACCCCCTCCCCCTGGATCTACCAATGAGGTGATACTAGTACTTGTGTATGAAAGTCTCCTTGTGGACAATAAAGCGTTTACCAGAAATCCATTATAGTGAAGGGAGTGGGGGTGGGTTCAATCAATCAATTATTTTAATAATTGTATTAGGCACCTTTTCATCTCTGACTCACGGGCGTTGATCCAAATACATTCATATTGAAAAAAAATGGTTTTCAATTCCTATTCTTATTCACAATATATTCTTTATCATATCGTACTTTGTAGCTATGTCATTATAAGTCTTATTGCAAAGCACTTTCGCTTATTTTGGTTACTTCCCAAACAAATTGAGCTATTTCGTTTTTGGTTGCACTCTCCTGTTTCATACTGACCACCTTAAAAAAATGATATGTCAGGAGGCATCGACAACAAAGAATGTACCAAAACTTCGTCATGGTGAAGGGAGGGGGTGGGGCGGTGGATAGCGAACAGTCCACCTCCCCTCCCCCCTTCTCCTGGATCCGCCCTTGAGTAATACTAACACTTGTGTATATAGGTCTTCTATTGTGGACAACATGCTAAGACTGATGGAGAACTACACGGAGCAGCTAGAGACGATCGTTGACGAACGCACCCGACAACTGGCCGACGAAAAGGCGAAAACCGACGAGCTACTGTACAAGATGCTACCAAGGTACGTACATTTTATACAACTATGCATCTGGATGATTATCTCTTACTATTAAAGAATTATCTTTATTCTTTTTTTGGTTCTCTTGTTTTAGATTTTCATTAGATTTGTTCATCTAAAATATACAAAAGTACATCACTAGCACATAACTTTAAGACTTTACAATACATAACGGAATGAAGGGAAATATAAATAAAAATATGTTTATTTAATTTTTTAATAGAAAAAAGAGATAAATAAAAGTTAAGTTCGAATGAGAATACATAAAAAATGCCCAGACTTTATTTATAGGTAAGGTTATAAAGCATCCCATCAAGAAATATATAACCATTTTTTTTTCGCATAAAGATTGTTTAGATAAGAAAAGCTGTGACATGACTACATAACGACATGGGCGCGCGCACTCTGCTTATCTCAACATAACAACATGGACATAATGACATAAAAGAAAGAAACATGTTTTTCTCTTATGTCGTTATTTTCATGTCGTTATGTCGGGCTTATGTAAAAATGTCGAACCCTTCACACTTGAACATACGAAGATAAGAGTGCGCGCGCCTATGTCATTATATCGTTATGTAACTAGTGTGTACCAGGCATTACTGGGTTAACTTAATCGCCTTTTCTGTGGGAGTTTCGAGTTATAGTAAAAATATAAAGAAAACATAGGCATAGGGCCGCCTTCTTTCCCGGCCACCTCTCCTTTCCCTTAACTTCGCTCCACTGGGGTACTTTTTAATCACTGGTATAAAGATCTTGAAGGGAGCAATTAGAAATCAAGTCGAATTAGCTCGATTTTACCGGGGCTAAAATGCAGAAGATAATGAAAAACGAAAGAGATTAATTTCGTATGCGTCAGCTGAAGTCTCGAGTTAACGAGCGTTCGAGTAAGTTGCAGTTTCGAGTAATCGACGGCTCGAAATATCGTAAAGTTTCAATAAACACTTGCGACTCAAAACTCCATTTTTGTCTTAGATACATCGCCGAGTCGTTGAAGCGCGGGGAACCAGTGATCGCAGAGAGTTATTCCTCTGTCACCATCTTCTTCAGTGACATTGTCGGGTTCACGGAACTGGCGGCCGCGAGTACGCCGTTACAGGTGGTCGATTTACTGAACGATCTCTACACGTGCTTCGATACCATCATCGACAAACATGACGTCTATAAGGTAGCGAGCTAGCTGGTGACGACACTCAGTAGTAGTCTGGGCTCCATGTGTTTTTACCTTAACCCAAAGGCGGAAGTTAATCTCTCCGCTCTCTGTGTTAACACGTAAATTGAATTGTATTTCCCGCCTCAGGCTCAGACTATCAGTGAAGCGTGCATGGTGGTCTCTGGGCTCGCTGTGTCATCACGTGATATTTGTTGTATTTCCCGCCTCAGGTTGAGACTATCGTTGACGCGGTCTCTGGACTCCCTGTGTCATCACGTGTTGTTTGTTGTATTTCCCGCCTCAGGTTGTGCCTATCGGTGACGCGTCCATGTTGGCCTCTGGGCTCCCTGTGTCATCACGTGATGTTTATTGTATTTCCCGCCTCAGGTTGAGACAATCGGTGACGCGTACATGGTAGTCTCTGGGCTCCCTGTGCGTAACGGCCACAGGCATGCTGGCGAGATAGCGACTATGGCACTTAATCTCCTGAGCAGTATGGGCAACTTCCGGGCCCGTCACCTCCCGAATAGACCCATTCACCTCAGAATCGGCATTCACACAGGTAACCCTTCATTCTGGCATACAGCAAACCCATCCACCTAAGAGCCAGCATTCCCACAGGTAACAAAAGATGTAATCTTTTGTGCATCTGTATGACTGAACAAAGAAGAACAAAGGCCAAGGCGCCAATGTAGACACAGGCACTTTTACTTTACTACTAACAACCTACTCCACAGAGACGTTAGCGTAAAAAAAGACCCCGAATTTTTATAAATCGTGCGCGGCGTGGCGTAACCGTATAAGACAGGGCTGGAAATTTTGGTTATTGCCTCCCTATTAATGCGTGGGTGCCTCTGGTACTTGGGTTTTGTACAGTTCGCTAGATAGCGGTGCTGAGAATAACTGGGTGTCGAAATCTCAAGCTTAGCTGTAAAGTTTTAGCTGTCATACGGCGATTAGCTTATGTCTAGAGGTTTTGAAGTATTTATCTCAGTTACCACGTGATAATGTATAAAGCAATATTAAGGTTGGTTCTCACTTGGACGTAAGCGCAAGGGAAACGCACGTAGTTTTTCGTTTCTCACTAGAACATAAGCGCAAGAGAACGCAACTGCTTGATTTTCGTGCGCTTGCGCTTGTGTTTGACAGATTCTCACTTGTGTTGCGCTTCCGTTTGCGCTTGCGTCCTAGTGAGAACCAACCTTTATTGTCAAGAAAAATAGGTACCGAGGCGAGCACTTTTCCCACTGATTTCTACTCTAACTCTATTGAAAAGGCGCTTACTCCAATTCTTTCCAGGCTCGTGCGTGGCGGGGGTGGTTGGGCTCAAGATGCCTCGCTATTGTCTGTTTGGAGACACTGTCAACTATGCATCCAGAATGGAGTCTACCGGCGTCGGTTAGTTAGTTTTGTTTTATTTAATCGCTCGTTTTAGGGGGTGTTTACAGCCCCACTCCCTAAAATTGTTGTTGCTCGCTTTCTTTCCGTTTCTTAGGGGGCGGATCGAAAATCAGGCGATTTGGGGGTTGTTTTTTTTTACCAAAATGTCAGCCAGGCGAAGACAAAAGAGGCCTCAAGCCCCAAATGTTTCTCTTGACATTTCGTCCTATTTCTTCTACCTGAAGAGGCGATGCCCCCACGAACCCCTGATACATCGCTGCATTTCTCTTGTAACAATTTGAAATATGTCGATTGTAGCGCAGAGGATACACGTGAGTCCTGAGTGCAAGCGCGCACTTGATGAGCTGTGCGGATATCACCTCCAAGAGCGAGGCTCGGTGGAACTCAAGGTAAACGTTCTTAGGTCGCAATCGTCATCACAGCCACCACCACCATCAACATCACCATAACCATAACCATCACTACCACCATCACCATAACCATCATTACAACCATCACCATAACCATCACTACCACCATCACCATAACCATAACCATCACTACCACCATCATCATAATCATCATGACCACCACCACTATTACTATTATCATCACCATTGCCACCACCATCACCATCACCATTACCACCATCACCATCACCACCACCACCATCACCACCACCATCACCACCACCATCACCATCACCATTGCCATCACCACCACCATCACCATCACCATCACCACCACCATCACCATCACCATTGCCATCACCACCACCATCACCATCACCATCACCATCACCACCACCATCACCACCACCATCACCATCACCATTGCCATCACCATCACCATTACAACCACCACCACCATCACCATCACCATCATCACCACCATCGTATCACCATCACCATCACCATCACCATCACCATCACCATCACCATCACCATCACCATCACCATCACCATTACCACCACCACCATCACCACCATCGTATCACCATCACCATCACCATAACCATCACTACCACCATCACCACCACCATCACCATCGTATCACCATCACTATCACCATCACCATCACCATCACCACCACCACCACCATTGCCACCACCATCACCATCACTATCACCATCACCATCACCATCACCACCACCACCACCATCACTATCACCATCACCACCACCATTACCATCACAACCACCATCATCGCATTGCCATCACCATCACCACCACCATCGTATCACCATCACCATCACCATCACAACCATTACCATCACAACCACCACTATCACATCACCATCACCACAACCATCGCATCACCATCACCACCACCATCACCACAACTACAACCACCACCATCACCATCACCATCGCATCACTATCCCTCATCACATCATCACAATCACTATAATCATAAGGCCTCCACGCAGGCCTGTCTCTCTCGTTTTGTTTTGTCCTATCATCTTCCATCTTATCCTCTCAATCTTTTCGCTGAGCAATTTCGTCTTTGCTCTCTCGTGTATCTCTCTGTAAGTTGACCTTTCATCATCGTTACTCATTACTATCATCATCTTTATCCTTAGTGCCATTATTATCATCACCATCGATACAATAATCACAGTCATTATTTTATATCATGATCATGATTTCAGCAAACATTAACAGTTAAAGGTTTCTCCTCTTTTAACTGATAAACTCACTGCTCTTTCCCAGGGAAAAGGTCATGTAACAACCTACTTTCTGAATGGAAAAGATGGCTTTGTCGAAGTGCTTCCAGACCCGAGCGGATGCTCATCTGATACCTCGCTGGTCTGATTGGTAGTAAAAACGGAATCAAAACTAGGGTTGCGAAGAGCAAAAAAACGATGTTTCGGGCTGAAGACGAGGAAGACTGGTGCGGGCTCTCTTTCCTGGTCTCCACCAGAAAAGTGCATCATTTACTGGTTGCGTGAATTGACTTAGGCCAGTTCCAAACCAGCTCCACTGCTAGATTGATCCTCTAAAAAGCGGGCCTGTGGCAGGACTAGAATTTCCTGGGACATATCGTTACCTCGCTCCAATGTGTAGTTCCAGAAAATTTACATACCCCCCCCCCCCCCCCCCCGGAGGTATGACCGCCCACCCCTGTGAAATTTCCAACCCCCTGGAAAAAAAGACATAACTGTTAAGGAAAAAGGGCATTTTACCTTCCCCCTCCCCTCTGGAAATTCCTGGGCGTTTGAGCCCACCACCCCCCTGAAATTTCCAATAACCTCAATAGGGGGGGTATGGAAATTTTCTGGAACTACACAATATTGAGAATGTAATGAGAATTACCCAGAAAGCTTTTGAGACGGGGGTTGGACACACCGATCATGATAATGGACCAGAAGGTTCGCTTTGTGAACCAATCATGAACATGTAGCAAACGTGCAAAAACAAACAGTAACCAAGTAATCATGGACCACAGAGAAGTCAAACTTATGGGCTTCCTGTGGACCACAGAGAAGTCAAATTTATGGGCTACCTGTGGACCACAAAGATGTCAAACTTACGAACTACCTGTGGATCAGATAGTAAAAGGCTAGAGTTTGAGACAGCTTAAAACCAAAAATTACTACTATAATATTTACGTGAAGTTAGTGAAATATAGCTCTTTAACATATAATCATATATCCATTTTTTACATAGTCCATTTAAAAAAAAATACCTGAGGAAATCATGGCATTTGATTCTCGAAACATCAAATTCTGTTTTGTACATAATATTTTATTGCTAATACTATATCAAAATCAAATTCTGTTTTGTTTTCTAAATTTTCATCGCTAAATTGTATTTTGAAAGACTTTATTCCTTATGCTCTTAGACCCTTTTTTACAATGGATTATGAAATTGCGGTGGTCGAGTGATACCATGTGACAGAGGGAGGGTATATTTACACTCCGCCTTATTGCCGCCATATTGGTGGCCTAGCGTGCGGTCTTCTCACCCCCTTGGCCGACAAAAGGCTTTTGGTGTGTGTTATGAAGGAATGCGCAAACCCTGCACCCACTCCCACCCTCTCCTTAGTATACCCTTGCTATGTACATGTGCAGTTCACTGGGACCGCGAGTAAAATGCACTAGGCAATGATACATTAAAAAGCCCCCCCCTTAAAACCAGTCGGGACAGAGGGTTAGTTAATTAGGGAGAGAAGAAAGTCCCCCCTTAGAACCAGGCGGGACAGAGGGTTAGTTAATTAGGGAGAGAAGAAAGTCCCCCCTTAAAACCAGGCGGGACAGAGGGTTAGTTAATTAGGGAGAGAAGAAAGTCCCCCCCCTTAAAACCAGTCGGGACAGAGGGTTAGTTAATTAGGGAGAGAAGAAAGTCCCCCCTTAAAACCAGGCGGGACAGAGGGTTAGTTAATTAGGGAGAGAAGAAAGTTCCCCTTAAAACCAGGCGGGACAGAGGGTTAGTTAATTAGGGAGAGAAGAAAGTTCCCCCTTAAAACCAGGCGGGACAGAGGGTTAGTTAATTAGGGAGAGAAAAAAGTTCCCCCTTAAAACCAGGCGGGACAGAGGGTTAGTTAATTAGGTAGAGAAAAAAGCCTCCCCCCTTAAAACCAGGCGGGACAGAGGGTTAGTTAATTAGGGGGAGAAGAAAGTTCCCCCTTAAAACCAGGCGGGACAGAGGGTTAGTTAATTAGGTAGAGAAAAAAGCCTCCCCCCTTAAAACCAGGCGGGACAGAGGGTTAGTTAATTAGGGAGAGAAGAAAGTCCCCCCCCCCCTTAAACCAGGCGGGACAGAGGGTTAGTTAATTAGGGAGAGAAGAAAGTCCCCCCTTAAAAGCAGTCGGGACAGAGGGTTAGTTAATTAGGGAGAGAAGAAAGTCCCCCCTTAAAACCAGTCGGAACAGAGGGTAAGTTAATTAGGGAGAGAAGAAAGTCCCCCTTAAAACCAGGCGGGACATAGGGTTAGTTAATTAGGGAGAGAAGAAAGTCCCCCCTTAAAACCAGTCGGGACAGAGGGTTAGTTAATTACGGAGAGAAGAAAGTCCCCCTTAAAACCAGGCGGGACAGAGGGTTAGTTAATTAGGGAGAGAAGAAAGTCCCCCCTTAAAAGCAGTCGGGACAGAGGGTTAGTTAATTAGGGAGAGAAGAAAGTCCCCCCCTTAAAACCAGGCGGGACAGAGGGTTAGTTAATTACGGAGAGAAGAAAGTCCCCCCTTAAAAGCAGTCGGGACAGAGGGTTAGTTAATTACGGAGAGAAGAAAGTCCCCCCTTAAAACCAGTCGGGACAGAGGGTTAGTTAATTACGGAGAGAAGAAAGTCCCCCTTAAAACCAGGCGGGACAGAGGGTTAGTTAATTACGGAGAGAAGAAAGTCCCCCTTAAAACCAGGCGGGACAGAGTGTTAGTTAATTACGGAGAGAAGAAAGCCCCCTTAAAACCAGTCGGGACAGAGTGTTAGTTAATTAGGGAGAGAAGAAAGTCCCCCTTAAAACCAGGCGGGACAGAGGGTTAGTTAATTAGGGAGAGAAGAAAGTCCCCCTTAAAACCAGTCGGGACAGAGGGTTAGTTAATTAGGGAGAGAAGAAAGTCCCCCTTAAAACCAGTCGGGACAGAGGGTTAGTTAATTAGGGAGAGAAGAAAGTCCCCCTTAAAACCAGGCGGGACAGAGGGTTAGTTAATTACGGAGAGAAGAAAGTCCTCCCTTAAAACCAGTCGGGACAGAGGGTTAGTTAATTACGGAGAGAAGAAAGTCCCCCTTAAAACCAGTCGGGACAGAGGGTTAGTAACTTGGGGAGAGAAGAAAGTCCCCCTTAAAACCAGGCGGGACAGAGTTAATTAGGGAAAGAGAGAGGAAAGGGATAACCAAAAAGGATAGCCTTAAGTGTTGGCAGTATGAGAAAGTGGAAAGGCAAGTATTGCAGATGAGTCCAAGAGAGGGAAGATGTTAAACGTTTAATGCTAATATAAGCAGAGAGACAGATATCTGGATTTTATTCTTTCTATTGTATTCACCAATAAACTGTTTAACATTCCGCTTACAGAATCGCTCATTATTTTCATCATGGTTCGAAAATTTACATTATTTGACTCCAGAGGTTTAAGTTTCATTGTACAATTCTAAATGCTCACTCGAGCTTTCATGAAACAAAAATATTCTTCATTTGCAAATTTTCCTTTGCAGAAGAAAAATGTTGGCACATTAGAATTGAACAGATTTAGTGCAACACATTACTAGTTTCAGTGAACGATATTTATTAGCTTAGATCTCTCAGTGAGTCAATAAAATAAATATGTAGCATAATAATACTATCTAGCTCTTCTATAGACTGCGCTTCTTTCGGCACCAGAATCCCGGGGGACAATCTGCTTGGCTGGTCGGGTCCTCCTTGATGTTTCTCTTCTTTTTGCACCAAAATCCAGGGGGACAATTCCCGTCATCGTTGTCGTTATAGACGCCTCGTTTGCACCAGAATCCGGGGGGACACGTCTCATCGCTATCAACAGATCTGCGCTTGCGGCACCAGAAACCGGGGGGACATCCCCAGTTGAATGTGTCCTCGTTGGGAGTTTGTTCCTCCGGGGCAGTACGTTTTCGGCACCAGAATCCGGGGGGGCATCCACCAGCGGACGTCTCATCCTCGCGGACCATCGCACTGCGATGGCACCAGAATCCGGGGGGACAAGAGTAGGTCTCTAGATCAGTGGCCGCCCTGGCCTCGCGTCTCTTGCGACACCAAAACCCGGGGGGGCAGCTACCGCTGTCAAAGCTTCTCTTTTTCTTGCACCAAAATCCGGGGGGACAACCGTCATCTTTTACCTCACGGCAGCTTGGACATGGGATCTCGTCTCTTTTCTTCTTGCACCAAAATCCGGGGGGACAAGCATCTTCTGGGACCTCACTCTCTATAACGTTTCGTTTCTTACGGCACCAGAATCCGGGGGGACATCCCCAGGACTCGTCCTGTTCCTGGGAGGACCTCTTGCACCAAAATCCCGGCGGGCAGTTCCCGTCATCTGCCGAGCGTTTCCGCTTGCACCAAAATCCAGGGGGGCACGATGATTCATCATGGGTCGGGAGGGCTTCTAGAAGTGTCACACTGTATGTCGCCATGGCAACGAGGAGAAGAATCGACGGACTGTACATGGCCCTGTGGAAAAAAAATATTTTTGAGCATGCGCGTTGGACACCTTTTCTGCTGACACGTTGGAGTTCTGTTCCATACTTGTTGTCCAACGGCAACGTGAAGCAAAGGGACTGGGTAAGAACAAATTAAGTGAATGGGCAGTGGCTTCCTGTGACGTCACAACTCGTTTAAGAGTCGTCTGAAAAAGCCTGGAAAACTGGTTTGGTTTGGTGTAACGGGAAGGCTGCGCGAAAACTACAAAAATTCATCTTTTTACTCAGTGACTATATACCCGACAGTCGGGACAGATCTTGGATGGACTAAATGCCCAACAGTTTTCTATTTATTCAAATAATCCAGTAAATTGGCTTCCTAGAGAGTTTAAAGTATTCTATATTTGTTGAGAAAGGGCCAGGCAATCTGAATCGAGCTTTGTTGTCGGTTTTGAATGTTTTCCGTAAATTTTCCGTAAATTTTCCGTAATTTAGTGACACTTCTTTGAACTCACTAGGAAGGCAATTTGCCGGGTGATATTTTCGTAAATTGAGATGTAGACAATTGGCAGGATATGTAGAAAAATCCAGTGTCAATAAAATTACGATTTTATAGTGTACACAGACAACGGAAAACATTCAATACCGGCAACAAAGCCCAATTCAGATTCGCTTGCCCTTTCTCAACAAATATAGAATACTTTGAACTCACAAGGAAGACACTACTGGATTATTTGAATAAATTGAAAAATATCTGGCTTTTAGTCCTTCCAAGACCTGTCCCGACTGCCGGGCATTTAGCCACTTCGATTTTTTTTACGTAGTAGCTACCATATCTTATTATCTAATAAAAGCAATCGTGTCTAAGTGAATCCGAAGTCAAAGAAACAAAAAGACAAAAAAATGATAACATCGAGCTGAAAATCACGATGGACAAAACAGCTTTGAAAAGTAAAAAATACCTCGATAAAAAATATTTTATCTTGTTTTTGTGAGAAATCATTACGGCGCAAAAGTAAGATTTACTCAAGATACAAATATCGTATATTTTGTTTTAGTGGGAAATCAGTAAATCATTTAAGAATTACATTGGTTTTATCCATGACAGTTCCAAGATGCGATCAAATATTATGTGTTTTTATGCGCTAAGAACAATATCAACCATCTCTTCATTTCGTCGAGTGATCCTTATAGGTTCTGTTTTAATGCCGTTTTAAAAACCATTTATACCGATAAGTAATATTTGAGCAATTTATCGATTAGACATTTTTCCAAAAATGTTTTAAGTGATAACCCATCACTAAGTGATAAAAAAATCTGCTAAATTCTATTTCAGATGAAAATTCAAAAGTCGTTCCTTCAAGTAGCCAAAATATTAGAAAGTATCTCCAAAAAAGCCATCAAATTTCTTATCAAAACCACGGCGCTTTTCTCACATTAACGCTTTCACCCAATTTCTTGAAGCCTTTGCCCCCTCCGCAGTTTGACACAGCAAAGTTCTGTTTGAACAAAATATTGACGGCAGCTTTGAAGCAAAAAGAAAGCCAATTTCGACGATGTTCATTAGGCAACATAACACTTACAGATATCAGCAAGAAATCACGCATAAGGTAATCAAATCATAACGGCTAGAACATTATTAGCCTAGAATATCTCGCTGCTATGTGTTGGGCGTTCCTGACTAGCGCGATTTATACTTTTTATCGATTTGCTCGTGTTTACTACGGATGTGAGCGCGCACTTTTACAACGAGATGTGCTACATTGTCTAAATCATAGTTGTCATGTTGCGTCCGACCATCGAGCGAATATTTGCTTAGTGAGGAAAGGTATTGATTTGCGACGGAAATAAACTGATTGCCAATTTCTTTCTCTTCCTATTTTTTCTACAACTTAAATGTCATATAAGTTAAACAGGCTTTTTGAACGATAGAATTCTCATTTTTATTGTGCGTTTGTTTCTCTTGCACTCCCTAAGAACACCTGATTTTGTTATCAAGTCAAACTCATTCCAATTTCGTTGTCTAAAAAGGGTGCCTTAAATTTCAAGTGCTTATATACGTCTATTTGACAGAATTTCTTTCTTTATAAAGGGTGCAAGCGAGTTACATTTTATTTTTTGATTTTCATACTTCTGATTTCAATCACCACATTTGGAAGACTCAACAAGAGCAAGACAAATGCTTGTTTTTTTGTTAATTTTCTTTAGCAAAAAACAACATTTTTCATTTAAAACAAATTCATCCAAGACTGATTCCGTTTTCATAGATGACAAATCTTCAACCCTTACTTTTAATCTTCTTTGACAAAATACACAAACGTTTCGTCCCGCAGTGCACTATTGTTAAAGGGAAGTATAACGTTTTAGTTCGAGTAGGTAAAAGGCGTATTTTCTAGTTGATTATCACTCTTATTGTCCGCGTAAATTTCTCAGTTCGCTGTCAATTAATCGAGATTTAGAGCTTAACAAGACTGAGGCGAATGGTTGTACCTCCTGTCAAACATAATGAAATGTTTCAAAGAAAGAAAGCTAATTCTAGACTCTTACGTTATTTGCTCTTGCTACACGCAATTCTAAAGCTAATAGTTTATTGTATTATCGTAAAGGCCGCGCTGAAATCCCTTTGATTACACAGTAAGATCCTGTTTTGCCGTATAAAAAATATGAATTATTGAAAACATGTGAAGTCTGTATCAACTTTTCTTTCTTCTTATTCAGCTTAGTTAGACTATACGGCGAAAAAAGGAAAAGTTTTTAAAAATCTCGCAAATTTTATTCATCAAATCACTTATCGAAAAAAAATGGAAAAATATGGAAGGAAATGAAAAACGATACATTTAGTAGAGTCATGAAGCCTCGTCTTTAGTGAGATAACTTTATTTCCATAAGTTTCTTTTAGTATCACCTGCCTCGAATTTAAGGCTGACTTTAAAATGACCACAGATATCCCGCATTTACGAATGAAAACAACCAGGACGGTAATTTTAGAATGGTTGAAAGTAAGTTAAAAAGTTAAAAGAAATGTAAAAATGTGAAAATGTTTTCGTACTAATCTTCTTGTGATCGCACATAATTCTATAAATTCTAGAGAACGATTACGTCTAAAGAACACAGAATGCGGTGAGGTATTTTGCTCAATGATAAGAAGTGGAGATCGAGCAAATCAAACTAAACAACTCAAAGAAACAATTTTCGAATTTTTCAGTCTGCGTTTGCTTAATGAATACATGTTACAAGAACGACGAAAAGTTTTAAAGTTTAAATACACAAAGGCACACTGGCAGATTTAAGGAAAATTATTATAACTGTTCTTTAGCTTTATATACGCTCCACGACAGCATTATTTTCTTAAAAACAACTTTCACAAAATGTTAATTCACCAAAATGATTATCTGGGTGCTAACGACTACAAATTATCTCCCGTTTGATACAACTTCGATAAAGTTCATTCTCTTTTAAAAATAAAGAATAAAAAGAATAGGAATCTTTTCGGTTTTGAAAAGAAAATAGAGATTTCTTACTCACCGTTTTTTTCTGAATGTCCGGGGAAGTTGGTTGGTTAGTCGTAGCACGACTAATTTGGAAAGTGTGTATCTTTGTTAAGCTGTATACGTCTGCAAGGCTCTACAGACAACCAGCGATTTATAGCTATGCTCGAAAAGTGGGTGGTTTAATCACTTATTTATTTAAGGTTGCGATAATTCATAATTAGCATAATAGCCGAACAAACTAATACAATTCTCTGGATCTTGTGTTTAAACTGTGTAATTTGTCAGTCAAGTGGGAAATCCGAAAGCACTCAATGATGAACGCGTCTCATCTACAAACACCGCTATGCTCTTCGTCAGTTCTATTACTAATTGGGCGAGTAGGAAGGTCTTCCGGCCTAACTCAACACATCTCCGAGCCGGCCTTACCCGCCAGCTATTCCCATGCCACTAAACTATCACTATTAAATCAAAGCTCATTGTTCGTAATCATTACGAGTGCACAGCATCTTAGATTTCTTATCTGTGTGTAATTATGTCCGTACAAACCGTGACTAGTGCGTCTTGAAGGGCTAATTGTTCGATTAGTTACAAATACAGCGAAATAGTCTTGCCTAATTTCCTCATCTCCCATGTGATTATTTGTGAACAATGCTTGCATGGTGTGCTTATTGGCGCGTTTTGATACTTTAAATCAATAAAATGCACAACCAAGCGTCCCCTTTGTTTCTTTACTACCAGCTTTAGAAAATAGTAAAAAACGGATTGAAAAAAGCGTTCATTTCAAATACGATTATCTCTGATGCGTCAGGTTCTTTTATGGCAAAAAAAGCTTATCTGCACGTAAAAATGTTACGCCCTGGAGAATATAAAATTCTTAATGCGGGTGGATGAAGACAAATGATTGATGTCGAATGGAAGCTGTTGAATTATCCCTTTTTTCAAACACTTGAACATCTTGTATGCGGTTAAGAGCTTAGCCATTTATGGCCATTTTTGTAAAGGAGACAAAACGCTTTTCCACACAACAGAGCCAAATGCAGAGATTTTCTTCAATTGAACAAATGGCGCCAATTTATTTGCAGAAGTGTGTTAAAAGTGATGAACAAAAAGTATTCCGAATATATGTATTTTAAACTATTCGCATATTCTCATTGATTTAGCATTGTGTGCTATTAAAGGAAATTCGACACTCGAAATATTTTAAACTATTCGCATATTCCCATCTTTCAATTTACTGATGTAGCCTTTTGTGCTATTAAAGGAAATTCGACACTCGAATTTGTATCTTTTTCTTTTCAACGCTGTGTTTTTTTTTTTACTCATCAAAAAGTATCAATGTGAAAACCCACCTAAAGTTTTTAAGCCAATTTGTGAAGTAAAATAAGTTCCAACAGCGAATCTACATTATTACTTCAATCAAAATCATGAATTTGTTGCCATGAAATTACTCAACTACGCAACCCCTCCTTATATAGTTGCAATAGTTAAAATCTTAAAAGAAAAACATATATCAATGACGAGTTTAGGGTAAAAAAAAACAGTTTGGATACTGACGCACTTGGCGAAAAACTCAAAGATTTAAGTAAACATAAACATATCTTTTCTAATAAATCACTTTTAGCAATGAGAAAAACTGCTTTATGCAAAAAGTAAATTCATCAAGAAGATCACTTTTCGTTAGAAAATCAAATCCAGGCTTAAAAAGCAATATAATTTGAAATTGATGCTTGAAATAACTTGTCATTTTCCATTGTAGCCAGACAGTATAGGGTTATCTACTGCAGGACAATATTCGCAAAGAAACACTTCGAATGGGATACGGCATTGAATCGCCCACGTACACCAGGATACCATTTAAGTGCGGATACCATTAAAATGCCATAATGATAGAAAGTAACAGTATACGCGGACAAGGTGTTGGTAAATTCATAGAAAACTGGAAAATAAAGAGAGTGATAAATATTTTTCTTAAACATTTTAACATCCTTTTCTTTGTGCTTTTAAAATCGTCAAACGGAAACTTGACCTGAGCAAGCGAGAGAAAATATGTAATTATAAGCCAGGGAATAGCCTTTTTAATAGAAATTGGTAATTGATTTTACATACTGTTTAATATAATCATATTCGCGATTTTTAAGTTTTATACACAAAAGAAAAAGGGAGAAACAGTCAAAATTGGAATGGATACTTTATTTGTGCTGCATTTTTTTTCGGAAACAAATTGTTAATATAAGATTTTAGTTACTACGGTATTAAACCATATATGACGTCTGTTTGACATAGTTTAAAAAAAAAATAAGAAAAAACGCAAATTGATTTTCCCACCCAAGTCATGAATTATTCTCATTTAGGGCCATTAAAGATCTCTCTTGGTTCCCAAAGGGCCAACGCTCGAAGCACGAAACTTGATTTAGGTCCATATACAATAGATTATGTACAAATTCGAGTTTTATAACAATTCATTGATTCCATGAGGTGCAAAGGTAGGATATCAGGCAGTACAGAACAGTATCCTTTAAAGGATATTTCAGTTGCTTATTGTTCTTCCTTTATTGTTTCCGATGCGTGCCCTTTTATACCTCCCACGCAGCCGTTTTTTTACTCGGGTTGGTGAATGTAAGATGGAATACTTGAAATAACAAGAGATAGTATCTAGTAAGACCTTTTATGATTTTGTGATATGATTTATTAAATACTGTTATTCCAGGGCACAAAACAAAACGGTGAAGGTTTATTCCCATATAGCTTGAAAAAGCTTGAAGTGATCAATAAGCCGTAGATTACGGTTGTTTGCATTGATTATGATACAACTAGTATCAGCTTTATAAAAAGAAATATAGCCAATCAGAATGTAAGAAGGCATTGCATGCTGGGTGCTACTCCCATTTCCCATCGTGCACTAGAACCCCCCGCCTAGATGCGATGACTATTTCCTTACACGGTAAAAGAACGAAAACGCTAGTGATGATTTTCTTTCGCTTGCATCCCGACTCTCACTTGTGTTGCGCTTGCATTTGACCGAATCTCTTTTGTGTTGCGCTTTTATCTGACCGCACTCACTTGTGTTGCGCTATGTGTCTGACAGATTCTCACTTGTGTTGCGCTTGTGTTAGACCGATTCTCTCTTGTGTTGCGCTTGTGTTTGACTGATTCTCACTTGTGATGCGCTTGTGTTTGGCCGATTCTTACTTGTGATGCGCTTGTGTTTGACTGATTCTCACTTGTGATGCGCTTGTGTTTGACTAATTCTTACTTGTGTTGCGCTTGCATTTGACCGACTCTCACTTGTGTTGCGCTTGCATTTGACTGATTCTTACTTGTGTTGCGCTTGCATTTGACCGACTCTCACTTGTGTTGCGCTTGCATTTAACCGACTCTCACTTGTGTTGCGCTTGCGTCCGATCATTTTGTGTGGAGTTTGATCTTTGCCTCCTGATGAGAACCAGCGCCCTGTGTGGTTGATGCAATATAAAGATTGTTCCATTTCTTTGTAGTTGAAGATGCTGTAGACCTCTCCAGGTTCGCTAAGTGGCCTCCAGGTTTTTCAGGTTCTGAGTGTTTGCTCGGCCGGCTTAAAGGGGCTGTGTGCCATTGATTGCTGCGCATCTAGTTTGCGCATCGTGTTCCCGCGTGTTTCCCATCAATATTTCCTGATTCTTTCAATACAGGTGAATTGCTGGGACATAACGCATGTGGTCGGCCTCCACGTCTCCCCAAATTGCAGATTGGCTAACTAGGAGCTTGAGGCATATAGGATTTAAAGCCGCCTCGTCACCAGTTTACTGCCGGAGGTCCGATGGAAACCTCAACCGTTAAAAGACAAAAGAATCTATTAAAATCCGAGATATTCAGCAGGCCATCCACTCTAAATTATCAATCACATCCTCAAAGAGACTTCCAATAGACACACTGCTTTCAATATTTTGAAATATTTTTCGCGTTTTCCGTTAAAAATCATCGGATATTATTACGTTATCGACCGGAAGTAAACTGGTGACAATGCGGCTTTGGGTGGAAGGGTCCGTTTTGACTTTTGAGTTTTAATCGTTTTTTTAAAATTTTTTTACTTAAAAAATATAATAACAATTACAAAAAAAAATATGAATGCAAATACACCAGACATTGTAAAACTAAAAAGACAACAGACAGGCTGTAGCAAAAGTAGGTGGTCTGCGTAGGCGTGGTATAGAGAAGCTATTAATCAACACAAGGTTGAAAAAGTGTGTTCTACGCCTCTGTGAAACAAAACAGTTGTGCATTTTTAAAGATATTTACTCGCTGTTTGCCTGTGGTTGGCCAGACCATTACAAAAATACTTTGTTATCGATGTTGAATGTAAGATCTGCGTGTTTTGCGTCACAACCAATCGTTGCAAGCTTACTTATTTGTTTTTACGTGGCTGAAAGCAAAAAGACGATGCTTAAGGCAAGGTTTTTGTTGCACATGTAACATTTTTCTGAGTCCTTAAATTTGTACGTTGCACATTAGAATGTGATGAGTGGACTTGAATCGGAAAATCGTGTTACTTTATCAGGCATTGAGTATAGGTTATAAACAGTTTTGTTAATATATGTTGACTAAATAAAGGCTTTTGCTTTCTCAAAGAAAATGCCTGGAGGGATTCTTCCGAACCCCCTAAACTCCCGTGACTATTTTTGTTTCTTTAGAAATAGAAGTATATTCCCGTGCCAACCTAGATGTGTAGATATATCATGTTCACTTATGGATAATTCTTAATACACAGAACTTTTCGTTACTTTTTTTCACCTGGGGATTTAGTTATCAATGCCTAGGGCTCCTTTTTCTCTGTGCACAATTTTGTTAATTAAAACAAAACATCTGTCAATATAAGCTTTTAAAACTAAAAGTTTTTTAAACAAATAAACTGAAAAAAATCAAAAAAGCCGTTACCTTGCCTGGGAGGCCACCAGAATTTGGAAGTGTGAAAATTCTTTATCAAATTCATTTCATGCAAATATAGCGCACGTATTCAGTAGATTAATTAACGCCATTCGCGATGGTTAGGGTCGTTAGGGCGGGTTTCTTTTATTGACCAAAAATCGGGCGGGAATCGGAGATGCGAAAATTTTGAATGATTCATCCAAACTTTCGTTCATGTGCTAAAATAGACACTGATAGACTAGAGGAAGCTCGGTTTCTTGATACACTGTCTAATATAAATCTAACTAGAAATGATTTTTAGACTAGAAAACAAACTGAAAAATGTAGCGGAAATCTGTACAAATCGCCAAGTAGAATTGAAATTATTCCTATTAGTCTCTTTCAAATGAGGGGCGAGTTGGCAACAAGAATAAATCAAAGCAAAGTAAGGAAACTCTAAATGAAAGATGTGCTACTAGGAAATCATGTAAAGTTAATCAAACTCCGTCGCTAGAGATTCTTCGCGGCGACGAGCTGATGAAAAACCAACCGTCAAGTTGCACCTTGTCCACAATTGTATGTTACCTATTGTGAAAGATTGTTTCGTTCACGGCTTTTCTTGTTAGATTTGCATTTAGAAATCAGTCTTTTTACTAAAAGTGAATTGCTGCCAAGAGAAATGCGAACGAGTCTAAGAGTAAAACCCCTAATAATGGAAAAAAGGATTCTTGGCAAAGGCACCCAAATGTAGATAAAGTCTTAGGCACAAGAAATGTAACTTACGTGTTGCTGCGAGGAACTTTTATATATGATGGGGCATAGATTTTAGGCGTGGACTGCGAAGAAGCTACAGAAACAAAATTGCGCCTCCCTTTGCACCTCTTAAGAGCATTGATATTGTTTTTTTCTTCTTCAAATATTATCATAAATATTTGTTATATATTTACAGATAGTAACCATAGCTACAAGCCGAATGTACCATAAAAGAACTATTAAGTTCTTCTTACCCTCTTAACAGTAAAAGCTGGAATATGACTGTGGTGGATATGTGAACCGTTAGCAAAGCCGATAGTTCTTAGAGGGCAGTTGTTGATCTTGAGAGGGGGTCTTTGAGAAAGACATTACGGGTGATCTGTACTTGCCCCTCTAACAAAATGCGCCAACGATTTGTCATAAATTTTATTTCCGTAAAACGTCAAAAAACGTCATTCTAACGTGTGTCCTGAATAATATCTCCCGGAAGGCGATGATAGTTCACCCTTATTTTTCTTCTCTTTATTTCGGGAATACCTCCTCAGCTGCTAAGCAGCGCTTGGAGGGAACACTAAGTTCAAGTTTATAATGACAGAATTTAGCAATGGTCCTTGAAAACATGTCTAAAGGAAAATGAACGATGAATTTTGTTTGTATTAACCGGAAGACGTTAAGAACGCCCTACTCTACGCGAAAAAGAGTTCTACTTTAGTTTCACCATTTTGCTCCTTTATTAAACTGGAATATTATGGTTCACCTGTTTGTTTTGTATTTCATAAGAATCCTAACGGGTTTTAAGATAATTACAACACAATAGTTTTTTTTATTATTATTATTTTGAATGCTTTTAAAGGTGAGGACTGGATGTTTAAATTAAAAGCTGAAAACACCAAATATGTAGTTGTAGTCTCATTTCCTGAAAAAGTAATAAATCCAAAGGAGCAAAAGAGCTTTAAGATGGCAATGTGGTTATATACACACATTATTGTAATTTGTGAAATGCGTTCTACCGAAAACACAGTAATATACCGAAAGTCACGCCTTAAAAGGCCCGAGGCGTGCGCTTTGCTTGCCTTTCTTACCCCTTGCGCAAAGCGGTGCCATTTATTCGCTTTTCCTAACCAACACCCTTCAATCTTGTGGTTAAAATGCTTTAGATTATAAAATCATTATAACAAACGCGCTACGTCAGAAGATTACTCAGTAACAGTCGTTTGAATTGTTGTTTGAATTGTCATTAATCTCGGGTGATTTTTATCACCGTTTTTCGAGATTACATGCAGCACCTCTCAGTGCGCTGAAAGAGCTGCGGGCTTTCCTAAACAAAAGCCTAATACAAATGGGCTTGTAATGGTCGTAAGAGCGGTTCAGGGAGAGATATACGACGCCCGACAATGGATAACATATTTCCACTACGGAAACGCGATATTAAAATAGATTTCAAGTTGATGGGTTTAGAGTTTAAGAAAAGCAAGATATAGTGTGGTATTTGATAAAACAGAAAAATGTGTTTCGAAGCCGAATTAAAAGGAAATTACTTTTGATTAACCTGTTAGAAAACCTGTTTATAAAAGCCTGTAAATTGTATATGCTTCCTCGTTTTTCTTCTTTTTTTTTTTTTACAAAACGCTAGACCAAAATGTATAACAAAGTAAGTAGGCAAATTGCGCTAAAAGCTACTGTAATTATTTTTTTCTTATAAAAATTGTCAAACAAGGAATATTTTTTCTATGTTTAGAGCTTACGGTAGTCATTCCAGATATGTCATCGTTAGTACACAATTAAACAGTGGCCAAGAAAAAAGCGTTATGAACTCGATACAATAGAATAGGGAATCTCACATCTCAATATCACCAAAAAGTCGTTTTCTAGAGTAGCAAAGTCTAATGCAAATTGCCGGCGTGTCTACCATTACTATTATCAAAGTACTATTTTCGTCATATTGGTTCGCTAGGGTTCTTACCTTTTATGCTGATCGGTTTCCCGCTGCAACCAACAGTGAACGAGATGTGCGCGCGCAGGTTTTTCAAAGACACCACACTTGCCTTTTACTCAAAGAGTTCTACGCCACGACACAGTGCCAATCAAACATTTGCACAATAACATTACTTCGAATTGCACGATAGGTAATTTTCTGTTATAGGGCTTTTTAACATGTCTATTTAGAAGAGCCGCTTAGCTTATGGGAACTAAAGTAAATATTAATGTTTCAGGGTTTTAGTGTCACTTTAACATCAAACAGAAATTGATGATTGTTGTTGGTGTGGTTTGCCACAGGCGAACCAGAGAAATTGAATTTCCTTTCACAAATTGTGGGTTCCATTTAACAAAGTATGAAGTCTTTTATTCAGATGGACTTCATTGTGAAGAGGATAACGCGAAAAGAAATGGGCATTGAATGGAGAAAAACTTGAGGAAATAACCCTCTTGAAAGACTGACAAAAGGGCTCTTAGCGAAGGACACAAAAGACAGCAATTGTACAATAAATTACACGGCGATAAAAGCAAAACAGCTGACCTTCCTTTTCGTAATTAAAACATGTCTTGTTCCGTTATTCTGCCTACCCACGCACTACCTTCAAGTGAAAGAAAACACAAAAAAACACGTAATTAACGTTAAAAAGTGTGAGAAAAAACTCGTTCTTTTATTTATATGTTTCATTCTCTGATTTAAAAGAAATAGACCCGGATTAAAAACTTTTATAGCAATGTCAGATTTTTGGTCCATAAGGATCGCCTGCGCCTACTGTTATTCAGTGTATTAATACCGCAGAGTGGTTAATAAATTATTTTATTATATGGCTACGATAGTACGCGCGCTGTGATTGGCTAATTGACAGTTTTGACATTCCCGTATTGCCCGTTACGGAATTCCGTATTGCCCTACGAAAAAACTTCCACAATCTTCTGGTTGAATTTTTTTTTCATCTTCACACTACAAAATAAGCGACAGCGAATTCTAGCGAATTCTAACACCCAGAAGAAGAAGAAACGGTTGGTTGGCGGGCCGTCTTTTTCCATATCCGGAGCGGGACATTTTGAGAGCTTTTTGGGTTGTTTTGTTCGGTTGCACGAATTTCGCTAAAACAAAATAGACCAAAAAACCAAAGCCACCCAAAAAAATGGGAATGGACGAGCACTCTGAGTCGGAGTCGCAAAGCCTCTTTCAATACGCCAAAGCCTCAGTTTGATATTTTCCGGCATGACTTCACTCTCGGTTAGTACTTAGTTAAAGTCCATATAACCTTTCAGAGTTGATAGACTTTGTCAATTCTTTATATTTTCATCTTCCAAATGGTATGTGGTTCGTATGGACCCTATAAAGCACGCATTCGAGCGAATAACTAAAATCTGTAATATTGAGGTATTTTGGTCGGAACCGTCGGAAAAAAGGCCGTGAACTGAAAGGCCCAGGTCCAGTCATTTGTGACGTAGATCGCGATGTCAACCAAATTACACAGAGAACATATGCGCGCGCTCAACCGGTTGCCGTCTTTATGTCTTCTTAGTTATTGCTGAAAAACGTTGTGTGGTTACAACTTTTACCGTCATCTTTATATCTTAACCTGGTAGTCAAATGATTATTTAACTTCAGGGAACAAATCTGCAAAATTCAGCAGATATTTTTTAGTCTTTGAATTGTTTTCGCATTGTGCGCGCGCGAATGGCGACATTCTCACGAGCGCGCGCTGTTTTTGAAACCTACAACAAAACGATATTTTCGTTTTTCGCATACAATTCTCGACTTTAAATTATTCTTAGCTTTATTTTGGTCAGCATTGCAATAGAAAACAATTCGCCAATATTTTGTGGTATTGCCGTCTCTGAATTTTAACGGATTTAAGGAAAATACGTTGGTTCAGATTTTCCCGCCAAAACTTGGAATTATTCACTCGATTCAATCTCCTTTCGCGCGGCCAGGAAAATTTTCAAAGATCTGTAGAAAATTCAAATTTCAATAAAATTCAATTCCCTTTTCAGAATTTGAAAGTTTATCTATGATTTGTTTTGGCTAGATTGATATAAGTGAAAGGTTTTAAGAACTTTAATCATTATTATCGTTATTATCATTATTATTCATTGTCTCTTGAATTCAAGGTGTTTATTACAAGAAAAGCAAAGTGAAATCCTTGTGATTGGCAGAGAAAAACGCAGGATGGGGTCCAATGTAGTAAATTAGCTGACCCCGAAGTTGGCTGAAATCGGCATCTTTAGATCTGTCAATAAGTCACTAGAAACTTTTACTATCCAAATACACACATAAAATTAACCGTCCAGTTTTTAACCACCAACGAAGGGGTCAACCGGGATCGGACTTTTTTTGGTCACATTAGCAGGGTGAGGTCAAGACTCCTCGAATCTCCGGCCCCCCTTCTGGAAACGCGCCATAATAAATCGGTGCTATACGCAGCCCATTACTAGCATTTGGTGGAGGCGAGGTCAGTACAGGACAGTGAAGCAATGAAAGACTGTGACAGCGGCCGCAAACACATCCTCACATACCGATTGCCTAGCCACCTACTCTAGGAATACCTACCTAACAATCAAACATAGTGTGGAAAATATGTAAATGAAAAAAAATTACCTCCTACAGAAAAACATGTCTATTCACATCTTGGCCTGTCGCGATTCAAGTAAATATAGTTAATGATAATGAGCTGCCTACAATCTGGTTTTGACTTCTAGATTTAATACTCTGTTTCCTTTTCATACTTACGTAATGTTATCATATTCTATCAAAACATTGTACATATTTGTTCTTTCACCATTCAAAATATTGTTATGTTATTGATAGTCCAATGTTCAAAACACATTGTCATACACCGAGGTTTTCAAAACTCAATGAAAGCACAAAAAGAACGTTTTACTTTTTTTTTTTATAAAATTATTTCTAATTCTACGCAAAAGAAAAATACAACATTCACAACATCGCACTCTCATGGCGTCATTACAGTGCACGTCAGCGCGCGCGCAGATAACAGTTTGAAAAACTGGCTTCAAATTCCTTCATCGTTTGGCGGTTCATCTATTTGGAATTATTTTGCAATTTCCTACTTACCTGGGACACGTTTTTCTTCCGGAGAATATTTTCTTTTTAGTTTCTTTTCTGTGACAATCACCTTATTTGAAACATTTGTTTTTTCGCGCCATAAATAAACTTTCGCGCGCGCCCTCTGAATTGGCGTTCGCACATCACGCACAATTATCTCGTGTCCTTTTATATAAATATAGTCAATCCTGATGAGAGTAGCATTGCCGAAACGTCGAAAAAAATACAACCCAGTGATTCAAGAAATTGTTATATATACGCATAATTATCTCAGTTGCTTTTTGCTTTCTGCTTTTTGGCACGAGAGTTGTATATTTGTCAAAGACTTCTCTGCTTATGAAATGCTTCACTCAATCTTTACCCAAATTGTATCGATTTTCTCGTATGGTATTCATGATAACCATTCCGCTTCTCAATGAAATAAATGGCATTCAAGTTTTGTTAGGCAATGCATAAAATCTTCGTCACCTGTGGAAAGCTCTATGTTGAACAGGATGCTACGGTGTCAAAAATGGATCTCGCCACCGACCGAACTTCTGGCTTTGGTCTTTATAGTCCGGCGCAAGGAGGATTTAAAGCTCCCAAAATGCCTTGCGCGCGTGCACCTCATTATAAATTCAGGTTAATTATTTATCGAGAGGCGATTTCCGGCGGAAAAAGGACGTGCCTTTAAAGCGTTTTTATTCATCGCATGGTTATAGGAGGACTTTCACTCATGTTTTTATATACTTGTTTCATGCCTTTCAAAGGATTAGCAACAAGAAACAAAATGCAAGGTAGTACATGCGAGACGGCTGAAGTGTTTCATTGTGTTACAGCATAGTCGCTATTGTTTGTTGATCTTTCCTTTGACCTCGGATTAAAATTGCTGTTGCGCCCTCCTCATTGGGTACTTTAAGGAATGTATTATTCCATGCGTTAGTTTTTAAGTCACAAAACATGAATTATTCAAAAGTACCCAAAAGTACCCAGGTTAAACAACATCGGGGACGTTTCAAACTAAACCCTTTTTTTGCGCTAACAGTGGATAGCTGTCGTGACATTTACCTCAAAATGGTTTCCCGTCGAGCGAAAGTGTTTCCCTTCAATCAGTCAAAAGACGCTTATATGGATATCTCACACACTCACCGATAATCGACTGGAGCTGATGATCGAGAGAAGAGCAGGGCTTGCAACATTTTTTAGTTTGTTTTTATTCTCTGTCGTCCAAAGGATTACACAAGCCCGACGAGTATTGGCCTCGACAGGAAAGCTAAAATGCGCAAGGGACGTATTTATTTGCAGAAAAGGAAATCCCTGCACTGTCATAAAACGATTCTCTTCGATGCAGTGAAGATAAATGACACTATGCAGGTTGAAAGAAGGGGCCTAAAGTTGATAAGACGCGGACAGCATCGGCAGCCATTTTGCTGCCTTGGTCACGAAACAACCTGGTCACGCAAGCTCGGCGGTTGATAATATATTTTGCGCGCGCAAAGCATCATGGGAGCTTTCAATCCTCCTTGAGTCCGGCGTATATGTGCAGATTTTATCTTGAATTGCGCACTTTTTGCTAAAGTTATCAATTTTAGCATAGTGATAGTTTTTAATACCCCTTACAAGATAGGCTACAGAGCCAAGCTCAGTTCGGCTTTAATTTTTGATTAATAATGGATATTGATTTGGCCGCCATTTTTAACCGGAAGTAGACTAACTTTTTCCAAAAAATAAATAAACTCGCACATTTCATGAAAGTTTACTCATGGACGAATAAAATATAAGTGAAAGAATGCATCTAAGCCAAAGCTTTCTGAAAGTAACCGAAAATATTTCAATTTTACGGTGACAGCGACTTTGAACCGGAAGTAGTCTAGTGGTTGATACTGGCACGCTTGTTTCACTTTGAAAATCTGACTTAATCACGGATTATCTTGGGATATTAAAATGGCCAATACTTTAATCCGGAAGTGAAAATCACGCGTCGATACTCACTATTTTTGAAAGTCGTCAAATGAAATAAAAGACACATATAGCCAGCCCAAGTATACCAAATATACACGCTCAATAGCTGGATCAAGAGAAAAGAAAGAAGACGAAAGCAACTGCTTATGTGCCAAGCCTGGTGGGGATACCAAGAACCACGGTAGCGGGCCGCTCCACCAATTGATTTCAACGTCTTTAAACGACCGCATACATTAATATGTGCAAGTGCTACAAGATGAACAGTTTCTAACGGTAGGAACCGTTAATCTGGCGGCCTCAGAAGCGCGCTTATCCATCTCCTTGCCTTTCTCCCTTATTCTACAGAAGAGTCAAAGGAGTATCTCGCCAAACAAATACTGGTAATATTCCACCCATTTACAGACAGTACTTGCTGTATTATCCGAAGCCACAGATGCTTTTCGACAGCTAGCCTTCAGGCCAGTCGAGACGAAAGACAGAGTGTTTGGCAACAATTGAGTGCTTTCCACTGCTTCTATACGACCAACAAGTACAGAGTCGGAAGTAGACAAGGCAAGAATGTGGCTCTTCGTGAAGAAAGGAACAGCATTTGATGTCATTCTACCGACGAAGGCAGCTATCATACAACACACCACGAAAGCTGCCTTTCAAGCAGGCCATTGTTGGGGGCAAGCACTCCTCCCGGCCTCAGTACTTCCGTCTTTTTAGCACAATGGACAACAGTTGCCATAGCCGCTTTGGGACAAACGCTACTAGAGCTTTCCAAGGCGTGCCAATAAGCCAAGAACTATCAGATGAGGAACCAAGAGCTATTAGATGCAAGATAGGCTGCCCAGCACGCTGCACTTGCACCAAAGCCAGCATGAAATGTTCAGCCCGGCCTTTGCAGCTCCACTAAATCGTGTTTAAGAGAGAAGAAAGAGGAAACGGTTGATGGTCCGTGTGCGCCGCACTAGCTACGTCATGATGTCACAAGCCGAGAGAATCTATAGCGGGCGCGGGTCAGCGGTTTGAATTACCCAGACGGCTGTTCGAGTGTAGAACTTCCCACCACAGGGAAACCATAGCTAGCTAGTAAGCAGAGTACTGCGAAACTCCTTCAAGAGATGATAAGATTACGCCAGTATAAGGACTACGATAAAGAGTTAGATAAATCAAATTTTTACATATAGATATTTAAGATATTTTGCCAAGAATAAATACCAAGAAGACTGAGAGTGGATATGTGAGGCCCCCTGTATTGAAGTACAGCGGATCTCCCCATTTGAACAAAACAAACATGGCGGCCAAACATGTATAATTTTGTCTAATACAAATGATGTACTAAAGGACCCTAAGTTCGGCTTTGACTATGCCAGTAGATGAAAAAGTGCTTCTCCGCCAACATACATCTCGTTTAGCAACATTTGTTTCAAATTATAAATGGCTCACCGAGGTCAATATGCGGGTAATGTGAAACATCCTTTACTTAAACGATATCGTTTAGAGATCTATCTGTGATTTTATTTGGATTGGTGGAAGTCTTTTTACCACTAAAATGGACATAAATGAAGAAAAGAACCCTTAAAAGGACATTCTTTTTCTATATTTGTATACTTTAATCAGTCGAAAATGAAGTTTAAGTATGAAAAGTACTCATCTATCCATAAACACACTGTTAGCATGAGAGTAATTATTAGTATTATTGCCATTCGATTAAGAATGAGGGTCACTGGTGCGAAGGTATAAAGAATCTTGAGACAGCATTACGCCCATCCCCCCAATTTTGAGTAACAACCCTCTTTACCCCTGGCCGGGCTTTGCCCTCAACAAGTGATATTTTCTTGAATTGAGAACTGCCAACATTAAGCAGAATGTTGTAGAAAATTCCTGAGTGGCAGCAAAATTGTGTTGTTTTGTCATCATAGATGACAAAAAAAACATTCAATACTGACAACATAGCTCAATTCAGATTTGCTTACCCTTTTTCAAAAATATCTAATACTTTGAACTTACTAGGTCAACAATTTACTGGGTTAATTGAATAAATTGAAAGCTGTCGGACATTTAGTCCATCCAGGACCATTCTCGGCTGTTGGGCATATAGCCACTGCGTTCCGAATATTCCCAAATGAAGGTCGGCTAGCAGGCTAGAAATTACCCTTCTTGTATTGGAATTAGGGGCTTACATGTCCTGTAACACCCTAGATAAAAGCCCTCAGACAATCCAGTTGCATTTTATTTGATCATTGATAATACCAGTGTATCTTGTTATCTCAGGAATATTTTTGCAATGATGTCTGGAATAAAGTTCCTTTTTTCTGGAGGCAACACTTCTCAGATATTAGACCTGAGGACCTTGCCACAGTCTTGTTGAATAAATGTGGTAAAGACACAAAATTTGTGCCAAGAAATTACAGGTACAATTTGTATGGTGTATATTTACTACTTTAGCATTTAGATGGACTAGGAGGATCTCTCATCTTTAAAGCCGCATTGTCACCAGTTTACCCCCGGAGGTCCGTAAGGAAACCTCAACAGTTAAAATACAAAAGAATCCGAGATATTTAACAGTCCATCTGCTCAAAATTATCAATCACATCCTCAAAAAAAATCTCAATAGACACACTGCTTTCAATATTTTGAAATATTTTTCGCATTTCCCGTTAAAAAAAAAATTGAAAATTGTTACCTTATCGACCGGAAGTAAACTGGTGACAATGTGGCTTTAATACAGTATCTTTTGTTTAATCATGTCAAAGCCTTTCCCTACCTAATTACAGGACCAGAGCAGGGGCTGGGGCACTGTCCCCTCCCCCCACCAATATTTAAAAACAAATATAAGGAAATGACCAGTAGAGGCGTGGCTGTGCCCCCCAATATTTTCTTAATGTTTCCGTATTGTGCCCTCCAATCTTACATGCCTGCTATGACACAGTAATAAAGGCATGTGTAGCCAAACTTTTTTGTCATTTTTGAAGAATGTTCATATAACAGTCCTTCCTTTCCTTTCACATTATTCCAGGCATGTGTGGTCCCTATCTTTGCTGTCCTTTGTTCAAGCATGTCACAGTCTTTCCCTACCAAGAAGCCCAGTGTTTGAGTCTTGCCGAGCAGGACCTTGTTGTCAGCCACGCATGCGTAATGAAGCATCATTGAAGCATTTACGCTCACAAGTTAAGAGTAAAAAGCTTCATGAGATAACAAAGTTAGCATGGGTAGGTGAGATATTTTTATAAAGGGACTCAAGGAAATGGAAATAATACTTTTTTTTGCAATTTTGGAGAATAAAAAGGGGTGGGATATTAATCAGGTGAACAATCTAAGACTTCTTTGTGTTGTGAGCTCCTCTATCTTTCTTTTGGGTAAGCTTTGTTGTCTATAACCTTTTGAATATATGTAACAAATTAAGTCGTTTATTTCCTGAAGGTTGTCAAGGAGATGTCAATCAAACAAAGCTGTGCCCATGTAGTTGTAAGTATAACATGGTCTTGTTTGTGGTTTGTGTGTTTCCCTCTTTGTTTTTTGAAGGCAAATGTTTGTCATTTTGTTTTGTTTATACCTCGGAGTACTGTGTGTGGTGGATTAGTGCCATTTTATAAACTCCACCAAAGAGGAGGTTGAAAGAGTGACAGGGGAGGTTAGGGGGAAGTGTATATCTCTGTTTAAAACATGGCTTGGGTGCTCACAAAAATCCGGACCAATAAGCTTGAACTGATTTTGGGGATAAAAGACTGTCTGAGTATGAAAGATTACATCAACTACAGGGCATCATCACATCCTCAGACTTAAATCAAATTCCAGAACACAAAAATTTGCTCAGACAACTTTATTATTGTTTTACATTTTACCTTATTACATTTCTACCTTTATACATTTTCAAGTCGTATACTTTTATTACATATTACAAGTTTTTTATTTTGCGTTGCTGTGTGCATTATGCTTGCGGAGGAGATAGTGCCTTAACAATAATCCTTAGGGAAGAATTCCAACCTGTTGCTGCAGATCCTTTAAATCCACTGTAATCAGGGCAAGAGCCTACCCGGAATCCTACTCGCACCTCTAAAAAACCCCTGACAATAGTCCTCAATGTAAAGATGGTGGTGAGTGTTGTGCTAAGAGGCGTCAATCTCGTGGACTTGTAGTGCATCAATGGTAGTGGGGCTTGTGCACTTATTGTTATTGAAGGTGAAGTACCATCGTCTGGAAGTTCTATAATTGTTTTTTTTTCATTATGAAACGGAAAATTTAAGTTACCATTCATGTTTGGTCCCTACTATTTTTGTGTTTCTCCAGTTGCCCCCCCCCCCCCCTCCCCTCCGTGATAGAGAAATGATCAGTTTTGCATCATAAAAAAACAAATATTCAATAGCTTTCGAAGGGACAGTAGATTACTTAGCGGGTGTTTTTTTTGTGGTCACGGAGAGCCTAGGTGGCGAAGTTGGAAGAGCGTCACTCTGCAGTGCCTCGCCCCTCACTACTGGGTTCCCGGTTTGATTCCCGGTCGAGTTTGTTTTTTCTTCCCCCATGGGTTTTTTCTCCGGGTTCTACAGTTCTCCTCCCTCAACAATATCCAACAATCTCGATGTAAGCTGTGTTCCATAGTGAGTTTATGTTAGCCTTCTTTGCCTTCGACCCAACCATGTTGCATCTAGGCTCAGGTAATTTAGCATTCCAGATGCCAAGAGGTATATAAGGGTAGCATTTTTTATTATTCTTCACTTGATCTGACCAAAGCTTCTTCCATCATTGAGATTTATCTATGCGGACTGCTTCCAGTTGCTCTCGCATCTCCCTGCTCGGTTAATGATGGTAATTGGATTATAGGTTGACTAAAAAAAGTAATAGGAGACAGTACATTTACAGCTTGAAAAATACACAAATGTAACTTGCAGTCTATTTGCATACCTAAGTACTTAAAGCCGCATTTCCTTCAACCGAAAACCGCCATCCAAGCTTACACAGAGGCGTAAACATACCATTTTAAAGCCGCATTCTCACCAGTTTACTTCCGGAGGTCCTACGGAAACCTCAACCGTCAAAAGACAAAAGAATATATTAGAATCCGAGATATTAAACAGGCCATCCGCTTTAAATTATCAGTCACATCATCAAAAAATCCTCCAAAAGACACTGCCTTCAATATTTTGAAATATTTTTCGCGTTTTCCGTTAAAAATTATCGGATATTGTTAAGTAATCGACCGGAAGTAAACTGGTGACAATGCGGCTTTAACTAACTTGAATTGATTAAGCCTGACGTAACCACCAGGATAAGAATATTCGAACCCTAACACATCCCCACTGTGGCCTGTGTTCCCAAAGAAGAGGAAGCAGCAAGTCACGTAAAACGTTTGGCACTTGCTTGAGCACCTTACCCCATTGCTCCACCTCTGAATTCGTTAAAGTGCTTGGCTTTGCTCAGTGTGGCACCCCTGTGGCTTCAACGGACCCTCCGGCTGAGATAAAGGAAGAGAAGAAGGAAGGGAAAAAGTACACATTTAAAAGCCATAGAGCTGATGGCCTCCCGTGCGAAGGCCAATATAATGCGGCTGTTTTATATACACTCCATGTTTCTCCTGTCGTGGCAGCAGAAGAAATCTACCGCTCCCCGAAATTGGTGTGAGTCTTGCGGTGCGTTCGAAACGAAGATCATGCCCTACCTCAAACCTATCCATGGCCTAGAGGGTAAGATACTTGCTGAAAAGAGGGACGAGTGCCGCATGGCAACGAGGGAGAAACTTCTTGCGGAAAAGGAGCCACCAAAGCACGGGCGGACCGTTGTGTGTCCAATATGCCAAACCAGAAACTAAGCTGCCACCACGGAGTTGATCGGCCCTCCATCAGGCTGAAGGAACTACTTCAGTATGCGGACCTTATGGGGTAATTTGGAGCCCATTTTGTCTGACTACAACCTTGTGGCGAACCTGATATCTCTTTTAACTTACTTTCTCAGAACACAAGGGAAAAGGCTACTGCCTCCCCCTCCGTAACCGCCTCCGCTTTTCCAGGCCTTGTGCTGACCCGGTAGATCCCTGGCCTACGCAAATACTAAACACCTGCTCAACATCCTTTACTCATCAGTCAATGCATGCCGAAGCTGACCAGCAGCTGATCCTGCTTGCATTTATCGAGTTCACGCTGTTCTTACAGCGCCCCAATGGCGGGGACCTCAAAGAAGTCATGGCCAGGGAGGTGAGCGCGAAGGTTAGGGCTATTGCTGAGGCTGTGACACCCTCGGGCAGTTACCTCCTGGATGCCTTCGGCGATCTTAACCGGTTTTGGGACAGGTTTTCTATGCCGAGACGCGCAAAAGAAACCAAACCATCTTAAGGCTACCACACTGAAAGGGTACTGTGGCGCCCTGCTGAAGTTTTTGAACTTCCTGTTGCAAACCGCTGAGGTGCGCCCTTCCAGGCTGAGCGGGTTGCCCTCAAGTGCTTCCAGGCCCATCAGGCTGCGTAGAAGACCTGCCTGAGAAAAGACCAGAAGTGGGCACGTGTGGTGCGGCATCTAAAAGACAGCCAAAATGTTCTCGACTTGGCACAAACCCAGGCAGTGATTAATGCAGAGCCTGCGAATAAGTGTGTAGCCCGCCTTGACCTGGCGCTAAAAGAGTAAACCCAAGGGTTGACCAAGAGCCTTGTGACCACCCAGGAGATAACAGACATGAGAAACTACTTAATTGTCTGTTTGGTCATGTTCTGCACGTCGAGAGCTTCATTGATCTCGGGCTTCATCCTGGAAGGGTTCCAGAGGTTATACGACAACCCTGCAGTAGATAATTTGGGTCAAAAACAATTCACTGTGCTTGACCACAAGACTTCCGGGGCACACGGCCCGCTGACAGTCCATCTCGACAAAGAGACCCGCGACAGAATCTTCGCTTACATCAACGTCTTTCTCCCCCTTCTGTTAATTGCCGGCTTGGCTGAGCCACACCTGGTGTTCTCTACCACCACTGGGCACAGTGTTACAAGCAAGAACGTCCACAAATGCATGACTTTCTTTATCAAGATCTCTGGGGTGAAGCTTCGATAAGGCCAAACCTTCAAAAAGAAAAAAAGAAAAAAAAGATGATCAACACCATCATCGTGTCCATCATCCACAGATCAAAATATCCATCAAAGCAGAAGATCACAAGGAAGTGGATGTCGACAGAAAAATCGAAGCAGATGTTTGAACTTTGGAACTGTCCCGGCTGGCACAAGACTTTTATCACCAAAGTATACAATAAGCGGAAGCTCACATTGAGGAAACTATGAAGTCTTATATACAATACATTCTCTATGTCCCCGACCAGTGCCAGATCCTACTGATGGACAGCGCCCAAGTCCCCAACCAGTGCCAATCTTCCTGATGGACAGCGCCCAAGTCTTCGACCAGTGCCACATCTTCCTGATGGACAGCCCCCAAGTCTTCGACCAGTGCCACATCTTCCTGATGGACAGCGCCCAAGTCTTCGACCAGTGACACATCTTCCTGATGGACAGCGCCCAAGTCTTCGACCAGTGACACATCTTCCTGATGGACAGCGCCCAAGTCTTCGACCAGTGACACATCTTCCTGATGGACAGCGCCCAAGTCTTCGACCAGTGCCACATCTTCCTGATGGACAGCGCCCAAGTCTTCGACCAGTGCCACATCTTCCTGATGGACAGCGCCCAAGTCTTCGACCAGTGACACATCTTCCTGATGGACAGCGCCCGAGTCTTCGACCAGTGACACATCTTCCTGATGGACAGCGCCCGAGTCTTCGACCAGTGACACATCTTCCTGATGGACAGTGCCAGAGTCTTCGACCAGTGACACATCTTCCTGATGGACAGCGCCCGAGTCCCCGACCAGTGCCCGATCCTCCTGATGGACAGCACCTGAGTCCCCGACCAGTGCCTGATCCTCCCGATGGACAGCACCTGAGTCCCCGACCAGTACCCGATCCTCCTGATGGACAGCACCAGGGCTCAGGGTTAAAAGGCATCCGACAAGACTTATTGATAATAATTGATATCGAACTGAATTGATTGTTAATTGTCAATTGATTTGGCGCATTCCAGCTATAAATCACTCATCGATTAATATTACTTAGATTAACTTGATTATCAATTAATTCCAATGATTTTTTTCTCCTGTTTGTTGTGTTCTTTCGCATTTTTGTCTATTTATGCCTGTAGGCCGGCACAAACAAACGAGAACCGCAAAAGAACATGGACGCGACACGAATATGTTATACAAGTGATATTTGGACATGTACAGTTACTTGCCTTATTAAATATTGAGTGCAGTTTGCACAACATATATTAATATATAGATTTAGGCATTGCCTAAAGGCGGAGCCAGCACATTCCAAATATTTTTCATAGTTTTGACAATAATAATAATATAATGTACTCGGGTATCAAGAGCCTTTTTTATTCATTCTTTCCCAGAGCAGTCAGATCATGGAACGCCTAACCTAGCTCTCTGTCAGCCTTCAAGGCAGCAGCTACAGAAGCTTTACCCTCTATAAGGGTACCACCACACCTTAAGCAGCTTTAAATAATTTATTTTTCTATAAATTCATTTGTTTGACTATTCATTATTATTTATTTATTATTTATGTCTATTTTTAATTTGTTGAATAATTTAATTTGCTGAGGTGAAAGAAAGAAATAACGCCGAACTAATAAACAATTATTTTCCCCTCAGAAAGAAAGAATTTACAAAACAAACCTAAATTGTTCTTACCAAACAAAAATCAAAGCTGACATACATTCTTTTACTCTTTTTGCCTTTTATTCTGGCTTAGATTCTTTAGTAAGTTAAAGAATAAGATTGACACGAGAAATTGTCATTTGGACAGAAATAACAGAAGCGGTTTTGTTTTAATAATTCGCATTTTAGAGATTTCTTTTTGAGTACACCATGATTATAAATAAAGGCAGTAACTCTACAAAATATAAAGTTACGGTAAAGGAAAACTACAGACTAAACTTAACATCAACGATTAAGTTAAGTACTCAATCAGAACAATAGTCTACTAACTACGATCAGAAGCGATAACATTGTTTGATAAGTTTACGATTTGAAAACGTACCGTTTCATTCGTTTCAAGTCGGCTAGAGACCAACATTAACAATCATACTTTTGCTGCTTCATTGTCTTCGACTTCCTTCATCTTTAGAACATGGATCCTTTCTTGTTTTTAGGCTTTTTGTAAAGACTTTCTTTCGTAGACTTTCTTTCATCTCTACTTTGTTGCGAATCGGTAGTGTAAACGATCTTCCCCCGTGTGATAACCAGTTTGTTGGAAGCGAAATTCGACAGCGGACTCAGAGAAAATTGTAGATTCATTGATTAAAGCGATCCATGACTATATTTTGAGGGTTTCTCAAATAATTTTTCCACTCCTTAGATGTTTGGAAGTTTGTGTTTTCTCGAATGAAGGCAACCGTGTCAGCGAAGCGTGGTTACATAGCGTGCGCGGGCAGGCAGGCGAGGCAGAACCACAGGGCTCCCGCGCGATGACCAAAAAAACTCAGTCGCATAGTAGTCGGATTTATACCATTTTTCTATACCTATAGGGCTCCGCTCTGGCTCCGCTATCAAAAATATTACAAGCCTGGCACTATATTGGCACGGCATAGCAATATGGGAAGTGCGTGCACCCGATAGTGAATCCTTATGTCTGACATCCGACATGTCTGACATCCATAACTTGTTCCTCTTTCTCTTTGTAAGGGAAGAGAAACACAAATTTGACTCACAAAAGCTATGTCATTATGTTTTGTAATACTTTTTTGTCTACTTTTTTTTATAAGATTTAGAATTTTTATTAAAACAAAAATTATCTAATACTGTCGGTGAAGCATTTATCATTTTAGGAAATATTCTTCAGTCGTTAAACACCTGGACATGAAAGTAAAACCACGGGCTGCTACCCGTCCCAAAAGACGAATTTATGTTTTCTGATGTTTTTTCTTAAGACTTGTGTTAACTCCTTCTTAAGGTCTCGGTAAAGGTAAACGACGTGTCTGCGGGAAAAAATATTGTCGCGCGGCAATTTTCACTACATGTACAAACTATATATCAAATAAAAGAGGAATTATCTCCTGCAAGTTTTATTTTTGCAATAGCTAATTCCGTGTTTAGGTTTTGAGGCCTCAAACTTATAAGTACGGAGTTTAATCTAGAGCGTAATGCACCTTCGCGTTATTGCGCATGCACTTGCACGTAATGGAATCTCAATGACAGATAGATGATCTACTAAAATGTGTGAGGACATTTTGTTTTTTGACACTGTCAACAAAATACAACGAATCAAAGTTGGAACTCTCATTTCTGGCGAAATTTGGACACAAAAAGTGCTATAAAAGCACTATAAGGATTTAGATCTATCTATTTCTTTATAAGGATTATCTATCTAACTCCTTATAAGGATTTAGATGCTAAGGCGATTATTTTACAGGAAGAATATTCCATATTTAGCTTCACGCATTTCCAAGAACAGCTAAAAAAGAAGTACAAATAATAGAAAACGCTCTTTATTTGCTGTATACAAAATATAAATTCGTATTCATGATACCAGGCTAAGCAAAAACATTGCACTTGTCAGTGCCACAACCAATGATCTTTGGCTTATCTCATGACTGCTACCTTCACACCGTTTTGTTTATAACTCAGTTATCGATCAGGCGTCTTGTCGCTGAGGACACACAAACCGCTTATCTAACAGGCGACTCCCTAACGCACGCACTCCCTACACACACACGTAAGCATCAATTCATGTACGCAAGCACTATCTCACGCACCTACGCAAGCCATAACTCACACACACACACGCAAACACTCATTCACACATTCATTCACCTTTATAAAATGTATTTATTTATTTATCTTTTTTTTATTTTCTTCTATTTACTTACTTACCTACTTATTCATTCATTCGTTTGTTTGTTTGTTTATTTATTTATCTTTTAGTTGTTTATTTATTATTCATTTATTTATTTTTTATTTGTTTATTTATCTTTATAATTAGTTTTCTTTTTACTTACTCACTTACCTATTTATTTATGTTTCAGGATGTTGGTGCAGGTCTTGGCCATCTATCACGTGTCATGGCAATGGAGTACGGCCTGAGAGTCGTCTCTTTAGAAGCGGACGGTTGTCATAAAGGCGAAGCTGAGCGACTCGACAGGTATGAATAACCTACTTGTACCAACTGCTATTCCTTTGGGGGTGCTCAAAGATTATATTATCACTTAGGATCATCCTATCCAAAGAAATTGGACTTGAAGACTAGATAACTGATCATGCTAAATTTGTCAGAAAAGAGACGCTCAATGGCAGCGTCTCAAATGACAGTGGCAAAGTTTAGGGAAACTAGAGATGTGTTTGTTTTTAGTGCTTCGATCACACCCAGTGTGCTTTCTCTTATAATTAAAAAATGCTTCAACCACGGATGATTAAAAGATTGGTCTTGCCGATGCTCAACCCTGTCTGTCATGAGTCTCCCCGGGTTCTCCACCCTGCATATAATACATTCGAACTGACTCTGCGTGCATGCCTGGTGGCCGTGCAAAAGGAGTTTCTTATTCCTCCACACTGTTAATTAAATCATGTCTTGTTCACAGACGCACCGTCCTTCATTGCCGCTAAAAGAGCTCCAGGCTGGGTTGAAAAATCAACCGCCAGGGCTTGTACCAAGCATTGGGCTAGCTCGCTTTTCGCCTTTCGCTTTTCGCTAATACTTGAAGTCTCACCAGCCTTTGTTGCACATCCCAATGCCTGTCTACAAAACGCACGACTTTTCTTTAGTCCATGTTTTCGCCTATTGGGCCTACCACAGGTATCCCAGTAACAAGCACACAGGTAGGCCTTGGGCTTGCTGATAAGGGATAGTTTTTGTCTCGTAGAAAAGCAGAAGCTTCGAAAAAGAAGCAGACGCAGACGATTGGGTCTGAAACCCTACCGCAACATGTGACGTTTAAGGTATCCCAAGAGGGAGGAGTGGCGAGGTCTAACCCCAGGAAGGTGGGAGGGGGGACTGGGAAAGCCTCTTTGAAAACATGAAACTCAAAGTATGACAAATATATAAATAGGGGTCGCTAAAATAACAGTGGAACTCAACGTACGACAAAAATCTTAAAGGGGAGATTACGGATTCAAATACAACACGTGACACTCAAGGTGCGACAAATATCTAAAGGGGGAGTGGACGCTACCATAATATGTGACACTTCACACGATCGGTAACACAACACTTGAAAGTCAAGGTAACCCTAAATGTTATTAAAGTTGTTAACCTTATTGGTAACTTTCTTTAGTCTTGATAACTATAACTGCAGGTTAATAACTCTTTATTTCCCAGATAACCCAAGACATCACCACCGAAGAGTTCCTAGATGTATTAACTCGATGTTTTGCTGGTGATGACTCTCCAAAGTGCCCTGATTTCATCCTGGTGGGTCTACACCCCTGTGGTGACCTGGTCCCCACCATGCTCAGGGTGTTCGCCAAGTGCGACCAGGCCGTCGGTCTCGTGATGGCGTCGTGTTGTTACCACAAAATGGATGTGAAACCTTGTCACAATTACTCAAGCAGTGAGAGGGCAATACATTGTTACAAGGGGGAAGAAACTGTCTCTTCTCAAGACATACCTTCTCACAATCACCCAAGCAGCGAGAGCGCAATACATTGTTACAAGAAAAGGGGAAATTATTGTCAAGACATACCTTCTCACAGTAACACAAGCAGTGATTCTTGCAAGAAAAGGGAAAATTCTTGTCAAGATGTACCTTCTTACAGTAACACAAGCAGTGATAGCGCAATACATTGTTACAAGGAGAAAGAAGCTATTTCTTCTCAAGACATGTCTTCTCACAATACCTCAAGCAGCGATAACCTAGAACACTGTAACAAGAAAGTTGGTGATTATACTAAAGACAAATTACATCCCAGTTTCACAAGTTACGATAACGAAAGGCATTGTTACGGGAAAGGGGTTAGCTCATGCAAAGAGAAACTCAATCACAATTGTCCTAGAAATGAGGGCATAACGAATTGTTACAAGGATGAGGCTTCTTTTTATCAAGATAAACCCCATCAGAATTGCTTCGAGAGCTTTAGTCATTGCCGCCAGATAAGAGCTAGTTCGTACCAGAAAAAAGTATTAAAAAATTCTGCAGAATACTATTTGGAAACTCAGAATGTGGACGAAAAGGGTAGAAACCCATCGATGAAAGAAAAGACACAGAAGAAAAGTGCGTGCGGGGAAAAGTTCCTGGAAAGTTCTAAGAAATGTTGGGAAGACTTAAGCGAAGACTTAGGTGAAGAAATAAGAACGTGCAATAAATCATTGGAAGCAAAACATTACTACGAAAAACATACATGTGATGGCGAAAATTCGGGTAGATCACCCAACCCCATGTGTATCACGAAGACTAGCATTGATCACGTGTCAGGTTTCCCTTTGTCTGATTGGTTGGGGGCTTGTTATCTTGGTTACACGACTAGAGAGCTGGCGTGTCACAATTTGGAACAATATGTGGACAAACTTAAAGGTTAGGGTCACTCAATCAACAATTATGTCACAAAGCACAACTGCGGTCTGTCACACAACATATCATTTTACAACCTTGTTCGAATGGTGTTTACGGTCGTACGATGCAAAATTGCGGTCAAAACCATTTTAATATCGACCCCCATTTTGATTTGAACGACAGAGAAGACCCTGGGGACGAGGTGGGCCTTGAAATCATGCCACAAGGCGCTAAAGCTAACCGCGTTACCAATGTTCAATCAAAAACACGTCTTGATGTTTTTGCCAGCTAATTCCCCAAGGCTAAAGCATCATTGTTACCGAGCCATCCTGGAGCTTATTATCATGCGACAGCGAGCGGACTGGGACCGGTCTGCAGTGCGTCTGCGCGGAAAGCGAACGGCCGAGGGGGTTGATGGGATTACCTTTAGAGCGTAAGTAAAAGAGCGACACGTTCTTAACAATCAGAATGTCCAACACATTCGCGCCTTGTTTGCTTTTGACCAAAAGACAAAGGAAATGGTGAAATTTTGATCTCTTTGAGCGTTTCACAGGATTTTCCAGTCTCCCAGCATCAGAACCCCAAGCTCATCCCAAAATATTGTATACAAACAGCACAGTATTTAATGGTCACAAGCAGTATGGTGTTTAAGACGCCGTCTTTTGAAAATATTAGGTGCCCCCCCCCCCTGCTATGGCCCCCTAGGTGCATGCTCGTACTTCTGTGCGATACCTTAAGTAAATGCCCTCGGGAAGTGCTTATTATTTGTGCTTATTTTTCTATATTCTTTGTTCAGATATCTACAAATTCATAACATATATTTCTACGTTGATTTTAGTTATGCAGAGCCTCTGTTGAGAAAGATTGGGATTGACGTGAAGTCTGTAAACATTGGTGAGTAAAAACCCTTGCACAAGCGTGAGAAATCTTGTGAGTCTTGTAAATGGCTAACTCGAGTTATCGGGATTCTACTGATTTATGATGGTGACCATTCAGTCGTTATCAGTTTGCTCTGTTTTGTGGTCTAGGCCATTTTGGAGTCTTGTCATACATGCATCCGTTAAAAAAATAATATACCTCGGGGATTGATACTGGCGCCTATAGTAATGAAGAGCACGTGAATAGCTCACTAAAACTGCACTGTGTTTTATGGTCTAGATTGTCTGGAGTCATGCCATACATGAATCCGTTAAAAAATATTATACCTCGGGGGTTGATACGGGCACCTATGATAATAAAGAGCGCGTACATAACTGACTCAAGCTGCGCTATTTTGTTGTCTAGAATCTCTGGAATTCTTTTCCCTTGAGACTCGCTGGCGTGAGGTGATGGCATTTTACTGTCTCCGACTACTTTTTGCTCCGGTCATCGAGTCGCTAATCCTCTTGGACCGACTGGTGTATCTTCACGAGCGAGGTTAGCAATCGTCCCACTACGCTTTAAAATTATACTAAAATACAAATTGATGATTTAGATCTTTTCATTATCTTCATATCCATTTATATGCACTCATCAAATACATCTCGGTTTAGGGCTTTTCGAGCGCAACAGAATAAGCTGTATTAAAAGGCCATTCCTCTGAATGCCTCATTATTTCCACCCCTAAAAAAATAATGTGAAGTTGTCGATAGTCTTTGTTTAAAAAATGTCGATCAACCAATTCTTTGTTATTGTTTACAATTGAAAATACAGCGGTTCATGACATTTGCAAAAAATTACTACGCTACTGCACGGGAGTAGAAAATGGCGGCGTGATTGACATTCTTCAACGTGTTTTTAATGGCTCTCTGTCTGTCTTACCCAGGTATCAATGGGAGCGTCTCCGCTGTTTTCGAGCCTCGAATCTCACCAAGAAATCTGGCCATCACTGCACGTAAAACACTCAGAAATAATGCGGCAGAAATCTAGGTGTGCACAGACAGATTTATTAGAGTGCCGTAAACAAAGAAGTACATAGGCCATTATTCTCTAATATTTATAAATAAGATTGTCTAATTAAAAAGCAGTCATATATGTATTAAGCTACAAGGCTATGGTGTTTTAGGGGGCTATTAAATCTGTAAAGTTTGGGAATTGTTTATTTAGTTGTTGCAAAAGAGTATTTCTAAGTTCTTTGTAAATGGGCATTTGACAAGAATATGTTCTTCATTTTCCATAGTGTGACAGCGCAAACTCTTGATTCTGGTGTAATATAATTTTTATTGTAGCGACCTCTTTCAATTTGTAGAATGTGGTCGCTTATTCTTAGTTTTGTTAGTGCCCTACGATATTCTGTACTTTTAGTAAATAATCCTCTAGTTTATATTCTGATTTGAATTCTCTGAATGTTCTTAGTTTGTTCCCTCCAATTGGTCTGGAATTATCGTCGAAAAGGCTCCAATCTTGTATTCCGATATCTTCTAATCTCTGTTTGAATTCTTTATAAAGTTGTTTTATTAATTTAGTGTCTAAGGTAGCCTCGTTTTGGTACTCCAAACAGTAGCCATAACCGTTTTGAAATAAAAGTGATTTAATTTCCATTGCCCAGTTCGTAAAACTTCATTGGTCCAGATATGCTTGTTTTGCTATTTTGTGTTCGTCAAGTGTCAGAAGGCGCGCCCAAAATGATATCACTTTTGCTCTTATCTCGACTATAACTGGGAATTGTCTCTGCAAGCTTTGTTTGTGGCTCTCCTGCTAACGCCTATGAACTTGTTCTATCGGGTCACGTGTAACTCGTGGTACTTGACTGTGTCCAGACTTGGCGAAAGAGATTATTAGTGAAGAGGAAAGAGGGGGGGGGGGGGGGATAAGGGTATGTTGGAGAGGAAACGGGATCGAGTAACCATGAAACACGGGCTATAGGACAACTTTACTCCAGAGCTTTTTAGTGCCGAATAAACTACTTCTTCCTACTTCAATTGGTTGTATTTGCCTTCGTTTCGCTCCTCCAGCGAGCTCTGTCCCTACGCGCTTACGACCTTTCAAACGACGAGCTACGCGACGCGGGACAATGCAATGTTTTATTCTATTGTATTCAAACTCGTCTGTACTCCAATCTTTTGTACTCCATATTATTGATTGCACTCGATTTTCTATATTCAAATACAGTGTCCACAACTAACACAACCAGCCGGCGATTCATTGGCACGAGCGTACAAAATAGCCTAGTGTGTCGTCGGCTCTAGGAGATTAACGACTTATGCTATGTAAAATTTATTCTGCGAGTAGATGGGGGCGTGGCTGTGCCCCCAATATTTTTTAATGTTTCTGTATCGTCCCCCCCCCCCCCCAATACGCCTACTACAGCTCTGCAATAGGTTTTCCTAACAGTGTAACATGGCAATAACACAGTTCGTAGGTGAATCAACGCCTGCTAACTCAAGTGCATACTTTATGCCATAGACAGCAGAATCTATTGGAGAGACGGACTGACACATTTCGTAGCAAAGCAACTATACAAAGGAGAAAAACTGATTTCTTCCATGTGAGAAAACCCATGTTTTCCGCTCTCCCCACTCTGGGTAAACTAATACACACATCGGGAGAAGACAGGAAGTTTTTCCGCACGTGATTCAAGTGGAGACTTGTAGAAGCTTACCGCCAACAGCTGAAACGAAAAAAAAATCAAAACTACAATATATTAAACGAGTCGAGCTTACCACCATCGTAGAATAAAACGAGAGTGCGTGGTCGAGTTAAAGGCAAGGCACCACAGGTAGCCATGAGACACAGGCACTACAAAGCGACACCCCAACATCGGCGCAAACAAGGCTCCTTTATATAACCTAGGCACTATACGCACTAAATGCAAGAACCTACGTACTATAAGCGACAACATACGTACTATATGCGACAACCTACGTACTATATGCGACAACATACGTACTATATGCGACAACATACGCACTATATGCGACAACATACGCACTATTTAAGAAGACCTAGGCACTATATGCGACAACTATACACGCATTATCCCAGCACCATGCCGCAATGTATGATACCATATTCTATCATTACTAACCGGTGACGTATGATGGCATATTCTATCATTACTAACCGGTGACGTATGATGGCATATTCTATCATTACTAACCGGTGACGTATGATGCCATATTCTGTCATTACTAACTGGTGACGTATGATGCCATATTCTATCATTACTAACCGGTGACATATGATGTCATATTTTATCATCACTAACCGGTGACGTATGATGCCATATTCTATCATTACTAACCGGTGACGTTTGACTCCATATTCTATCATTACTAACCGGTGACATATGATGTCATATTTTATCATCACTAACCGGTGACGTATGATGTCATATTCAATCATTACTAACCGGTGACGTTTGACTCCATATTCTATCATTACTAACCGGTGACGTATGATGCCATATTCTATCATTACTAACCGGTGACGTAGCAGACCTCCACGGTTGCCCCTAGTGATGCTAGGTCACCAAGCCAGATCAGCTGTTTGGTGGAGAGACGATCCCCGGGCCCCTTCACTTCCACAATCTGTGGGAAGTACACACAAGCACGCATGTAAATAAATCACGTGGACAGAATCGCCATTCAAGGGTTCATCGTAGGAGAAACTTGAAAATAAGTGCCAGTGCTAGATTTCCCAATGGAGTTGGGGGGACTCACGAAGGGTGTGAGGTGTGTGGTTGATCATGGGAAGGGTGTGGAGAATATGTGGTGGATCATGGGAAAGGTTTGAGGTGTGTGGAGGATCATGGGAGGGTTGAGGAGTGTGTGTGGAGGATCATGGGAAGGGTTTGAGGTGTGAGTGAAGGATTGTGGGAAGTGTGTGGGGTGTATTATGGGAAGGATTTGCAGGGTCTGTGGTGGATCATGGGAGGGGTGTGGAGTGTGTGATGGATCATGGGAAGGGTGTGGAGTGTGTGGTGGATCATGGGAAGGGTGTGGAGAATGTGGCAGATCATGGGAAGGGTTTGAGGTGTGTGGAGGATCATGGGAAGGGAGTGGAGTGTGTGTGGAGGATCATGCAAAGGGAGTGTGAGTGCAGGGTCATGGGAAGAGTGTGAGGTTGATCATGGGAAAGATTTTCAGGGTGTGTGGAGGATCATGCAAAGGGTATGGGGGCTGCGGTTGACCATGGAAAAGGTGTGCAAGGTGTATGGTGCAACATGGGAAGGGTATGTGGTGCATATTGGGAAGGGTGCAGTGTTTGGAACGTTTAGATGACAACAATATTAAGCATGAGACAAGTAGACTAACCCTGTATTCAAATGTTGACGAGTTCCACACCACAAGGTCTGGCATCCCAGAATGACGATGGCGGAGGTTGGTGGCGAAATGCTTGAAGATTCCACACAGAAGAGGGCCGCCAAAACATGCCACAAGTTGCTAGAACCAGGTATAACAGACCAAGAATGAACACAAGTAACATGTAGCACACAAAAGAACAGATAGGTGAATGCAAAACCAAGGGTGAATGTAGCAAGAAGAACATGTAGCAAGAAGAACAGAGTAAAGGTATCCAACCAAACAGTGAGGTGAAACTTCAGGGTCACTTCAAGGTTATTCAAAGATTTTGAATAAAAAAAAACATAATAATTTTTTCCATCATTTTTTTTTCTCATTTCTTCTGTCTTATTTTTGTCTGTCAAAGAACCTTAAATCTATTGTGTCCCTGTTGTTGCAATCATGTCTTCATCAACAAGGTTGAACATGGTTAACACCTTGGCTTGGTTAACACCAGTAAACCGGTCCCAGCTGACTTTTAATCTATTGTGAAGCTTGAAAGCAATCTTGTGGTTCCATTTTGAGTTCACTGGTATCAAGTCTTCAACAACAAGGGCAAATATGCTTTATACCTTGGCTTGGTTAACACCAGTGAACCGGTCCCAGCTGACGCATGCGCAAACTTGACCCTCATGCTGGGTCCAGGACCACTCAACCATCTTCTGTAGGGACTGCAAAAGAGAACAAAACAATGAGCTGTTATTGGGTTACTTGGGTTGAACAGGAGTTAAAGGCTATTTAATAAACTGTGCTGTTTTGATTTTTTTTTTAAATACTGTTGAATGAAGTTTTTTTTCTAGCGTGTGCACAAGCACTTGCACTTAGTGTTTTCTGCATGCGCTGATAATCAAAAAGAAAAAACTTCTCCTTCAAGCCCTACAATCCTAGTTATCTTTAGTGAGATTTTTTAAGGATGGGAAATGCTACTATCTAAAGTTGAGAACCACATTCCATGAACATGGGTCAAGCTTTTTGATATCTTTTGCTTCAAGTGAACTTGAAACTTGGGTGAATGATGTGTGGTGTTACTCTGATTTACCAATATAACAACCAAATAACCAGATAACAGGAGAGATTACAGGCATATAACATGAGATAACAGGCAAGTGTTGTAGATTTGTAAATGTTTTGTATTTGTATAGCGCAAGTAATAACTTTTTTTTTTCCAAAAGCGACTAGCTTAAAGCCGCATTGTCACCAGTTTACTTCCGGAGGTCCGACGGAAACCTCAACCGTTAAAAGACAAAAGAATCTATTAGTATCCAAGATATTTAACAGGCCATCCGCTCTGAATTATCAATCACATCCTCAAAGAAACTTCCAATAGACACACTACTTTCAATATTTTGAAAATTTTTTCGCGTTTTCTGTTAAAAATCATCTGATATTGTTACGTAATCGACCGGAAGTGAACTAGTGACAATGCGGCTTTAAAAGTTGAGTGCAAGCACATGATATCACCCCAAGCATTGCTTTTACCCCCTTCCAAATAAAGGCAAGCTAAACTTCCTGAACTGAGAAAAAGAGGAGCCAGATTCTCATATTTTTGAAAAAAAAAGTTTATCTGACTACTGGAGTGAACCAGATCTCTGCGGATAGAGAGCAAAGCCTGTGCCACTAAGCTTTTGGGACCCTCTAAAGTAAAGGGTTGGTATACCTCAGAAGAGGACTCTCGTATTTCATTAAGTCGCTGATCTACAATGGCCTGTCGATTTTGGTAGAAACTGTCATAGTTCATGTCAAGAGGTGAGCTCTTAGAAAGAAAACAAAAACAAAACAATAGTTATTATGGACATAAATCAACTTAGCCTGCGATCTGGCTCTCATTTGGGCTTATTCTGAAATGTTTTGTTTTCGAATATTGTGAATTCTGTGAATTGCGAAGAAATGAGCAAAGAAATGACCTGACTGAACTCACACCTCAACTTGGCGTTTAACCAACTCAATCCACAACCATTTTCAACAACCTTACCAGCAACATCGTCACCACCACTATAACTGCCACCACCACCATTGCCGCCCACATGGTCATCGCCCCCTCCCCCATCATCGCTGCCGCCACTCTTGCCATCGCCGCTGCCGCCATCATCTTTGTCGTCATCCTCACCATCATCACCACTACTATAACCACCAACATCACCCTCACTAAAACCACCAACATCATCACCACCACTATAACAATCATAAATGATCTTCACCAATATAACCTCCATCATCATCATCCTCACCATCATCACCACTACTATAACCACCAACATCACCCTCACTAAAACCACCAACATCATCCACCAACATCATCCACACTAAAACCACCACCATCATCACCACCACTATAACCATCATAATCATGATCTTCACCAATATAACCTCCATCATCATCATCCTCACCACTATAACCACCACCATTATCACTTTAACCACCATCATCATCACTATAACCACCATCATCATCATCACCACTATAACAAACTTCATCACCACTATAACCACCATCATCACAACCACTATAACCAATATCATCACCACTATAACCACCAACATCGCCACTACTATAACCACCATAATCATCACTACCACATCGTCATCATTATAATCATCACCATAACCATCAACACCATCATTAATAGCTGCTATCACTGCTATAACTTCCATACCTGGTATGGGACTCTAAACACATCCTTCACTCCATCACAGAAAATCACCTCCCAGAACAGCAATCCATAGAGTGTCAAGAAAGTGCCTGTCTCTCCGTGTATGCCCTCATCATATCCCTGCTGGCGGTAGTACGACAGTGCATACTCCTCCACTCCACAAAAGGTGACAGTATCAGGCAAGACCTCACCCATTCGGCTGACCTCAGGGGCTATAAACACACCCATCTGAGCAGACCGCTTTCCTGAAATTGTCACCTATACAAAAGCAGTGAAAAGTGTGAGATTAGGGTCACAGGCAGGGGGCGATTAAACTCTAATACTTCAGGGTCATTAGGCAGGAAAAGGCAAGAAGTACAAAAATGGTGATATCTTCTAAAAACTCATATGCATAATATGAATATTTAAATGATTTATACAATGACTGACCCCGATTCAACAGCAATAACAAAACAACAACTCCATAAAGTTGCAAACCTCAGAGTGTGTAATCTGTGATATAATAAGAAAAAGCAATAGATTTTTTTACCGTATTGCAGGGCTGTGGCTCTATAAGAAGAGTGTCATCAATCTCACAAGAAATTGTGTCCTTTTTCTTCTTGTACCAAGCAGAGGAAAGGATCTTTTTTGCTCTCTGAATAAGGGCAAGCCTATGACCAAACCTGACATCATCATCCGCTAAAGCTTGCCTGACAGCATTTAGCGCCTGCACAGAGAAGATACACAGAATGGCATTATAGGTGTCCTGCTCAGGTAGCTTATTATACAACAAGAAGAATGGTAATGGAAACAACAACAACAAAAGGAATAGCAGCAACATCAACAGCAGCAACAACCAAAACAACAAAAGCAACGACAGCAGCAGTAATGACAACAACAGCAACAATAACAGCAGCAGCAACAACAACAGCAGCAACGAGAACAACAACAACAGTAACAACGACAACAACAACAACAACGAGAACCAAGGACAACAACAACAGACAGAGCTTTCAGCTCCTCCTTAGATATATACAAGTAAAACAAGAGGGAAACAAGTCTCCATGATGTGTGCAGTCTTATTCACCAGTTCACCAAAGGCATTTGGTTTGTTTACACATTTTGGCAATTGCTCTGCTCATCACAAGGGGAGAAAACAATGCCCTGATGGACCATGTGTAGCACGGACATCTTTCCCTTTCGTTGTGACTAATGTTCACTCTCAAATACCACCATCACCATAACCATCACCACCACCACCATCACCATCACCATCACCACCACCACCACCACCATCACCATCACCACCATCACCATCACCATCACCATCACCACCACCATCACCACCATCATCACCATCACCATCACCATCACCATCACCATCACCATCACCATCACCATCACCATCACCATCACCATCACCATCACCACCACCACCACCATCACCACCACCGTCACCATCACCATCACCATCACCATCACCATCACCACCATCATCACCATCACCATCACCATCACCATCACCATCACCATCACCACCACCATCACCATCACCATCACCATCACCATCACCATCACCATCACCATCACCACCATCATCACCATCATCACCATCACCATTATCCTTTTTCTCCTCATCCTCATCAGGCACATAGCAAAGATTTCCTGATAAGTCACAGATTTCATATGCAAAAAGTCAAGATTTGGCGATTCTTCAAGAAAAAAAAACCCTCTGTGCTTTTGATGGCTATACACTTCTGATCGGAATGCTCCAATCACAAAAACACACCATCATCAAGTTTATTATCACAACTGTTACAGAAGCTTACTTTCTCTGGCTGTTTCAGATGCTGGTGCAAATTTAGTGCCAGACGGTCCCACCACCTTCCCCGGCAGTCAGCACAGTACACCCTTTGCTTCAGGAGCAGCTCTAGTTGATTGACGGCTTCCTCATACTGCCGCATCTTTTGTAGCACCTCAACACCAAGGTAACACATACGAGTGTACACCCACTCGGCAGAGAAGCACCTCAGGTGTGGTGGTAAGGTAGCTGAGTATGGCTGCATAAGGTATAGAGATGTCGGGGTGTTAGCAAAGTTAGCGATGAAAGGGATGCAGCCACGTAAACAGGGGGTGCCCAGGGTGCGCGCGCAATCCCCCTTGGCGGCAACAAAAGTGTCATTTCTTTTTAAGGAATCTTTAAATCCTATGCTTTTTCCATGTGATGCCTATGACTGCGCTTCCCCCTCAGCTCAATCCTTGGTACGCGCCTGGGATGTTAGGGATATAAGGGGTGTTAGGTATGTTAGGGATATAAGGGGTGTTAGGTATGTTAGGGATATAAGGGGTGTTAGGTATGTTAGGGATATAAGGGGTGTTAGGTATGTTAGGGATATAAGGGGTGTTAGGTATGTTAGGGATATAAGGGGTGTTAGGTATGTTAGGGATATAAGGGGTGTTAGGTATGTTAGGGATATAAGGGGTGTTAGGTATGTTAGGGATATAAGGGGTGTTAGGTATGTTAGGGATATAAGGGGTGTTAGGTATGTTAGGGATATAAGGGGTGTTAGGTATGTTAGGGATATAAGGGGTGTTAGGTATGTTAGGGATATAAGGGGTGTTAGGTATGTTAGGGATATAAGGGGTGTTAGGTATGTTAGGGATATAAGGGGTGTTAGGTATGTCAGGGATATAAGGGGTGTTAGGTATGTTAGGGATATAAGGGGTGTTAGGTATGTCAGGGATATAAGGGGTGTTAGGTATGTTAGGGATATAAGGGGTGTTAGGTATGTTAGGGATATAAGGGGTGTTAGGTATGTTAGGGATATAAGGGGTGTTAGGTATGTTAGGGATATAAGGGGTGTAAGGTATGTTAGGGATATAAGGGGTGTTAGGTATGTTAGGGATATAAGGGGTGTTAGGTATGTTAGGGATATAAGGGGTGTTAGGTATGTTAGGGATATAAGGGGTGTTAGGTATGTTAGGGATATAAGGGGTGTTAGGTACGTTAGGGATATAAGGGGTGTTAGGTATGTTAGGGATATAAGGGGTGTTAGGTATGTTAGGGATATAAGGGGTGTTAGGTATGTTAGGGATATAAGGGGTGTTAGGTATGTTAGGGATATAAGGGGTGTTAGGTATGTTAGGGATATAAGGGGTGTTAGGTATGTTAGGGATATAAGGGGTGTTAGGTATGTTAGGGATATAAGGGGTGTTAGGTATGTTAGGGATGAAGGAAGATTAAAGGGTGGATAGCACTTACAGTAGTTCCTTTCTCTAGTGAGTGCAATATGCCACTGAACATCTCGGCTGCTTTTGGGTAGCATTTGTATGCAGAATCTAAATCACTTGCCACCTCCAAAGCAGTGAACATCTCATGCTTCTCCTGAAAGGCTGCGGCATAGCTGATCAAATGTTCTCTGGTAGGGAATACGGCTAGTTCTCTCGTGATGGTATAAGTGGGGTAAGTGAGCTTTCCTACATTCACGAGGAATATTGTTGATCTAAAAAAGGCAACTTTGTTATCTTGTTATCTTTGTTATCTTGGTGCAGATTCCAGAGACCAAGTTTGGATACAAACTTCATTGATGGAATACTGTATGTCTGTCTCTCCACCTGTTTGATGTGTAGTTGCATTGTTTTTCTGTCTGTGTGTCTGTGTGTGTGTCTGCAAGCAGGTGTGTCTGCCTGTGTCTGTCTGTCTTGAGATTTGAGTCTGTGTAGGGCTATGTGTCTGTTAGACTGTCTGTCTATCTAGTATTCTGCTAACATAACTTACTGTCTAAATTTCAATTTATCCAGAATATCTCCTTATAAGGTTGTATATTCTGTCTGAATAAATTTAGTCTGCTTCACAATCTGACCACCTTGAGATTTGCCTTGTAACTTTAAGACTGTTAATTACTGGCATCTATTGTAAAGGTCACCTACTGGCATCTATCTGTGTGTAACTGTACCTACTGGCATCTTTCTGTGTGTTAATGTTACTTATATACTCACAGCTGTTGCTGCTGACCATTTGATCTATTATCCTCATCGTCAGGGAGGACGTTCATAGAGAAAAGTAGCAGGGCTCTGGCAAAGACAGACCTGGGTTCTTTAGACACATGTACACAATCTCCTAGAGCCTGTTTAGCTCTGGGAATAAAAGAGAAGAAAATAATTAGGTATGAATCGTTACATTTTTTTTGCAACAGCAAGATGATGATGATGATGATGATGATGATGATGATGATGATGATGATGCAATAATAGTGATTGTGCTACTAATGTTGATGACTGGCTTTCCTATTTGATGATGTTAGCAAAAATATGATGGAAAAAGGTTACATGCTGGTGATGGCAGGACCGGCATGTTGAAAAGTGGGAGGGCTGACAATTGAAAAAAAAGCAGAAATCTTAAAAAAAAAACGAAAGTATTTGACTTTTTTGTCGCAAAAAGCGTAAGGGACGCCCCCACCCCACAGCCAGACCCTTCCTTTTTGGTGCCCAGATGGTGTGAAAAAAATGTTGATATTGAAAGTGGTGTTATAGATGGTGGAAAATAATTAGATTTAAAATTAGGGCTATTCAGTCTCATTAGAGTTGGAATACTGTATTTCAAGAGTGCAGTTTAAAAAAAGTAGCCAGTTCTCAGAAAATAGTAGCTGGTTGTTCCACTGGCTGCAGGGTCTAAATAAAATCCCTGACACCATGTACAGAAATGTATGAAAATTAATTCATACATTTATTTATTTACCTTTTTAATAAAACAGCTGAGCAGCTACCAAACAGAGATCGCTGTGTCTCGCCATAACGAACCAAAGCCTCTATCAAAATGGCTTTATTCTGCCCCTTTTGGAGAGTTGTTTTTGACATCACATTAAAAGATGCAACCAGGTTCCTTAAGTCAGGTGCAGGTAGGAGTTTTAGAGTTTCTCTCAGCTCTTTTAAATGGCTTCCATCTTTAAGAAACCCTATGCAATATAAAGAAGATTAGGATTAGAAAAATGAGTATACATAATAGCATGATATCTTTCTCAGCCTACTACCCATCCCTTTAAAGTTGAAGTTGAGTTAAAAAAAATACAGTAAGTATGAGAAACACACCAAAAAATAGAAATCCTTTCCAGAAGACATTGCATAGACCAGAGACCACATGAAAAGTAGCGGTGAGCAAAAAACAAACATATTGCTTTCCTCTCTTCCACAGCCAAAGCATCTCCGCTTTACTCTACAGAAATGCTTGCGTCACAGGTTTCAGGTTCTAATTCCCAGCCCTGTGATTGCTTACAATAATGCATGGAATGATCGCATTGATTCATACCTGTCAACCTCCAAAAATCTCAAGGCTTGAGAATTTTTTGGGGGGTGGGGTGAGGTATATTCATTTTTTGGGGGAGGGGTGAGTATACCCTCATGGGCGTTTGCCTTATAGAAAGCTATTGAGCACTAATCCACTTATAGATCTCCCGAGGGTGTTAGATAATTGCACTAGCAAGGGAATTATTGTTTTATTATTGTAATAGAAGATAGGCAAAATGTTGATTTTCTATAGCATAATTTTTCGGAAGGGATAACAATTGCTAAAAAGCGGGAGATTTGGTGCTCAATGCGAGAGAGCGGGAGAAGGGGTCCAAAATCTTGAGACTCCCGCCTAATGTGAGAGATCATTCTTTTCATTACTGAATTGAATAATAAATAAATAACTTAATGAATAAACTTACCAACACCTATCAATTCTTTTAAAACTGGTGTTAAGTCACCGCTTATCCGTGGGTAGTCCAGTTTACTGCATCGAAACCATCCAAACTTCCTCTGAAACAATCTGACATATAACTTCTGTGCTTCAGGGGAAAGTCTTTTAAATATTTCTATTGTTTTGTTATCACTGTCATCAAACAAACTTTGATCCCTCATATCAGACATCACAGTATCCAATACAAGTTTAAAATTTGACAGATAATAAGGGGAGTCATTGGTTTCTTCTGTGCTATCTTCTTTAGATGAGCTGTCTTTAAAAACATTTTCTCCTGTGCAGTCATTTTCTGATGAATCTATAGTTTTCTGCTGATTACAGTAATTATCAGCACTATCCCTTTCTTCGTCTATTGTTTCTGTGACATTTGAGTTGGGTTGAACTTTGCTGGCTCCATTAAAAGAAATTTGAGAATTATGCATTATCTTATTCTCAATGCTAAAAATTATGGTGTTCCCCTGAGTCTTCAATTTGTTGACAGCATAAGTGTCGTCACCTTTATCATCATCATGATTGGCATTGACGTAATCATAATCATTATTTACATCATCATCATCACTTATTTCCACAGTTGTGATAGTTGTGTTTGATACACATTTTGGTGTAATTCTATGCTGATCTTTAATATTGTCAAGATCTTTCGTCACTTTATTATCATCATTATGTTTGTGGACATCAAGTTTGTTTATTCTCTTTTCGACTCCAATACCACTCTTGATACTTGTGTTTAGTTCATTCCCAAATTTGTTACAGCCACTATCCAAGTGTGTATTAATGCTAGCCATTTGCACACGGGAGCTACAAATAGGGCAATTTACTGTTCGTGTAGAAGGCGGATTCTTGAGCATTTGAAAAATAGACCTGGAACTGGAACTGTTTGGAGTCGTAGACGTCTCATTAGCACTCTTCGATGATACATTTTTGGGTTTTGAAGATCCATTTGCTTTGCCTTTGGATAGTTCTTGATTTTTGTCATTATCAGGTTCGTTTGGACGGGATTTCTTTCTTGACAGGGATAAGTTGAGTCGTTTGCGCTTGTTCTTGTCCATTGCACTTAACTTACAATTGAACGGGTTGAACTAGAATGATTCTCAAATTATTGTCCCCATAATTTCACACTCACTAGTCATGAAACGAAGCCCCGCTGATGTGAAGGTTTAAATGTAGAGCAATTGCTCCCAATAGGTCGTATAAAATCGCAGTTTCTAAATAAGAACAGTCAAAAGTACGACAACATTTCGGGCCAAATAGTTTGCGACTATTTTTGTTATTTTGGCGCCCTTATTAGCGGCTGCGATCAATCTACATAGCGGCTATTCACCACAGGTAAACCATCGAGCCCCTGTGTATCCCCCCCTCCCTTCCCTTGCTCTGTCCAGCAGCCGATCAGAATTCATGCCCCCCTTCCTTTCCCCGAGACCGAGAACCACATTCCGTGTACAGAGTCGTAGCAGGCCGCTTTTGAAGCTTAAAAGATTTGGGGGGCCTCTACAGCGGCATTTCCTTATATATATATATATATATATATATATATATATATATATATATATATATATATATATATATATATATATATATATATATATATATATATATATATATATATATATATATATATATATATATATATATATATATATATATATATATATATTGATCAGCTTGAATCGTGGTCTATGCATTGATCCTTGTCGTCAGTTTATCGTGAAACGTGATTTCCGATTTTGGAAACTCGTGAAACGTGCAAAGACCGCGCCTGAGTGAAGGTCTTAGATTTTGGATGTCTTTCATTTCTAGTGTGCCATATTTGGCGATCCTGAAAGGAAATCAGAATCGAATTTCAGATCGGGTAACATTTAACGTGATGTTCATTGTAAAGCATAATAGCAATTAAGAGTGAGGAAGCTGTCTGTGAAACAGTTTAATTTACTGGCAAATCCGAAATGAAAACCCTTGGGTGCGTCAGATGTTATAACAAATTGCGTCAGCTCTTTTATTACAAAGTGCATACACTTCAAATCGCATGATTTATGATTCTTGGAAGCTATATTTAGGTTTGAGACCTCCACACCCGAACCGTGTCGAGGAAAATATAAATAGTAGAATCTGAAATGCTCCTAAGAATTCGAAGAGGGTAGCTTGCGGGAGGTTTAATCACAGTATTTTAAAACCGAAGAACAAAAAAAAATACATCTTAAATTGCGTGCATTTCAATGAAGTTTGCTTTTATTGCTGGCCACAAAAGAAAAAAAATCATATGCATGTGCGTGAGTGGACAAAGATGTACCAAGGCAGTAATGTAGACCTAGGTCGTAGTGTGCTGCACATGATGACGACATCACTACATTACTATAGCAACAAACCCATTCCCAAGGGACGCAAGCGTGTAAGTGAAAAAGAATATATATATATATATATATATATATATATATATATATATATATATATATATATATATATATATATATATATATATATATATATATATATTGCAGTCAAACAACAGAATCGCATGAAACCATGGAGTATATTTAATAAAAGACTGCAAAACCAAAATCTTTTGTACTAGTTGCTCATTGGAAGATTTTAACTTGTCCATCTTATAATTTAAAAATATATATAGTCATTTGATCCATCTGAAAAGATGAGGGATCTGCTGCTTAGACATTAGCGAAAGCTAAATTAAACATTAGCGAAAGCTAAATTAGACATTAGCGAAAGCTAAATTAGACATTAGCGAAATCTATTAAAGTATTTAAGTATATTTAAGTATACCAATACAACTGTCTGCAGCATCCTTAGACTCTTTTCAGACAACACAGTGTTAATTGCCTAAGTAATTTCCATCTTACTTTGATTCCTCAATTGTTTGGGTATCACGGATGAAAAAAGCACTCCAAATATATTTTATAATTTTACTCCCTTTACAGTAACAGATGTTTTGCCATTTATTCAATGGAAAACGGTTTTAAATATCAATTAGGGTATTTTTTAGTCCTATCTATATTAGAAAAATACTACTAATAACTGCTTGGAAGATAGCACCAAACACTCTTTTGTAGTTAGATAGCTGGGAGTGAATTCCTTTTGTTATGTTATCTATTCCCAGTCACTGTCAGGAGTCGAAAACAATGTTAAAAATATCCTCGTAGTGCGATACAAAGTGGATATCAATGCCTTCCTTTACAAAGTCGGGCAAGTCATTAAACTCTCGACGGCTTCCCTCTGGGACAACAACACAGTTCACTCCAGCACGACGGGCCTAGAAAAAAAAATAGAAGGTGTAAAACGTGACTTACACGGAATAAAAAAAACCATAATAAATTAAAAGAAACTTTACTTTTCTTGGGTTCTGTGTCACTGGGGATTAAAGTATTAGCAATATGCATTTAGAGAAACTGAGTAAAGTATGAGTTGTCAGTACACCCACAAAATCACATTCCAAAGAAACTGATTTATGAATAATAGAAATTTGCATATAAAAAAACCTTTTCTACCTTTAGGCTATTGTGTATGGTATTTGTCTAAAAGTTAGGGCATGGCTTTTCATTTTTGCTACGAGTCATCGCGATAAGTAACAAATCAGGTTTATATGAAAAACCAAAATAATTCTTGAATGAATCTTTATCCAAGAAATTATATCATTAACAAAATAATATTTATCTGAAAATGTTATGACAATTTGTTTGACACAGCTGCTGGTTTCTGGTTATCCTAGAGAGCAGCAGATCAAGTGTGATCCAATACTTATCTACTTTTTCTCTTACCGCAATAATTTTCTCTTTAATTCCTCCAACAGGTAAAACCTACGAAAAAAAAAAAAAATACCCTGAGTACAGCTCTTTATGCACCGCCATAGAGACATCTCAAAATGTGACCTGCCTAATATGAACCAGCCCCTATTTACCACCCTGTGAGTAACATTTCCTATGTATACCACCCCTGAGTACCAAACCCCTAAATAACACCCCGTTAGTAAACATCATCCCTATGTAGCACCCCATGAGCACAAGTCCCTAGGTACCTCCCCCTAGGTACCACCCCTTAGTAACAATCATCCCTATGTAGCATCCCCTGAGCACCAGTCCCTAGGTGAAACCCTCTGAGCACCAGCCCCTAGGTACAACCCACAGAGCACCAGCCCCTAGGTACGACCCACAGAGCACCAGTCCCCAGGTACCACCCCCTGAGTACCAGTCCCTAGGTACCACCCCCTTAGCACCAGGCCCTAGGTACCACCCCCTCAGCACCAGTCCCTAGGTACCACCCACTGAGCACCAGCCCCTAGGTACCACCCCTTGAGCACCAGTCCCTAGGTACCACCCCCTGAGCACCAGGCCCTAGGTACCACCCCCTGAGCACCAGGCCCTAGGTACCACCCCCTGAGCACCAGGCCCTAGGTACCACCCCCTGAGCACCAGTCCCTAGGTACCACCCCCTGAACACCAGTCCCTAGGTACAACCCACTGAGCACCAGTCCCTAGGTACCACCCCTTGAGCACCAGGCCCCAGGTACCACCCACTGAACACCAGCCCCTAGGTACCACCCACTGAGCACAAGTCCTTAGGTACCACCCAATGAGCACCAGTCCCTGGGTATCACCCCCTGAGCACCACCCCCTTGGTACCACCCCCTGAGCACCTTTCCAGTGAGTGACAATTCGCCTGTCATGGCTACATTCTGTCGCACAGGTTTATCCATAGCCAGGGAGAGCAGAGCAGTGACAATAGTAGAGCCAGCAGATGGGCCATCTTTGGGAGTTGCCCCCTGGTACAGAAAATGTATGGACGCAGACAATAGCTTAAATATAACTACGGTTAATGTCCTAGGGTATTATTTCTGTCAATTATAACCTGGGAGTAGGGTTACGCCACAATACGTATTTACTTCTATCAATGGATATATCTTTAAATATGCTTATTTGCTTCTTTATTTGATACCCATGAAGCACTGCTGGTAACAACACCTGGATCCTCCAATTGCAACTTTTTTTTTACAAATGTATATATTTAACACATGGACAGCAAAATGTATTTTACCTCTGGAACATGGAGATGGATTGGTGTTGTGTTAAAGAACTTGTTTTCAGGATTTCGCTTAGCCAGGAAACCCTGGAGATAAAAATGCCCAAAGCAAAGATAAGCAAAAGCGACAATATAAGTAATGATTCAAATAAGCACCCTCTCCACAATTACCCTTCCACCCCTCATACTCCAATTTTGTAATAAGCGCCTCCCTCCCATCACCCTCTAAAAAATCTCAACAAAAGTAGCATTTGATCTTTTTTATCTTGGGTGCAAATTCAAATCATTATGGTACTTTATTTGGTCAATCAACACACTTGTTCTTTCATGTCGTCATTTTTATGGCAAAGTTGTTTTAATACAGTTAATTTGAGAGTTTATTTACCTTTGAAAATGTATATGCAATCTGGGCACTCTCCTTCATCACATCACCCAGCTGACCTGTCATGCTAAGTGAGCCTGACTTTTTGTCATCAGGGGCTTCACTGATTGATGTCTCGATGTAAAGGGTGGAGCCCCCTGCAATGATACAAATATAATAGTCCTTGTTGAACTTGTGCAAGTTGGACATAGGCACTGAAGGACCCATGCAGTCAACATAAAACAAGCCTAAAAGGTCCTCATTCGATACAATTCATTGAAGATCAGATGGTACATACCCATTGAGGTCCAGGCTAGTCCCATGACCACCCCCGGTGGGGTTTGATCATAGATACGATCTGTATTAAAAACAGGGTTCCCAACGAAGTCCTTCAGAGCGTCTGGGGTAACCGCAATGGCTTCTGTGCCTTGGAAGATCTTCAAAGCAGCTTTGCGGAAAATCTAAAGAAAAGAATGTGTATATAATTTGTGAGTCTCCTACAGTACCTTTTCACACTTAATTATTGCGTCACTTTAATTACGCGAATTTCGCGATTTTAAAAGATTTGCGAAAATAAAGTGACGCGAAAATTAAGTGAGTACACAAGAAGCCTTTGGGGAAATATTGGCCGTTTAATGAGCTTTATGGAAACACCTTGTCTATTTAGTCATCTAATGTACATATAGTACGGTAAGGGGTTGAGTTGGACTTGTATTTATATATTTTAATGAAACTAAATTTAGCCTTTGATTAACGCTGTTTAAAGAAATACTTGATTAACCTTGACCACAATCGGATTTTGTAAGAACACAGCCTTTTTTACCAACCCATAATACATTGTTACTGCTCCCTCTCTTATCCCTCATGTGTTGTACTGGTACTTCATAATGTGTTCCTGCCCACCCATCTCTTCCCCTCCCTTATGTACTGCTATGTTTACCTTGTCTATGTGTCCCTGCCCATCCATCCCTTACCCTCCCTTATGTACTGGTATGTTTACCTTGTATATGTGTCCCTGCCCATCCATCCCTTACCCTCCCTTATGTACTGCTATGTTTACCTTGTATATGTGTCCCTGCCCATCCATCCCTTACCCTCCCTTATGTACTGCTATGTTTACCTTGTCTATGTGTTCCTGCCCATCCATCCCTTACCCTCCCTTATGTAATGCTATGTTTACCTTTTCTATGTGTTCCTGCCCATCCATCCCTTCCCCTCCCTTATGTACTGCTATGTTTACCTTGTTTATGTGTTCCTGCCCACCCATCTCTTCCCCTCCCTTATGTACTGCTATGTTTACCTTGTCTGTGTGTTCCTGCCCACCCATCCCTTCCCCTCCCTTATGTACTGCTATGTTTACCTTGTCTATGTGTTCCTGCCCATCCATCCGTTCCCCTCCCTTATGTACTGCTATGTTTACCTTGTTTATGTGTTCCTGCCCACCCATCTCTTCCCCTCCCTTAAGTACTGCTATGTTTACCTTGTCTATGTGTTCCTGCCCACCCATCTCTTCCCCTCCCTTATGTACTGCTATGTTTACCTTTTCTATGTGTTCCTGCCCAACCATCCCTTCCCCTCCCTTATGTACTGCTATGTTTACCTTGTCTATGTGTTCCTGCCCACCCATCCCTTCCCCTCCCTTATGTACTGCTATGTTTACCTTGTCTATGTGTTCCTGCCCACTCATCTCTTCCCCTCCCTTATGTACTGTTATGTTTACCTTGTCTATGTGTTCCTGCCCACCCATCCCTTCCTCTCCCTAGTGTACTGCTATGTTTACCTTGTCTATGTGTTTCTGTAAATTCCTGACTCCACTCTCGCGGCAATATGACTTAATCAGTACTTCTAAGGAGCTATCCTGGAGGTCCACTTGCTCTTCTTTGATCCCTGTTTTCTGGCGCGCTTGAGGGATGAGATATGCCTAAAAGGGGAAATAGGATAATATGGTGATATCCTCTATTCGGTCCACTGTAGTGCAAGTGGAAAGACTTCTCTACATGTAAAACCATTTATATGGATATTAGTCTGTGGCACAATCCATCCTTTGCCACATTCAAATTGGCAATGACTTATTTGTTGCATGTCAAAATGATGATGATGATTGGGGATGATGCTTGGGTGTGATGATGATAATGATGAGTAATATGGAGATATATGATTAAACATGGTGGTGATGATGGTAGTATCATTCATGACATGGTGGTGGAGCGGCATATTGTTTGTACCTACCTTGAATCTGGTGCATGGTCTTATGAGGATGGTGATGATAATAATGATAGGTGATAATGCATGTCATGCACTGTACCTTAGCGATAGCTTTTTTCTCATCCTCCACGTATCCCGAAACATTCATCATCTCCATGCGATCCTTGAGAGGGCCTGGTATAGTGTCTGTCACATTTGCTGTACAGATGAACAGGACCTAACAATCAAGATAACACAAGTGAATCAGGTATGCCCGGGTAGAGGCGGAACACCAAAGCCTGCAGAGAAGATAAAGCACCTGCAATCTTCATACATAGAACACTTCAACCAAATGGACTCAATTTTGACTCTTATTTCTTGAGAGCGTGCAATTTGTTTTGCTCTAGCATTTCAAATACATGTGTGTTCAATTATTCATTTGCCACTTGACACTAATAAAGAGGCAGTAGCCTTGAAACGTTTTTTACTGTCGAATCCGTTGTATCACGACGCCACATTTTCAAAACATCGATTTGTTTTTGTCTTTTGGGATTCTTTTGTTCCGCCAGTCAAATTATTGTAAGCCAATCATATTCTTGCCATCTCTCGCCTAGTGTAGTTGCCTGGCTTTCTGTCACGACACTGTCTGGTTTTCGTCCTGAGGATAGCCAGGGAAGTGCACAAAGCGAGGCTCTGATTGGCCTAGAATGGTTTTACTGACAGAACGGAAAACCAAAACAAATCTTGTTTTGAAAACGTGGGTCGTGATACAGTGGATTCGCCAGTAATATCAATCATTTTAAGCGCTATTCAAATCTTTAATTATACTTTTTTGAGTGGTAGAGAATGCACATACATAATAAAGCTCATATGTGTCAGTGTTCACCTTGGACATGTCAACGGTTACATCCAGATAGTGGTACATGTCAAGTAAACATACTATGCTCTTGTGTTAGTGTTTACCATGGACATGCCAACTGGTACATCCAGATAGTGGTATGTAGTTGTCATGTATACATATCATGCTCTTGTGTTAGTGTTTACCATGGACATGTCAACTGGTATGTCCAGGTAGTGGTACGTAGTTGTCATGTATACATACTATGCTCTTGTGTTAGTGTTTACCATGGACATGTCAACTGGTACATCCAGGTAGTGGTACATGTCAAGTAAACATACTATGCTCTTGTGTTAGTGTTTACCATGGACATGTCAACTGGTACATCCAGGTAGTGGTACATGTCAAGTAAACATACTATGCTCTTGTGTTAGTGTTTACCATGGACATGTCAACTGGTACATCCAGGTAGTGGTACATGTCAAGTAAACATACTAAGCTCTTGTGTTAGTGTTTACCATGGACATGTCAACTGGTACGTCCAGGTAGTGGTACATGTCAAGTAAACATACTATGCTCTTGTGTTAGTGTTTACCATGGACATGTCAACTGGTACATCCAGGTAGTGGTACGTACTTGTCGTGTATACATATCATGCTCTTGTTTCAGTGTTTACCTTGGACATGTCAACTGGTACGTCCAGGTAGTGGTCCAGGAATCCTGCATTCTGTTCTGGATCAAGCAGCTCAAGAAGTGCAGAGGCTGGATCACCTTGCACACCTCGACCAATCTTATCAACCTAACAATGTTATCAGTAGTAGTATATGAGGGACAAAATTAGCCTGACTTTTAGGGAGTTTGTTACTAAATAATTTATGTCATAATTTTTTATGATATTTTTATGAATAATTTGACAAATCCTGGCTCATAAAGAAATGTACATGATTACATATTAATTATCCTACCCTAAGGGATATTGATATTAGTGCAATCTAGGTTTCTGTTAAGCTGTTCTTCGTACCTCATCAATCAGGATCAAAGGGTTTTCTGTCTTCGTTTTTTTCAGACACTGAATGATCTTCCCTGGCATTGCTCCGATGTATGTCCTTCTGTGACCTTTGATCTCAGCCACGTCTGTCATTCCTCCAACACTGAACCGGAAATACTAAGATGCACAAGCAAAGTGTAAAATAGCCATCAGTACAAAAAGATACATGGTTAACCAAAATGGTTTGAACATAGTTTAAGAAGGAGGGCCTAACATCGCATAAAAAATAGTAGCATAAAAATTGAAAACAGCTTACCTCTCTATTCAGGGCACGTGCAATAGACTTTGCTATGCTTGTTTTACCAACACCTGTGTAAAAACATTTTTATTAGCAAAGATACAAAGCTATAAGTGTTCTAGGGAGCACAGCGTGTCAAAGCTAACCTGGCGGTCCAGTAAAACACAGAATCTTTCCTTGTGTACTTCGGTTCAGTTGGCTGACAGCAATGAATTCCTGCAGAAAAAAAAATCAAATTACATGGAACCAGTTTAGATAAAAGATAACTAAAGTGATCACCTACTAACCAGAATTCTATCCTTGATATCCTGAAGGCCATAATGGTCTTCGTCAAGTACCGTGCGAGCTCTTTCAATGTCCAGGTTTTCCTCACTATACATTCCCCAGGGCACACTGGTCAGCCAGTCCAAATAGTTTCTGGTTACACTACGGAGGACCAAGAAAGATTGAGGCTCAGATTATTATCAATAGTGGGCAAAGGAAATATGTTACGACTGTTCCAGGAAAACCAAACATGGATTTATTTGCATGCAGTTTTAATCCGTTTCACGAGTGCGAAGTTTCCGTTACGTGAGCGCGAACTATCCATTTAGCTTCACTTCACTTTTCACTATTGCGCAACCTATTGTACAATATGTAAGTGCACAGCGCAATGCATAGTCTAAAGCCCAGCGTGGAAGGCCTCTGGGCAGCCTTTCATGTCAATTACTTCAATTACAGACTGTGGAAGGTTGTTCCACAGTCTCAGTGCACGGGGCAAAAAACTATATTTATATATGTCAGCTCTAGCGTTAGGAATAGTATAGAATTCAGAGTGTTGAGTGCGGGGCAAGGCGCGAGACGGTTTTCTCAGATCTTCGAGTGGCAGGATAGAGGCATTATTTAGGCCACTGTTTAGGAGTACCAATGATGAGGTGCGCCTGTGGTCTTCGAGTGGTTTCCAACCCAGTTCTGAAAGGTGGCGCATCATTTTGCCAGGTTCGAAGGAGAAATAGTCTGTCGTAACAAAGCGTGCTGCGCGCCTCTGGACTTTTGTCGATCTCGACGATGAGCTTGCTGGTATGCGGGTCCCAGATAGCACTCGCATATTTCAATAAAGTCCAGGGCCACACCTTCCAGATAGTACAGGTGGTTGATGTTGTTTCTGGTCTTCCTTGAGATGCGGATCATGTTACACTTGGTTGCTTGGAAGCTCATGGACCACTGGTCAGCCCAGGACGCGAGTCTCGATATGTCTCGCTGTAGCTCTTCGCAATCCTCTCGCGATCTAATAGTTCGGTAACAAATAAAGTTGTCTGCAAAGAGTCTGATCTCGGACCGTACAGATTCTTGTATGTCATTTATAAACAGGTTAAACAGGACTAGGCCAAGGACAGTACCTTGGGCACACCTGATGTAACCCGCGTCCAGCTTGACTCTGCCCCATTGACACAAATGCGCTGGTACCGCTCACACAAAAAGGCATCAATCCATTTCAAGGTTTGGCCACCAATTTCATACAGTAGCTGTATAGTTTAGCAACTTGGGTGTCACCAGACCTGTCCACGGAAAACCAGATCGACCACATGTGCATCGGGAAGAAGTCTCGCCGCTCTCTTCAAGATGTACGAGTCAAGCGAGGAGCAGACGTTGCTTCAGACCATCATCTTATCGTCGCCCGGCTGAAGCTGAAGAAGAATTGGACAGGGGGGTCCAGCCACAACACCATCACGCTGAAAGACAGCAAGAAGAAAGAAGAGAGTTCAAGATCACTCTTTCCAACAAGTTCCAGGTCCTCGGAAAGCTGCTTGAAGAGGAGACGATAGAAGAGAAGTGGCAGAAAGTGAAAGGAGCAGTGACCTCAACATGCCAAGAAGTACTGGGCCCCAAGTCGTACACACACAAGGAATGGATATCAGCAGAGACACTACAGAAGATAGAAGAAAGAAGACAGAAGAAGAAAGTGGTGAACAACAGCAGAACAAGAGCAATGAAAGCGAAAGCACAAGAGGAATACACAGAAGTAAACAGAGTCGTCAAGCGAAGCATCAGAGCAGACAAGCGAAGCTACATAGAGACACTGGCAACAGAAGCAGAAGAAGCAGCTCACCAGAAGAGCACCAAGGAACTGTATTCCATCATCAAGAAAATATAGGGCAAGTTTGCCAAGCCAGAAAGGCCAGTAAAGGACAAGAATTGAGGAGTGATAGCAGACGAAGAAGGACAGAAGAAGAGGTGGATCGAGCACTTCCAGGAGCTACTCAACAGGCCAGCTCCTGCAAACCCACCAGAGATACCGCCAGCTGACAGTGACCTGCCAATCGAGTGCTGCGCACCCACGAAGGAAGAAATCTGCAGCGCCATCAAGCAATTGAAGAACGGCAAGTCTGTAGGACCCGACAGCACCCCGGCAGAAGCGCTGAAGGCTGACGTCATCAAACTCCCCAAGAAAGGCGACCTCAGTTCCTGCTCCAACTACCGAGGGATAACGCTGTTGTCCATCCCAGGGAAGGTGTTTAACCGCATCCTGCTGAACAGAATGAAAGACGCAGTGGACCCGCATCTCCGTAACCAACAAGCCGGCTTCCGAAAGAAGAGATCATGCACGGACCAGATCGCAACCCTGCGCATCATTCTGGAGCAGTCCCTCGAGTGGAACTCGCCCCTCTACGTCAACTTCATCGACTATGAGAAGGCGTTTGACAGCGTTGACAGGCAGACCCTCTGGAGACTAATGAGACACTACGGAGTGCCAGAGAAGATAACCAACATCATCAGGAAGTCTTATGAAGGAATGACCTGCAGAGTAGTGCATGGCAGACAGCTCACCGACGCCTTTGAAATAAGAACCGGAGTGAGGCAAGGCTGCTTACTCTCGCCCTTCCTGTTCCTGCTGGCCATAGACTGGATCATGAAGACGTCAACAGACCAGAAACGAAACGGTATTCAGTGGACACTTTGGAAGCAGCTGGACGACCTCGACTTTGCCAATGACCTGGCTCTTCTCTCTCACACCCAGCAACAGATGCAGGAAAAGACCAACATCGTTGCGGACAACTCAGCCAGGCTGGGCCTCAACATCAACAGAGGGAAGAGCAAGGTGTTCAAGACAAACGCATCCAACGAGACACCCATCACAGTCCAAGGCGAGGCGCTGGAAGAGGTGGACACCTTCACCTACCTCGGCAGCATCCTGGACAAGCAGGGAGGAACGGATGCCGACATCAGAACCCGCATTGGTAAAGCCCGAGCAGCCTTCCATCAACTAAAGAACATCTGGGGATCCAGCGAGATCAGCATCACCACCAAGATCAGGCTCTTCAACACCATCGTAAAGCCAATACTACTCTACGGAGCCGAGACCTGGAGAACCACCGTCACCACCATGAAGAAAATCCAGGTCTTCATCAACACCTGCCTGAGGAAGATCCTGAAGATTCGCTGGCCCGACAAGATCAGCAACGAGGAATTATGGCAGCGTACAAAGCAGCAGCCTGTTGATCAAGACGTCCTTCAGAGACGCTGGCGATGGATTGGCCACACCCTTCGAAAGCCTGCAACCAACATCACAAGACAATCCCTCACTTGGAATCCCCAAGGAAAGAGGAAGAGAGGGCGGCCTCGTAACACCTGGCGCCGAGATTTGGATGCAGACGCCAAGCAGATGGGCAAGACGTGGGGACAGCTTGAGAGACTCGCCCAGAACCGAGACGCCTGGAGAGAGCTGGTCGGCGGCCTATGTCCCAGACGGGACCACAGGCGGAGATGAGAGAGATGATAGTTTGGACTTGAGCCGTTCGTGTGGGACGCTGTCAAAAGCTTTTGCAAAGTCTAACACAGAGGCGTCGGTTTGTAAGCCACGGTCCAAGGCTTAGGCCCAGTCTTTTATGACAAAACACAGTTGTGTCTCACAACTGCACTTTTTCCTGAAGGCATGCTGGCGGTCAGACAAGATCTGGTGAGCTTCTAGGTGTCGATTTATGTGCGAGCACACAATGTGTTCTAGTATCTTGCAAATAACGCTAATAAGAGAAATTGGACGATAGTTTGAGGCAAGAGATCTGTCGCCTTTCTTGTGTATAGGGCATACGTTCGCAATGCGCCATTCCCGGGGCAGGTTGCCGGCGTCCAGGGACTTCTGGAAGATCTGTTTTAATATTGGCGAGATCACCGGTGCACACTCCTTTAGCACGCGTGGATGGAAACTACAGGGCCAGCTGCTTTTGATGATTTAAGACCTGCAAGTAACTTGTGAACTCACTCCTCTGTGACGGCAATGCTTGGAATCTGGGGGAATCTGTGCTTGAGTAATGGTATCGAGTCAGTATCTTCATCGGAGAAACTATCCCGGAAGTGCTGGTTTAGCATTTCCGACTTTCCAATGTCGGACTCCACAAGCCGGCCATTCGTTGCTTTTAGTGGAGGCATAGATTGACTGTCTTTTCTTTGGGATCTGATGAACTGCCAGAAGGGCTTCGGATTGGACTTCACATTGCCAATCATGTTGTTTATATAGCCGCTTCGCGCTTGGAGCAGGGCACGGCTTAGTTTCCTTCTGATGTTTCGCCATTTATCCCGCAGCCTGGAACAACCGGTCTTTTTTAACTTGGCGTGGAGTCGGTTTTTCTTCCGGACAAGCCGACGCAACGTTGGGTTTAACCAGGGGAGACTGGTTCTACCAGATACAAACTTGGATAGAATGGCCTTGTCGATTGAGTCTTGAAGAGTGTCTCTAAATAGGGTCCAGTCTTCCTCGGCGGATTTTGTCTCTGAACCGGTAGTCGAGAAGCTTTCTTGAAGCTTGTCAGTGTGAATGCGGTCAAAATCTCCTTTAGAGTATAGGTAGATCTTTCGTCGCGGTATCCGCAGGGGAGGAGTGGAACATGTGATAGAATAACCGATCGCGTCGTGATCACTGAACTTGGCTGGTGAACAGATATTTGATGCAAGGCCAGGTCGGTTGGTAAACAAGAAGTCCAATGTTTTGTCATCACAGGTGGGGAAGGTGACCAGCTGATCCATATAGAAGTCGCGCATTATGTCGACTAGCACCAGGCCCTGAGATTCGCAAAATTCCCCGCCATTCCTGTTGGTGAAGTTGAAGTCGCCCAAGACGTGGATGGCTGGTGGGTTGTCTGGTGGATGGAACTCACAGATCTTACAGAGCTGGTTGCGAAGGGCCGATAGTTCTGTATGATGCTGGTCAGGCGGCAAAAGTAGTGCGGTGGCCCACGCAACGTATCAACGTAACACGCATGGTATCAACATCACATCGGATAGGACTAAGCGTCGATTTTATGGCCAAAAGAACTCCTCCGCCGCCGAGTACTCTGTCTTTTCTAAATATAGAATAGCCCAGTTCAGGGGGGAAGAGTTCGGTGTCCAGGATGTGCGAGTCAATCTTTGTTTCCTGCAGGGCAACAACGTCAGGTTACTAGGTGAGACTGGAGCTCAAGCCGTTTTCCTCTAATGCTGTTTATGTTTGCGCAGAGGACAGAGATGGTGTTTTTCTTGCCGTGTTTCTCGCCACAAGTGGAGCGCCCGTGACCAGGGGATGACGTCATGAGAGGTGCGAACCAAGCTGGGGTCTCGTCGGTGGCACATTCCAGGGTGGTGAACTCGTTAAAACTTGTGAAGTCAAGCGAACTCATGAAGTGCGTAGTTGAAAAGTTTGGAAATAGGCAGGAGCTGCAGATCCACGTAAGTTTCGAGTTCTTTTGGAGGGCCTCATACGATCTCGTTGTTTGGTAGATGCCTTTTTTGTGATACCACAAAAGACATTGTTCGCATTCTATGCCCGCTTGGTTTGACATGGTTTGACAATAGACGATACAGAGAAATACACTGATTTCTGAATGAAAGACCCTCTTGAACCAAACATGGAGATATGGTTACTCCAGCAGGACTTGGTTGGGTATAATTTGGTCTTGCCCTAGAGCTCGGGGAGCTTCAAAGATGACCAGCGCCGAGAGCAACAGTAGAAAGGCCGGCACAATCTCCATAGTTGACGGGAAGTAATATTAGACGGTAGAGCGCCAGGTCTTGGCTTTAAAGCCACTTACACACGGGGAGACTACTTAGAGTGACGACTGTAGTAAATAGGGTCTTCCACGAGGCCGGTGTGATCCACAATTTCGGCTTCAGATGGAGCTCGGACAGATACGTCCGCTCCGCTCAGGCATGCAAGAGCAAGCTTGCCGTTACGCGCTCGCGAACTATCCGTTTAGCAAGCGCAAGCTTTCCGTTACGCGAGCGCTAACTATCCGTTTAGCAAGAGCAAGATTTCCGTTACGCGCTTGCGAACTATCCGTTTAGCAAGAGCAAGATTTCCGTTACGCGCTTGCGAACTATCCGTTTAGCAAGAGCAAGATTTCCGTTACGCGAGCGCGAACTATCCGTTTAGCAAGAGCAAGCTCGCCGTTACGCGAGCGCGAACTATCCGTTTAGCAAGAGCAAGCTCGCCGTTACGCGAGCGCGAGCTTACAAAGTCGATCGATGTCGTACAATTCGGCCAAGCATCGGTGAAGCATTACCGTCGATTATTCGAAGTTTGAGCACAACTTTCGCACAATACATCAATACATCACAAATCCCTACGTAACTAACACCGCATTTACCCCTGAAGTACATAAACTAAGGATTTCTAAGTCATTCCTGTGTGAATACAATAGCGCGGCTAAGATAAGTTATTCATTTAACCGTGTATTGGTTTCAGCCTTGTTTAACAAGAAAACGAGTTTGGTTTTCCCGTGAACTGTCACATATAATCAGGCACATAGCTAAAGTATTTACCTCCCCTTCCCTCTCAGCAAATTTTGTCTGCAAATCAAAATGCAGCTACAGTTGTACTTATGGGCTTTGGCAGGTTACAAAGTAAGGCATACTCAACCAGCAGGAACTACCTAGCTGATTACTCAGTATATCTGTCGCATATCAATCGACATCCTTCTCTAGTTGTTTCTTTTCAAATGATAAGCCCCATTTCAGTTAGTGGTATAGTTCTCTGGTTATATGGAAACAATCCCACACTGAAGTGCTAACAACTGACATGTTTAGCAATGGTAGTGCAATAAGACTTACTTGAACTCAGATGAGTGGGCATCAAGGAAAGACAGCTTGCCGAGTTCTTCCTCAATCACCTCCATTGCGTGTGCTGGGACATGCAATCCCTTGAGCCTCTCCCTGAACTTCTCACCAACAGCGTCTTTGTCATCTTTCTCCAGGCCTAATTCTCTCTTGATGATCTTCAACTGCTCTTGAAGGAGGTACTTCTTTTGTTGCTTGCTGACTTTCTCCTCCACCTATAGGTAAAAATCATGGGTTAGAAAACTGTCAAATGTTATCATGTTATCCTCGTTAAATAAAGTTTAATGTGTATTGAATTTTATCCTTTTTTTTAACTACTGAGGTTTTTTTTTTTCCAAGAATACAGATAGTGCAAAACCTGCTGTGGTGGATAAGACTGATAGTGGTTCTGATAATATTGTTAGGGGTAATGTTATGAAGCATTGATTACCAACATAGTTGGTATATATACATAATGGACGATGCTGATTAGATTAGATTTGATTAGTTTGGGGTGGTTTGGAGGGATCAATAAGCAAAATAATGGCTGTTCTTATAATTAATTAGTATGACCTGGTTTAATGGTATAGAATACATACCGCTGAGTGTAAAGTATTCAGTTTTATTTTCATTATTAGACTTGTCAAAATGGTGATTAGTAGAAGTAGTGAAGTGTTATGATGCTGTTGATGGTTTTGTGATGAAGATGGCATTTTAGTAGGCTGACAAATGTAAACACAGAAGCATCAACAACTAATAACAGAGAATTTCCTCTGACCTCTTTGCCCAGCTGTTGCTGCAGCAGACAGACAGCTAACTCTTTCTTTAAGAGCTCCAGTGTCATGCGAAGTCTGATTGGGATGTTTGTCTCTTCCAAGATCTCCTGTAACTGGTTTGATTCTGCACTTGTAAGAGCCGCCCCTAGAGAACACAATCATGTGAAAGTCTATTTCATTGTGCAGAATAAAATCAGGCCAAATGTGTCCTGTAGTGTGCCATGTGTGATATAGCTCAGAGATCAGAGAGATCTTTTAATTTATATCATAAAGGACATACGTACAAAAGGTTGCCTTATTGTTAAGTCTAAGATCTTTGCTTCACATTTTATCGGTGCAATATTATTCACCCAAGAAAAATGATGTGGTCATATTCTTCTTACCAAAGTCAGCCAGATGGGATGGGTTGTCCACCACTTTCTTGCCACCCTCTATCAGTTGCGACAAGAACTCTTTGTAGAGTGGGTTCAACGAGATGATATCCCTAATTGTCTTTATGGCTTCTGCAGCTAATGCCTGATGTATTCAAACGCGAAGATGAGATAATATGCACAGGGGAGATTTTGTGGGTTCAATAGCAAAACGATGCTTGCTCTATGGGGCAGAAAATTGAGGCTAGGGAAAATTTTGGAATAGTTTTCTAATTTGCTAATCTTGTGTTCATCACAGAAAAAGGAACCACAATAATTTAACGTGTTACAGTAAGCATTGTTTAAATAAAAGAATTGTTACTAATGTTTTAATTATTAAACAACCCTGGCTAGCAATTAAAACATACATACTTTGACTTCTTGTGTTCTCTTGAAAGGCTGGTGCAAGACATTCTCCACCCGTACCATGAGGATTGGATTGAGATCAAACCTTTTTGGCTCTACCAACCCATCCCCTTCATTGCCATTGACATCAAGGGTGGGTTCATCTGGGGGGGTGTTGGGCGTGTCCTTGTCAGGCTTTTCAGCTGCCTCGACATGCTGTGGGTCTTCTGCAACACCTGTTATCTGAATCCTAAAAACAACATTTGTGTTAAATATTCTGGACATCATTGACCCTATCCCAACCATCTTTAATCAAAGGGATTGCCTTCCTACTGAAAACTCAATCATTTCACATAGGGTACATTTGTACTAAAGTTGGTACAAAGTTGGCCTGTACACACATGAATGTGTGTTATAGAGGGCTCATACATATTGAAAAGTTGAAAATATTATGTTTCGTGCACACAATGCAACAATAGCGGCATCCAAGACTCGCCGAGGCAATTAGACCCGCGTTTCAGAATCCAAGCCCAAGACTTTTGTTAAATTTTGGCTTTTTTCTGGGCTTGTTTTTTGTAACTTGGTCGTGGTATGTCATAAACATCAGTTAAAAAAAAATAAGTAGAGTAGCTTAAGTTTCTTTTTAGAGAAGAGGCTTAAGAATCGAGACTCGAAAAGAAAGGGAAACCTGTAGCATAAAAAGGGAATTGAATTGAATTTGATTGAAATTTGAATTTTCTACAGATCTTTAAAAAATCTGAAACAACACATTTTCCTTAAATCTGATAAAATTCAGAGATGGCAATACCACAAAATATTTGCAAATTGTTTTCTACAGGAATGCTACCCACAATGAAGCTAAGAAAAATTTAAAGTTGAGAATCGTATGCAAATATCCTTTTGGTTTAAAAAAACAGCGCAGGCTTGTGAGAATGTCGCCATTCTTGATTGCAAATGCACCGCACACGCAAAAAAATATCTGCTAAATTTTGCAGATTTGTTTCCTGAAGTTAAATAATCGTTTGACAACCAGGTTGAGATATAAAGATGACGGTAAAATTTGTAACCACACAACGTTCTTCAGTTGACGCGGTTTAGCGCGTGCATGTTTTCTCATGTAATTTGTTGACATCTTGATCTACGTCACAAATGTCTGGACCCGGGCCTTTCAGTTCATGGTCTTTTTTCCGAAGGTTGACCAAAATACCTCAATATTACAGATTTGAGTTATTCGCGCGAACGGGTGTTTTATACCATTTGGAAGATGAAAATATAAAGAATTGTCAAAGTCTATCAACACTGAAAGGTTATATGGACTTTAAACACATAAAACAGGCCATGTTTAACAATGTCAGAGACTCTAAGATCGCACTTAAAAATTAGAGACTCCGAGACCCTGGTAGAAAAAAACGAGGCTCCGAGACCACTAAAAGTTTAAAAAAACTTTGGAAATTTCAAGGTACCTATCGCTACCCCTAACAATGGTGAACTTCTTGGCCCTTTCTATTTTCATTTTTTACAACAAAATATTCACACTAAGGTAGTTTATTGTATTCCTTATTTTAATAAGGAATTATTTTAATTACTAATTCCATTTATAAATTATTCCATAGGAAATCAACATCTCGCCTATTTTCTATTAAAATAATTAAAATTAATAATTCCCTAGCGTAGCGCACCTTTTAGGGCTCAGGACAAGCTAATACTTTCATATTAAAGTTCTTGAGTTCTACTATGATAAAGACAGAAAGACAGTACTTATGTAAACATAACTGGTGGAAGTGCTTGATGACTTGTCAGCTACAGCAATAAAAGTAGTTTAAAAGTCTATATTTTGTTGGTACCTTTTAGGGGTAAAAATTGGCTCGAGCCATGCCCTTTTTGGTACCTTTTAGGGGTAAAAATGAAATTCCCTATGAGCATCCCTGTCATTATAATATGTGAGGGTATACCCACCCTACACCCCCCCCAAAAAAAATTCCAAGCCTTGAGATTTTCTGGAGTTGACAGGTTTGAGGTAGAATAAAAGGGTCCTTGACAACTGACCTGCGATGCCCAAGAATGACCATCCTCATCTTGTTTCCCATGTCATGCATTTCGGTGATCTGCACAAATGCTCCCACCTTATAAACATCATCCAGACTTGAGACAACTTCTGCCTCATTACTGCCAAACACAAGGGATAACATTCAGACATTAAAGAACTCTTGTGATTGAAAATACTTGAAACTGAACAATATATATAGTCCATAGTCAAAATGAAGTTAGATTAGTGAGTACCTATCTTCTTTCTTTAGAAATGCACCTGCATACGGCTGCGCCAGGCGGCACTTCAGTCTAACCAAATCCATTAATGACTTGTCATTTATCTGCAAAAATTGGCAAGTGACATAAAAGCATTTATTTGATTTCTAATTCAAATTAATCAGTTTGACTGTCTTCTCAATTGTAAGATCTACAGTACTGTAATTCAAGTTTGACCTGATTAACTTGTTTACCTAAGGGACCAAAGTCATTCATGTTTTTCCTGAACTCACTTATCTGATATACCTCTAACATCTTGACAAAGCGAGGGAACACAGGATTGCGGTGAACAGGAATTAATGGGACTTCAGGGAACACTTCTGGGACAACAACTTGTGCCACGATCCCTTGGGATGGATCAGGGATATGCACCCCGGTCTTATCCTCAATGACGGCATCAGGTTCATCGTTATCACGACCTTTACCATCATCATCATGGTCATCATTGCCGCTAGAGCTGCTTTCTGGATTGTCACTGCAAGGAAATGTTTTGACCCTTTAAAATTAGCAAAATGAGTGCTAATCAAATGTTAATATCTATCAAATCTTATTCAAACATCAGTTTCTAAGCTTATTACAGGCCTTCTGATAGTGTTTTGTTGAAAAAGACGCCATATTTCACGGGATTTTGCAGGATTTTAAGCCTTATTTTGAGTGGGATTTTGTGGAAAACCAGTAATTCTGAGGGAATTTTGTGGGAATTTCGGTGGTTAATTTTTTTGTAAATATTTTTGCCAAAAAATGATTAAACACAGTTTTCAAAAAACATGAATCCATCACTTCTACTGTCATTTACATCAGCAGGTTGCAAAGAGAATAGCAGCGTACTTCTTTTACTATTATATTAAATAACATAATGTTCTATTGTTTTAATTATAATTCAATCTTTGAACATATCATTAAGTAGAGCAATAAAATAAGTTGCTGAAATAAGTTGTCTTGCAATGATCAATTATCTAATAACCCATACAATAATGGCTTGAACATTTTTTTTCAATATAAACTTTTGAGTTTTGTCTTGCATTTCGCATGTTATTACAGATCGCTCATGACACACAGTTTATGAGTTCAGACCTAAACAAGTGGGTGAAAATACTATATATTTGATAAAGACCACAGAGCTGTGTTTAAAATGTACTTTGCAAAATAGAACATTTTAACTTTTGTGAGATCTAGTGTGCTTGCTAAAAAGGAATACCGAATTGTGATGTCAATGGAGCACGGCAGAATGTGTTCTTATTGAACACGCGATTGATATTATTACGAAAATAAACCACTTTGTTATGCAACACCTCTTGTGTGTTTGGGGAGTCATCAGTTGCGCTGTTAGGGGTGTGAGGCTCGCATTACGAAGTGGGTTATGTTTGTCAACAGGGCCTTTGTTTGTTTCATCGGTTACGGATTGCCAGGAGATATCTGATACGTGTAGTGTCAGCATGAAGTGCCAACGAAATATACACAAAGTGCATCGCAAGCCTCAGAGAGGCGAGAAAAATAAAGGGGAGTGAAACTGTGGTTGGTGTGATATAGTTCTAAGCCAATCAGAACCGCAGTTTCGGAGGTGCGTCTTCTCCCTATGCATGTAGTAGTTTCCTTGGAGATATTTTGACTGAAATTATATACTGTATACTATTCGTTTCATTGTGTCAGAGAGAGTTAGATCTGGTATTCGCCACACTGTGGCTGGACTAGAAATAGTGTTGTTCGTTCATACGCCGTCGACGCAAAATACTCACCTAGGCCTAAAAAGGCAAATGTATTCGATATTCTTCAAGGAAATAAAGGTGATTATAAAATTGCCAAATTCGAAACCAATGAAACAGCCAATGAAGAACACTCAAATAGTGAGTGCATCGTAAGAAATATATGAAAATCAAAGTTAACAAAGCTTCCAGAATGCGAAAAAAAGCATGCCTTTGTGAAAGTACAAACGACCTCAGATGGTTAACAGTCTATATGGTAGTCGTGCTGTTGCTGTTCTGATTGTACATTACGCAGTTCATTAAACGACATGACACATATTTTCGTTACGATATCAATCACACATTAAATAGGAATACATTCTGCCATGCTCCCTTGGTGATGCATGCGACCACGTTTTTTTTTTTGCAAGTTAGAACAGAGGTTTTGATTTGCTAGAACAGTACTTGCGAAGAACGCGCCAATCAACGGTTGTGTTCCAATCGCTTTTAGCACCCAGTTCCCTGCGCGGTATTACACTTGGAACGCCTTGCATTATTACGGTGTGGCAACCAACTTAATTTTTTGTACATCATCATTTTTTTAAGGCAATTTAACGATAGATTGGACTTCATTGCATACAAACCCCTCCTCAATAACTTCGACATGCGTTCATTGTAGTACAATGATATGTATTTTCAAAAATTTCTGGCAAATTCCCTGTGATTTCACTGACTTTTTCCAACATTTTAGCAAACCACGCTGGATTTCACAGCCTTTAGTGGATTTTCACAAGATTTCAATGACTACCAAGTTATCAAAATAATATATCCTTAATGTAAAATGATAATATATGTACCTTGAGTTGTTATTTTTGGATCCTCTCGGATAGAAAAAGCTGAAAGAATGAGAAATATTCACAATTCAGCATTTGTCTAATGAGAAATATTCACAATTCAGCATTTGGCTAATGAGAAATATTCACAATTCAGCATTTGGCTAATGAGAAATATTCACAATTCAGCATTTGTCTAATGAGAAATATTCACAATTCAGTATTTGTCTAATGAGAAATATTCACAATTCAGCATTTGTTTATTGAGAGACATTCATAATTAAGTATCTAAGGTCTATTGAATTCACAATTGGGTATTCTTCTATGGTTTCAAGGGTAAGACAGCCCTTGTTATATTGATTTCAGAAAGTAATGCACTAGTCAATTGAAACCCCCACCCCCAAGATCCCGGGGAAGGGTGGGGGATTAGACTTTGATCCTGTACAAAACTGAGAAAATCCCCCACCCCCTCGAACAAAACTGCAGTCAAATGCCCCTACCCCTCGGGATGCAAACTATAGGAAACTGACTACCTGGCATTTGAGACAACAAGTCATCTGAAATAATCCTTTTCTTTCAAAGCAAGTACACTTCAGCGAGTACATTTGTACCAATAACTATTAAGATAACAGTTACTTAAGTAAAAATAAATTATGTTCATCTGGCATTTGTTATCATTCATATTTGTTTTTGCACATCTCGCTGTGCAGCTCAGGGTTCAAAATAAGTTTTTGGAATTTGCTAGATTTTGCCGGCTTTGTGGATTTTGGTAGGAAAAAAAAGCCTGCACGCTCAAAAATATGAGAGGGGAATACAGGAAAAAAAGAGCCAGAAAAGACCAGAAACAGCCGGCCGCTATTATGAACACTGCAGCTTGACACACACTAATACACAGAACTGCTTGCTACATAAGAAAGTCTAAAACCAGAAACTGACTTGACTTTTGCAAAGTACATTTTTGACGCTATTCAGTTGTCCCTAAACCCCCAGGGTGGGGCCAAGCCTTACAGTAAGAAATTGTCTATTCCCTCACCCCTTGGGATACTACACCTTTTGCTTTTCATTACCGAGAAATACGCATGCATTTTAGCCAAAATTCCGTACAAACAATAAGCCCTTTATGACAAACAATATCCTAAAATAATTATTCAATTACTTATTGTTTATTTGTGCCCTAATGCACATACATGTAAAATAGATGATACTAGCGCTCAAAAATAACATTCGATCATTTCGCCGTTGAGGCAGCGTGGTAGATAGGTTTGCATGAACCTATACCATTCGGCACATTTTGGCTGTTTGATGGTATTGATGTTTCGTTGAAGAGCTATCAGCAACAAATTTGTGCGATAAATACCTAATGGTACTCCTCTGTTCCTTGCTTCATCCCTGTTGTTAATTTCTGCCTGTATTTGAGGCCGTGAAATATCTGCGCTTACCGATGCTTTCAAACAATTTATTACCTACTCTACAGGGTTAAGAAACGGACTGTAGGGTAGCAACATTTTTGTTTCTGTATTTGGGCCTGGGTTAAAATGGCGAAATGATCGAATATAATTTTTTTTGAGTGCTCATATCATTTATTTTGCATGTATGTGCATTTTAAGGTCACAAATAAACGAGAAGTAATTGAATAATTATTTTAGGATGTTGTTTTTCATAAAGGGCTTATTGTTTGTACGGAGGCGCTAACGTTTGTAAGAAGCACGCAAATGACTTTCACAAAATACTATTGTTTGCACTTGCTGTAATAAAAATGTTAATGAATTTTTCGTTTACTGTATTGATTGCGAGTTCTCGTATTATTGATATTCTGTTTGTGCTATTGTTATGTATCAACGCGCAAATGAAAATAGATTTTTCATTCCTGGTTGTCGAATAGTGTAAATGAATGTGAAGAAAATGCAATTGTGTGCACTCATTTACGTAAACTTCGTTAATGTATTTCCTTTTAGTTCAAATGATTTTACTTTCGCTTAAATGACAGTACATCGGCGTAAATGTTTGTAATTTTGGCTAAAATGAATGCGTATTTCTCGGTAATGAAAAGCAAAAGGTGTAAATTCTGTTCAAAAGTGCTTGAAAGCCTCATGTTAGCCCCACACTTTCCTGAGACCATGGGGTGGGGGTTTCAAATAACAAGTGCACAGTTATTACATGCTAAAGATCGTTTAATAAAATGAGATGGAGAAAAAAAATATATAATGTGTAAAATGTGTGGCCTTTCTGGCATCAACTTTTAGCGGGTAAGGTTAAGCTGAGCAAATTGTGATTTCTCTAATCCCCTTAACCCCCCACCATGAGTTTTCCCCTTCTAGAACTTTCTAGAACCTACTACTGGATGACGTAACATACACACCATTTATCCATAACAATTTCGCTTCAACAGCTTCACAAATTGGATATTAAAATCAAAACCTACTTAGAGCATTGATTTGGAATTTTCTTGCAGATTATTCCCTGTTTGAAGTTTAAATGTTTGGAGCGGATAATTAAAGGAAAAAGAAAAAGATAGAACTTACCTTTGACATGTTGCAAAGCCACGAGGAAAAAATGCCGTAACTACACGAATTGAGGTGGCTGATTGAGAATTGGCTACTAAAGCATACAAGGCGGCATTTTTATGAAGCCCGCAGCACTGTTTCGCGGGTCTGTACAGCGAGGAAATGCTGCGACTTGGACGAAAGATATGCGGCGACTTTAGCAAACGAGAACTAAACATGGCGCTCAGTCTCACACTAATACTTCGTGGATGGTTTTTTGCCTAAAAATGATGGTTGAAAGTCGAGTACATTGAGACTCACCAAGTATTTCCGTTGCTTCACGTGAAATGTTTGTACAGCGGCGATACTCGTGAGCTTGTGCGCACTGGTATTCGCGCATTGGCAAGCATGGCGACCCGAGGGAGAGCGTTTTTCATGTTCATCGAGAAAATGCCGTTAAAACTTTAACGATCCCGAGCAATTTCGGAGAATTTCATACTCTAAGGGGCAAAAATGAGTGGGAAAGTCTACTGCGGGCGTTTGCCTGCGACTGCTACGGAGAAAGATTTGGAAAATTTAGTGAAGGTATTTGGAAAAGTTCGTGAGGTGGATTTCAAAGAGGGATACGCGTACGTCGTGTTCAAGGAGAATAAAGACGCTGATCGCGCTGTCGCCGCCTTGAATAACTCCGAGTTCCACGGAGCTAAGATCTTAATGGAGAAAGCCAAGGAGATGCGAAATGGAGTCGGCGGCTATACTGCCGCCGGTGGTTACACCGCCAGAACGCGTCAAATGGGACCGCCTGTGCGGTCAGAGTTTCGTGTCATCGTAGAGAACTTATCAACCCGGGCAAAGTGGCTTGAGTTAAAGGAGTTTATGAACAATGCTGGGGAGGTTTGCTATGCTGATACCCATAGGAGAAGACCAGGGGAGGGGGTGGTTGAGTTTACCACAGAGGAAGATATGAAACGCGCCATTGCATCCCTGGATAAGTGTGAGTTCTATGGGAAAAGGATCAGGTTGAGGCAAGAACTCCCAAGATCAGGGACCTCTAAATCTAGGTCAAGGTCACCATCTGGTCGCAAATCAAGATCTCGAAGTCCAAGGAAAAGGTCGCGTAGTCCAAGGAAGATGTTGCGTAGTCCAAGGAAGAGATCTCGTACTCCAAGGAAGAGATCGCGTAGTCCAAGAAAAAGATCACGAAGTCCAAGAAAAGGATCACATACTCCCAAGAAACGGTCAAGGTCACCACGGCGCAATTCCCAGAGGCACAAAGAAAGATCAAGATATCACCGGTCCAGATCAAGGAGCAGGCATCGGAGGTCAAGGTCCAACTCACCCTCCATGAGAAAGTCTGATAGGAAATTCAAGAAGTCTCAGAGAAAATCTCGGTCAAGGTCACGGAATAGATCAAGATCACATTCTAGAAAGAGGTCCAGATCTAGTTCAAGGTCTAAATCCAGGAAAAAGTCTGGAAGCAGATCTAACTCCCAATCCAAGCAGAAATCAAGGTCTCGTTCAAGATCTAACTCGCAATCAAGAAAAAAATCTAGTTCCAAAAAATCCAGATCTCGGTCAAGATCTATCTCGCAGTCAAGAAAAAAAGTTAAATCCAAGAAATCTAGATCTCGTTCACATTCTAACTCTCCGTCAAGAAAAAAAGCTAGATCAAAAAAGTCCAGATCTCGCTCACTATCAAAGTCAAAGAAAAGAAGATCCAGATCTCCGATAACAAAAAAGGAATCAAATTCAAAGAGACACTCCCACTCTCGCTCCATGTCTCCTGATAGTATAAAGGAAAAGAGGTCGCAATCTATTTCAAGCTCAAGTCCCTAAAGTGATCTTAATTAATTCCTAATTCTTGACTTTATGGCCATTTCCATGGTTTTCTGTGGTGATGAGACATTTTTTTTTTACAGTCAATCTCTTCGCTTGGTAAAACTTTCTGCCTAAAACCCACAAAAAAGGTTAGATGACGTTTGCCAGAAGATTGTTTTTTTACATGTTCCACTGACATTCTTCGGAAATGGAACGAAAACAAACTTGAAGCTAGCCTATGTATGTCGAACAATCATTAACTTTGTAAATTACTGGGCACTAACAAACTAATTTTAGCATGTTTTGTACATACAGTATGCATCCTATGAATTACAGGCTGTCAATTTTATATGGTGTGGGTTGAAAGTTTCTGGCTGTTTTGCTTGAAGTTACAATATAGTGCTATTGTTCACAACAAACAATCAAAGCTTTCCAAAGTTATATTTGTATGTGTTATGTTTTGTAACAATTTAATCAGACATTTTTCACTTAGAGAGCCTTTTAGTTTTGCATTGTATAGTTGCCATAGCAATAGCATTGTGTAAAAGAACTGTAGATAATACCCTTACCTTACAGACTGTGTAGTTTTCTTAGTGTTAAGATGTGCTCTTCATATATAAAAGGATGAATATTGAAAGTACTTGGTGAAGGTGATGATTTATAAAAGTCAAGGAAATATGACTGATATTTGTTAATACAGAGAATGAAGAAGTATTTGTTTTCTGTAATGGGGGGAGGGAGGGCTTGTTGTCTTTTTTCATAGGGTTAGAAATAACTTTACAATAGTTTGAAAGGAAAGAAGATTTTGCTCTCTGGCATACTAACAGAAGGGCAAAGAGGATTTTCCCCCACAATTGTGAGGATATGGTAGATTTTGTTCTCCAGCAAACAAACATGAAAAAGTAAAGAAAAGTGGAGAGGATTTGTTCTCTCCATGATGGCCAGAGTAAGGAAATTTTGCTCTTCCTGTCCCACTAAGAGGGGGAAGGGTGAGGAGTAGTTGTTCTCTTCTTGATGGTAAGAGTAAGACAAATTTGCTCTTTCTATCTTTTACAATAAGGGAGGATAGTAAGAAACAAATAGTTTCCACAGGTTTAGAGTATTTTTTTGTAAATAAATTGTATGATATTCAATTTATCAACAGTTTTGTTAAAAATTGATATTGTATATGTCACACAAATTGATTAAATCACATTATCTCGAACTTATATTATCAAATTAAGTCAATACTTATTTCATAAGCCTGACTTTAGATTGCAATAATGTATCTGTAGATGATCATATTAAGCATTTCATCTAAGTCAGCTGCAGTCCTCATGGAGATGAAAAACAGGTTGAGTAAATAGAGGGTTTGATTTATCATAGTAGAAATAAATAAGTAAAAAAAAAAAAACTAGTAAAAAATGATATAAGAAAATCAAGGTTTGTTCTGGTTATCTAAGTTTGAGTAGTTGGCTAAATAACAGTCCTCACTTTTTCTAAGAAGCTAGAGATGTTCTTTGTTTTCAGCTTAGATAAAGTAAGTTGACCAATGTTGCTATGGATGGAAACCCAGCTGTCTTTTCAAATGCTTCCTAATGGCCTCTACAGCCGAAGTAAAACTAGGGAACACGATTGCGTATCTGGCGCATGAAGCCCTGTGACAAGTCACAATCGGTTTGTAACTAGTCACAGTGCACTGGTGAAATGCATATGGTTTCAGTTGTACACAGGCTGAGAGCCACTTTTCCAAAATGCAGAGTCCCTCTTAGACAAAGGAACAGAATTTTAGAAATGTAATGAATCATGCCTGTCATTTGAACTGTCAAAATGTGGGCATGCCACTGCAGCAAATAAAAATGCTGGTTTGTTGCAAGGCTAGAAATTTTATGGAATTTTGTTGTTGTTGCTTGAGGGGAGGAAGGGGAGTACACCTACTACTTTGCTGATTTTACTAGTTATACGGATGACATCAGAATTACTTTATACTAATACCACCATCCTCAAAATATTATTGATGGATTTTTTAAGGTCGTCTTCAACAAGTTTCAGCTTGGCCTCTAGGACCTTTTGCAAGGTTGTCATGCTTTCATGAACTGTGTTGAAGCCAAGCCTGTACTCCTGCCTGAGACCAGCGCATGTATCCCTCAACACATGGTCTTGCTCAGACTTAGTTTCCTTCAGCCGTACTTCCCACAAGTTAAAATACTTGTCCTTCTCTTCTGATATCATTTTCTCTATCTTTGACAAGTATGAATCGACTTTAAATTCCAACTTTTCTTGTCGATTAATAATAACTCCCTCAAATCTTTCAAGTCTTCCCTGGAATTCCTTTGTCAACTTAAAATACTCTGATTCAGTCCATTGCCGAGTGGAGGTGATGTTTGCCCGGACATCCTCAACAGCAGACTTAGTCTTGGAGTCTAGGCGAGTGACCTGGTCATCTGCCTGCCCTTTTAGTTTCTCAATGCTGGTATGCTGCTCTGTGTTGTATTTTTCAAACTTCATGACTAGATCATTAATTGATGACTGAAGTCCTTGAAACCTTTCATTATTCTCCTTTGTACTATTCTCCTGTCGTTGCCGTAGCTCATTTAGAGCCTCAGCAATTGCACGCAGGTCTGACACCATTCTTTCAATTGCATGGTCACATCTAGCCACCCTCCCCCTAAGGTCCGTCACCCCAGCAACATGGTGCAATTCTAAATTTTTGAATGCTGTTGCGTTGCCTGCAACTTTGCTTTCCTTAGACCTTAGCTCATCCTCTAAAACCTCTATTTCTCGGCTTAAGCGCTTTACCACTGAGGTTATGGTCCGGATGTGTTCTTGTAGTAGCGCTCTAGCTCTTTTCTCTCCTTGCCAATTCACTTGGGCTATACTGAGGCTCTCGACGATGTCTTCTTTCACTCTTAGAGCTCTATCTATTAGAGACCTTGTAGTTTTTTCTTGATTGTAAATCCGGTCTTCTAAGACGTCCATGCGACTTAAAGTCTCCCCTCTTAACGCTAAAGTGTTGTCCCCGTTCGTTATAGCTGGAAGTGAAGTCCTTTTTGGACTTCTGGTTCTTGATGAAGGCCTTTCCATGGCGTCCGATTTGATTTGTTTACCAAAATTTGATCATTAGCGTGACCGTTTTATAAAGGTTTTCTGATTATTTTCATTCTTTCTTCATTAAAAACACTTCATGTTTTGTAAATGCTTGCATGACACAGTTTGGTTTCCCAGTAACAGCGCGTAAATGATAAATAGTAATACCACATACCATATCGAAAGTGAACTGAACTTTAAAAATTTTTTACCTTCGAGCTTCCTAACTTACGTCATGTTCAGAACTATCAGGGGAAGGGTCATTACTTTACATAGCATGCCGAACAAAAAATAAAATAAATGAGAACCATTTGAGAGGGTAATTCTGTATCCTAATCAATCCTCGCTAAAAATCAGAATTTTAATGTCTTCTTCGAAAGTAAATATTGACAATGATAGCGCGGACAGACAAAATAAAATAGACAAATTAGTGCAGCTGACCAAAGGCTGTGCCCTCGAGGGAGGGGTGGGGAACAAGTTATCCCATAATTTCTTGAGCTCAGTTCGAAATTCCCTCCAAACTTTCCATTGCGCTCATAACAAACACATCTCTCGTTTCACCTCAGCTATAACCCGACTTCCAATCAACCCAGGACTGGAGGAAGGTCGACACGGGGCCTGAGCTGAGGGAAAATGGCTGCCGTGAATGATCATGAAGACGGACACTGGGAAGCTGCTAACGGCAAATTCGAGGACGATGGTGAGTGAGAGTGCGCCGCTTGCAAAATGTAGAAGTCACTGGAAAAATCAATACGCTCTTTATTTGCAGAATATTCGCCTGAAAGAGCTTCAGGATCCGAGATGGACGAGCAGAGAAAACAAAACATTGCCTATCAATACTTGTGTCATCTTGAAGAAGCGAGAGTGTAAGTAAAAAGGCTTAGACTTGAGCTTTGAGCAAGATCATTTAGTTCAACTGAACCGTGAAAATCTACACACCCTCAACACTTCCTACATAAATACACCTCTCAAATACAGCAAATTTTATTCCTGATTATCTAATCTTGGTTATGTTATTTCAGTTGGATGGAGGCTTGTTTGAAAGAGGAACTACCAGAAACTACAAATATGGAGGAGGCCTTGCGCTGTGGGGTACACCTCGCGAAATTGGGAAACTTTTTCAGCCCAAAAATGGTTCCAGCTCGTAAGATATTCGACAAAGACTGTAAACATTACACGGTAAGTATTTCACTTGAATCCCTATATATTAATTCAAGTATAGTGCTGAATCTAAATCTGCAGTTTGGATCCGTGCAAGTGTTTATGAATTACTCATATTCTGTTATATATACTTAAAGAAAGTTAATAAAATGCAAATTGTCTGATTAAGTTTCGTATTGATGTTTTTCAGTCCAAAGGCCTCCATTTTCGTCACACAGACAACATAAATTACTTCTTCAAGGCATGCGATGAAGTAGGATTACCACAGGTAGGTTTATTTATTTTTATTGTCAATCTGATACTTTGAACTCAGGTTGTGGGTTCATCATTCGTGTTGTGGTCTTTCCCACACGGAAAACACACAACTAGATTCACGAACAATAATAAAGTTGTTGAACTAACCACGGAATGGCTTCTATGAAATACAAACCCTGGCAATTTCAAATGACGATTTTAAATAAACGTTAAACCCCGGAAATCTTCGACTTTGCATAAGTTCCCGTTAAATCATTTTATGATCCCGCTCATTGAGTGCCTAATCAATGTTACATTTTGTCCTCGTTCTATTGTACGATGTACATTTATCATCGACGCTATCAAATGTCACCGCTTGTTCATTGGCGGGAACTAATTAATTGTTTTTGCCCTGTAGGTATTCTACCCAGAGACCACGGATATTTATGATAAAAAGAATATGCCTAAACTCATCTACTGCATTCATGCTCTCAGGTAACATAGAAAAATACAAATCTAATGCTAACGTCTTTATGTAGTGAGATGAGAACTAACACATTTTAATGAACTTACGATTTGTTTCAGAAGGAAGCTATTATATTATCACCTATCATCATTTAGCGATGTTTTGAACTATTATCAGCTCATTTCGCTATTATTGCTAACATGCATATTACATTGTATTCATTCAATCCTTGTATTACAACATCCTGCATATTTTTTGTAATTTTGATTTCTTGTTTTATTTTTCTGATTTTTGTTTCAGTATTGTAATTGTGGTGATGCTAGTATTTTTGTATTCAGTTATGTTTCAGCTCTTTACTACAACACTAGATATGATAATTACATATATAACAACAAACTCTCCTAACATCTAACCTATAGCTCAAACAGTATTTTGAATATGTATTCATCTGCATTACAAAAGTATTAAAGCAATTCACAGCACATGGTGCTGGCTTAAACACCCACCATTTATTTATCAACATAGCACAAGGTGAAAAGCATGGGAAAACCCTATGACTTAAAAAAAGCTGTGTGTCAGCAGTGTACTAGTTTGCAATATAGAAGCTATCAGACAAAGACATGCATATGCAGATTGTACTTCCTAATATTTTGATGCCTGTGCTCCGATTGACTGCTAAGCATGGGAAACTTTTCCAAATCTTTTCAAAATGGTCACAGATGGTGTTATTATAAACAGTAAATCTCAAAGCATACAAGAAATAATTGTAATATATGATTTTTATTGTAAATGTTCACACAATTATTTACTGATTCAAATCTGAAATGTTTACAAAGCAGGTTTTCAGGGACCATGTAGACTTCATAAAATATATATTTATTTTTAAGGTTTCTTTGCTTTAGCCGAATATTTGATTCAGCTGGGGTCTCCCCCCCCCACCCCTGCCCACCTGATGTCTCCCTCCCTCCCTGATGTCATGACCATCAATGAATTTGGTCCACCAATGAATTTAACCTCTGTGCACCTTAAGTTATCCACTACCTTTGGGCTGCAAGGCTTTTTTTTTGGGGGGGGGGGGGGGGCTACCATTGCAATATATTCACTATTTTATTTTGACATCTCTTCTTTCAATTTCTAGTTTGTTTCTGTTCAAGCTTGGCTTAGCGCCTCAGATACAAGACCTCTATGGGAAAGCAGAATTCACAGGTAAATAAAAGGTGTTATTGACCTAATGACTATGCTACCCATCAGATTTTTTTTTCTTCATCATGTCCAACAAAAAAGCACTGGGTGACAAACAGAATCTAGGTCCAAAATGGCACTTCATAACTGTGAGACACTGCCTTAAATCAATGATTACAAAAGTCCATTCTTAGGAATCCAAGATGTCTGAAAGGTAGCTAAGTTGCATCACATTTTAATTGCCTTACTTTACTCATTTTGTCTTATCAGAGGAGCAGATCAGTGCTATGCGTAAAGAGCTTGAGAAATATGGCCTACAGATGCCAGCGTTTAGTAAAATTGGTGGCATTCTGGAAAGTGAGGTTAGTTGTATCATAAACTTGTTATACTGCCTCCAACTTGATAGGTTAGTCAGAGTGTGTCTCTCATTTTTATTTCCCTTTGATTTTATCTTTCAGCTTCCTGTAGATGAAGCAGCGTGTGAGTAACTTTTTCAATACTTTTTATTTTATTTTTTGTATTACTGATATTAATTGCCATGAGTTGCTATTTCTTTGTAGTGCATGCTGCTGTGATTGCCATCAATGAGGCTATCGATCATCAAGACATTGCTGGTACTATGGAAGCTCTGCAGAACCCAAATGCCCATCTTGTCGACCTAGATAGAGACAACTCTGATGAGTACCAAGTTGCGTTGTACGATGCCAAGTCAACCAAGTCTGCACAAGCTCAAGTAAAGGTAGTCATGAGTACCACATACCTGTCAATCTCACTTTAGGAAAAATCTCGAGAAAATACAGTGAATGTATCAGAAGTACCAAGATAACTAATGCGGGAGAATACAAGGTTAAAAATCTTGAGACTCCCAACTAATGCGGGAGAGTTGACAGCTATGGTACCAAGTAGCGTTGTTCAGTCTACCATGTCTGCACATGCTATAGTTAAAGGCTCTCTATTATTATTATCTCTATTATTACCTCTATTATAACAGGGCTTCTGGGATTACGCGGAAAAAAGTCAAAATTACACGGGATTCTTTGCTAAATTATGTGGAAAATCAATCATTACGCACTAAATTACGCGGGATTTTGAAATACATTTTTCTTTAAAAATCAAAATTTTGCGGGATTCTTTACTGGATTACACGCTAAATTACAAGGAATATCAACTGTTACGCCCAAACTACATTTTGTACCGAAGGAAAGCATGAAATAACTTGAAAAGGTTATTTTTTTTTTAGTGAAAATATATTAGGCAAGTTTTCATTGGCTCCTAGCCACCAGCCAATTAAAAAGGTATTTTATTATTAGTCCTAGGCCTTCGCGGTTTAGCAATGAACGCCTAGTCATTTTATTTGTTTTTTAAATTCACTTCGAAATATCGCACTCTTACTAAGAATATCTTTCTTTTTTTACGAGAAATAAAGGTAAGAACCCTAAAAGAACACATCAGCTATGTAATTAAATTTTTTGTCTTTCAAAATATAGCCAAATTACGTGGGATTACGCGGAAATTTGTGTATTACGCGGATTACGCGGAAAAAGCCAAATTACGTGCTTCCGCACAAGCCGTGTAATTCCAGAAGCCCTGTTATAAATATGTCTGGTGGGTATAAAAAATATGTGCAAACTCTAACTAAATTCAACTTACCTTTGCTCAGTCACATTGCTACAGCTAGAATATTTTGACAATAACTGGCGCCCCTCAATTATTATAAGGAAATCACCAGTTGGCTCATAACTGCACCCATCTAGTTTTTTTAATGTCTCTGTATTGTGCCCCCCTTGACATGACAGAATAACCTGGAAAATTCGCAATTCGAGATAGAGAAAGAAGACACAATTTCTTACAATGGCCATCGGTTCCTTGTATTCCGGACTGATTTTTGAAACACAAATATAATGTGAGGCCGAAATGCACATACCCAGATTTTTGCTTGCGCTATGTATGAGCTCAGGGACGAAAAGCTCGAATGTCAATGGCACTTTACAAAAAGTCACATCTGATATTTTGTTTGCTATTACTCACTAAGTACTTAGAGAAATTTTCTGCCTCATTAGATCTGAAATGAGCTTATTTGAAGCGTTAAGTCATGCTTTTCTGTCATGTCGCCCCCCTTATTATTCAAAGGCCTTGTTAGAGCCTGTCAAAAAGAAGTGACTGTCTGACTGAAAATTGCTGCCATCTTTCTGATGGCCTGTCTGCCTGCAGATTTCCCCTGCCATTTTTCACCTTGGTTACCTAACTGTCTATCCATCTGCCTGTCTATTCACCTCTCCATCTGTCCGTCCATCTGTCCTGTTTGTCCACCTGTGAATCTGATTCATTCCAATTTCAGTCTCCAGGCAGTAAAGGTGAAGAAGACATCTATGACAGACTGCTGACCCAGGCAGAGATTCAGGGAAATGTCAACAAGGTCAACGACAGTGTGAGAAAGAGGAGAGCTGAAGCTGCATGTAAGTCACTAACCCAGTTGCAGTTAATGCACAGAGATGTGACCTCACTAAAGTCAATGAATGTTTAACTCTGACCATGCATGGAAACATTGTGTATAAAACAACTTTCCCTTTTTAACTCTGTTTAACCTATTTAGAACCTGTTAGAACAACCTAACACTAACAAGTCTTTTCAACAAATAATAAGGCTACTCAGTTACTGTCAAAGCATGGGGGAATGTATTGTGTATCACTTTTTAAAGGCATCAAAGTGTATATGCTTCTTAAAATTATGTAATATCAGAAGAGCTTCATGACTCTCCACTTACGGTACAACACATGCTTCCAAAAACACATGGATGTAGGTAGTTATGTGCCAATTCTGGATTATAAAGTCCAAACAACAACACATTTTTCATTTCAAGATTTTAAGGTTGCAACCAATAGAACACTTGTGTCCAGAATGCACCGTGGACGTAAACACACAGGGAAACCATGTGACAATGGACTCAATTAGACAACCAATCATTGCAAAAAAATATCCAGACAAGTGCACACCAGAATGCAACAGCAGGCACCTACTCAGGGGGGTGCACAGGGCAGTCAGAAAATGGTTCATTTTCATGTTTTATCCTTATGTTACCTATGACTGCACACCCCCCCCCCTCCCCTCAACCAATCCTGGGTACCCGCCTGAACAGAGAGCTCTTATAGTTATAGGGATGGTGTCAATGAAGCCTGTGGTGCTAACTAACTTTCTTAGTAATTTGAAGTTTTTTATGGCGACAATATCACTTACCATGTAAAAGAGAGCACTAGAGTTACTAATAACATAGAATGTAAAATAGAGCATTTGAGGTAAAATTAAGTAGAAGTTTCTAATGACATAGAATGTAAAATAGAGCATTTGAGGTAAAATTAAGTAGAAGTTACTGTACCTACAGTCTTTGTGAACACCTTCCCCCCCCTCCTATAATTCTTGATGAGTTAAACAAACAAGTTAGTGCCAGTCTCTATCAGGCCCGCACACAGGGGGGGTGCTATAAAGCATAAGCTGGATCACTCTGATATGTAACCAAGTCCTAGAATTAACGTCCTGTGGAGATACTGCAAAGGAATAAAAATCCCTTTTTGTTTGGGGTGTTTTTGTTTGGGGTGGTTAGGTTTTTATCAAAGAACTCACTCCACCCCACCCCCACCCCCCAGAAAAATTAGGTCCACTTTTTTTAAATTTCGCACCCCCCCCCCCCCCCCCCCCACCTCAAGAAAAATCCTGGGTACTTGACTGTATATAAAAATGTCTGGCTTCTCATGTCCTTCAGTGGAGGAAGCTGTGTTCAGCATCAACAAAGCTTTGGCTGATGAGGATCAAGATGCATTGCGTAAAGGCCTAATGAATAAATCCTCACGACTCAAAGAGGTGGATACAAATCACATGCACTGGTACATGCAAGCATTACTGGAGCAAAGAAACTTTAAGCTTGAGGTAGGTGTTTAAGGGGTAGACCCAGGATTTCTTGGGGGGGGGGGGAGGAGGGTTAAGCCAATGGTTAGTTAGTTAAGACATTTTTATTGAGAGTGACACCTAATATCAATACAGATAATATACATGTGGCTCTCAGGAAAAAAATTATAACAAACATACATATTTATAATATAATGATAACAAATATGCATAATGATTTACAATAGTGTTAAATGAAACAATTTCAAATAGGAACAGTATTTACATGTGTGAAAAATTTCCTATAAAGCCTTTAGTGCAGCACTACAGGTAGTAAGGGATTTGCTTTCCCTTACATTCAACAGAAAAGTATTCCATGCTTTGGCTCCACCAAATGTGAAAGTCTGTTGGCCAAGAGTGTGATGGACATATTAAGGGGTGCGCCCATTTAAAGTTTTAAGCATAAGTTTACATTTCAGACACCACACCCGCTTATTAAATGTCTCTATTCCCAGAGTAACAAAATCTTCTGCTGATGGGTGGTCCCATTTTATGTCCCATTATTATCCGGTCAGCACACTTCTATAAAAGGATCATGGCATGTGCTTTTTAAAACTCTCAGGTGTATTAGGAGAGGATCCAGGATTTCTGGGAAGGGGGGGGAATGGGGCACAATAGGGTTGAGCTAGAAAATAGAAGAAAGAGTGATTGTTTCAATTGTTTGCATAGGCTTCAGGGAATGGGGATCTGACTCATAGTGAGATACAAACGGTGGTGGCCGCAGCCAACACTCAGGCTGAAGCATACCAGCAGAGTAAGTACCTTCAAATTTATCATTTCAATAAGATTTAGGCATGTTTGTTTTATAGTACAAGGTTTTGTTTTAGAATTAATGTGCTATCTGCTTTGAGATACCTAGTTTACAAGAGCCCCCAGACTTCTCTGGCCAGTGATGCTCGGCCAAAATGCTGTGACAAGTGTCACTGGATGAGAGAAGTCTTGAGGCTCTGGTACCCAGGGTAGCTTTTAGAACGTTTATTGAATCAGTGGCATCTTATGTATTGTAGTGCAATCTGTTGTGAAGTCCATTAATGCAAACCTAGACACTGATAATTGTGATGAGACACACATGCTTCTGCGGAGACCCGAGACCATGCTACCTGAAGTAGCTAACAGAAGTGCTTTTCTCTACCATGACTGCCTTGCCAAAACAAAGCAGGCAAATGGCCAGGTGAGAGTAAGGGGGAGGTTAGTCATGGCCCTCCCTTGTGATGGGGAAGAGGGAGGGGGGGGGTTAGTCATGGACTTCCCTTTTGATGGGGAAGAGGGGGGGATTTTAGTCATGGCCTTCCCTTGTGATGGGGAAGAGGGGGGGATTTTAGTCATGGCCTTCCCCTAAGATGGGAAGGGGGAGGAGGTTAGTCATGGCCTTCCCTTGTGATGAGAAGGGGGAGGAGGTTAGTCATGGCATTCCCTTGTGGTGTGGAAGGGGAGGAGGTTAGTCATGGCCTTCCCTTGTGATGAGAAGGGGGGGAGGTTAGTCATGGCATTCCCTTGTGGTGTGGAAGGGGAGGAGGTTTGTCATGGCCCTCCCTTGTGATGGGGAAGGGTGGACTGAATAATAAGAAGTGAGGGCCGGCAAGTGAAAAGTAAACAAAGTCAAGGGGAAATAAAGACAAAGTCAGCCATGGCAAAACATTTATCACTTGTCCTTTTTATTGTAGGATCTCACCTTTGATGAGATTTCAGAGCAGATTAAAGGTATATCTATCTACCTGTCCGTCCGTCTGTCTGTCTGTCTATACCTCCATATGCCTTTTTTCCTGCCGTTTGAGTAGTACTCTATCTACTTGCTGTTGTTGTTATGCTAGTTACTACCAGGGGCGGATCCAGAAGTTTAAAAAAAGGGGGGGGGAGAAGCAAAAGTTTAAAAAACGGGGGGGAGAAGCAAAAGTTTCAAGAAAGGGGGGCCGGACTTATTGTTCTTCCCCATATTTCCTTATATTTCTTGTTATTTTTAAGCCAAATTTCTGAAAATAGGGGGGGCGGGGCCCCTCAGCCCCACCCCCTAGATCCGCCCCTGCTTACTATCACTCTGCCCCCTTTTTATCTTTTTATCTATTTTATTCTATCCCCTTCACTCTCTCTAGTTCTTACCATCACTTCACCCCTTTTATTCCTATCCCCTTCACTCTCTCTAGTTCTTACCATCACTTCACCCCTTTTATTCCTATCCCCTTCACTCTCTCTAGTTCTTACCATCACTTCACCCCTTTTATTCCTATCCCCTTCACTCTCTCTAGTTCTTACCATCACTTCACCCCTTTTATTCCTATCCCCTTCACTCTCTCTAGTTCTTACCATCACTTTACTCCTTTTATTCCTATACCCTTCACTCTCTCTAGTTCTTACCATAACTTCACCCCTTTTATTCCTATCCCCTTCACTCTCTAGTTCTTACCATCACTTTACCCCTTTTATTCCTATCCCCTTCACTCTCTCTAGTTCTTACCATCACTTCACCCCTTTTATTCCTATCCCCTTCACTCTCTAGTTCTTACCATCACTTCACCCCTTTTATTCCTATCCCCTTCACTCCCTCTAGTTCTTACCATCACTTCACCCCTTTTATTCCTATCCCCTTCACTCTCTCTAGTTCTTACCATCACTTCACCCCTTTTATTCCTATCCCCTTCACTCTCTCTAGTTCTTACCATAACTTCACCCCTTTTATTCCTATCCCCTTCACTCTCTAGTTCTTACCATCACTTTACCCCTTTTATTCCTATCCCCTTCACTCTCTCTAGTTCTTACCATCACTTCACCCCTTTTATTCCTATCCCCTTCACTCTCTAGTTCTTACCATCACTTCACCCCTTTTATTCCTATCCCCTTCACTCCCTCTAGTTCTTACCATCACTTCACCCCTTTTATTCCTATCCCCTTCACTCTCTCTAGTTCTTACCATCACTTCACCCCTTTTATTCCTATCCCCTTCACTCTCTCTAGTTCTTACCATCACTGCCGCCATTAATGCCGCCATTGAGAAAAGAGACACTGACGAACTTATCTACGAGATGCTGCGCCCACAGTCCCAGCTATCAGCAGTCGACGAGACATTGGCTGGCCGCTATTTGGACCATTTCGTGTCTGTGAAGCAAGAAAAAGCGCAGGTAATACGCATAGCGATCATGCATGCTTTCTGTATGTGTACCGCAAGCCCTATGTTATTTTCTCCCGCTAATGTAGGCTCTCACTTTTCAGGGGCGGCAGATTTTTAAACTGTTAAAATTTATTTCAATATTCATTCAAACGGTCACGCACAAGCCGAGTGAGAAACGGTCACGCACAAAACGAGTTAAAACCGGTCACGCACAAACCGAGTGAGAACCGGTCACGCACAAACCGAGTGAGAACCGATCACGCACAAACTGAGTGAGAACCGTTCATGCACAAACCGAGTAAGGAACGGTCACGCACAAACCGAGCGAGAAACGGTCACGCACAAACCGAGCGAGAAACGGTCACGCACAAACCGAGCGAGAAACGGTCACGCACAAACCGAGCGAGAAACGGTCACAAGCAAACCGAGTGAGAACCGATCACGCACAAACCGAGTGAGAACCGTTCACGCATAAACCGAGTGAGAATCGTTCACAAGCAAACCGAGTGAGAATCGTTCACAAGCAAACCGAGTGAGAACCGGTCACGCAAAAACCGAGTGAGAAACGGTCACGCACAAACCGAGTGAGAACCGGTCACGCAAAAACCGAGTGAGAACCGGTCACGCACAAACCGAGCGAGAAACGGTCACGCACAAACCGAGTAAGGAACGGTCACGCACAAACCGAGCGAGAAACGGTCACGCACAAACCGAGCGAGAAACGGTCACGCACAAACCGAGCGAGAAACGGTCACGCACAAACCGAGTGAGGAACGGTCACGCACAAACCGAGTGAGGAACGGTCACGCACAAACCGAGTGAGGAACGGTCACGCACAAACCGAGTGAGGAACGGTCACGCACAAACCGAGTGAGAATCGGCCAAGCGCATAAGTAGGAGAAAATCAAATTCCTTTTTTTGCGATCGCGTTTCAGTGAAAATATGAACGTGCGTAGCTAGCTTCGCTTTTAGGCAGTGCCTAAATCTATATATTTTGTGTTGATTTACTTAACTTATTGGTAGGACTGTGGTGTCGGCCGTGACGATCTGACGACCATCGAGCTACAGCTCTGTATCGAATACGTGAACACAGTCATACAGGAAGAGAACGAGCGTAAGTACCCTACAGCTGTCATATACGAGGAGAAGGGAACAGTTCACGACAGGGTCAACCGGCTTTGCGACTACTGGACAAGCCCGCCCGCATGTAAGCATGGGTAAAAACCGCTGAAGCGCCTAGCTGCATATATTAGCCACTGCATTACTTCAGACTATACCGCATTCACACCAGCACTTAAACCAGTTTAAAGGTTGTTTAATTAAACTGGTTTAAATCTCAATCTCCCAAGAGTGGGCAGAACCAAGAACAAAAAAAAAAAAAAGAAAAAAAGAAACTTGGCAAGTTATCAGGCAAAGAAAAACCTTGTTTACCTAAACATGGTTTTGGTGTGAATGCAGCATTAGACGTGGTAGCGGTGGCTAATATATGCAGCAAGGCGCTTCAGTGGTTTTTACCCATGCTTACATGCCGGCTTGTCGCGTTTTCGCGAAGCCGGTTGACGACAACGTTTTGTCGATCAACTGTATACGTGGACAACTTGAGAATAGCTACGATGACAACGTGCTACAAGACTTGACATACCACGACAACTTGCAGCGAAGAACGCTTATTTTCGAGAGCCCTGAAAGAAAATCCGATTTGAATTGTTTCTCGCTGTTTAAACTAACGTCGAAAGGGTTTTCAGAAAGGTTTTATCACTCCTTCTTTGCTATTTACATCTAAAAAAAACACGGTCTCTTCGCAAGGAAACTTATAATAACCACCCACGATTAAAGTCTGATATTTTATTAATATGATACGTGAAAATTCAAGTTATACGGTCCAGCAAGGATTTGGAGACTTGAAGTATAAATTGGCCTTTCTCTGTTTGCTATTGTAGAAATAAAGTGTTTTTTTTTTCTCGGTCATTCCTTCCTAGCCGTAGTTCTCATGTTCTTCGTATCTATGGTATTTTCAATAAACAACGCAATTTTTTTATCAAGAACAAAAAAAAATGCCAATTTTCTTTTCTCACCAACATTTCTATCCAAGACGACGAGTGTCGAATCGTTAAACTGCCCGTAAAAAAATCTCCACACTTGCCAAATTGCTTAAAGATTGTGAAAAAAATAAAACTTATTCTATCTTAGCCATCGTATACGACACGAGTCTAAAATATGGCCCTTAATTTTTGTGCTGAGTTTGTTCCTTTAAAAAGCCAATGGGTATAGACCGCTGGCCCTTCCATCGGTTGATTCTGCAGGTGTTTTATCCGGTTAATTGCTCCTCCATGTTTATTTATATCAAAGAAGATTTCACATTTCAAACAGACTACTAATGGACAAAACCTACCGATTTATCTTTATCTCGATTCTTACTCTAACAAACAATATTATTATAGTACAAGTAAAAAATGTAAAAGTGTTCTTACTTGTGTTTATTTTTTATTTGTTTACACGTTTGCGTTTCATGATAAATAACTTTGTAAAAAAATATGTATTAGGATCTCAAAACTCTAAAGGGAATTCCCGTTTTGTAACATCAAATAAAGTGAATTTGAAAACAATTGTGTGCTTTTTTCATTTGGTTCGCCTCTTAACGCAAAACATTTCCTGTTTCAATTTCCGCTTATTAATGTTCAAAGTTAAAGAAGATTTTTTCCCTTAGTATTTAATATCCACTTAATTAGCAAAATCCTTTCTATATTTATTTACCCTGTTATAGTTAATGAACAAATTCACTGAAGACTGCGAACAAATACAAATACAAGGGTTCTCAAATAACCAAATGACTAAGCTAAGAGATTTTCGAGAAGTCACTTGTGCCTTCATTATTAATTGATGAAACCTTTTCTCCCCACGAAGCTACTAACATCCTGAATAGCTCTTTCATTGGTTAGGTGAGCGAAATTCGTTATTGCAGCAAGACTTTTTGCATCAATTTAGATGGGAGTCATGACAACACATCTTCAACTTTCTTATTTACCATCCATCGCCAGAGATATCCACCAAGCGAACGTGGGGGTTTGCAACACGAAGCGAACGTAAGGAATTGCTACGCGAAGCGAGTGTAAGGATTTACGGCAGGAAGCGAATAAGAAATTACACCAAACATCAAATCTTATTTACTTAGTCTGGCAACCGCGTGGATCTGTTAACAAGAGCCAATTTGGTCTGAGACATTTTCCTTTTTTAATTGCTGGCGGCAACGCAGAAGAATATCATTTCGTGATCCTCTCCTGCGGCTGTTTGAGTCAGAAGTTGTTCTTCGCAAGGTGATTGTTTGTGGCATTCGACCGAAGACAAACAATCGATTTACAGAAGAAAGCAGACATTTTAAGCAGGAATTTACCAAAGAAGTGAAACGAAGGAATGAAATTTCTTTTTTGGTCTATTTAGAATTCTGTTACTCCCATGGCGAAAATGTGAAGAAAGTACTGGGAAATTCTATTCAGATTTTGACATGGACTTGCTTGATTACTTAACTAACACTCATTTGTTAAGGGCTTGAGATTATACGTCTTTGGTAATTAAGAAACTTCTTTGGCTGCATTTATATTTCCCTGCCAAACAGTCTTTCAAGGAAAGCTTAAACATCTTACACAGCGAAGCAAGTAAATTTCTATTTTAGCTTTTTCAATCATATAACCCGTCTTCCATCACGTGATAACCCTGATTGACACGTTATTTTACCTGCCGAATCACATAATTAGGACCTTTTGCACATAGAACACGTGATAATCTTGATTGGCACGTGTTGTGAACGTGCTTCCGCAAGATGGCTACATCAGTTGAAGTAGGCTGCATTCGACGTGTTCCTGTCACAGCGCAAAGTTCAGTATCGGATACCGAGGACGACCAGGTTGTCCCACCTGACGAGCTGAATGGCAGCAGTGATGGCGAGTACGACACCGACCTCGAGGAGGAGTTCAAGCGAGAGCCTTCTCAAGACGACACGAGTCAGGGGAGAGGGGTGTACCTCAAGGCTTGCTCCAGCCTGGGTCTGGTCCCCTGCTCTCCTTTTCTTCGTCAGTTGCATAAGCCTGAGATGAACCTGATGCATTATAACCTCGGTCCTCGTGGCGCAGAAGCGGTGGCGGTAGCGCTGATGCAAAACACCAAAGTGCTAACACTGAACATCTCTAATAATGATATCCAGGAAGAAGGCGCCATCTACATCTCCAAGATGCTGACAGAGAATTTCTACATTACAGAACTGGACATCTCTAATAACAACCTTCAATCACAAGGGGCTTATGCCGTCTCTGAGATGCTGCGACAGAACTCGGAGATACTAGAGGTCAACTTATCAGAGAACAAGTTCATAGAGAAAGACGTGGAGCCGATAGTGGAAGCCATGAAAGATAACTACACCTTGAAGTCTTTGAATCTCAGCCGTAACGCTTTCTGTGAGATCGGTGGTCAGTTGCTTGGACCTGCCCTAGACGCGAATGTTGGTCTAGAGTACTTGAATTTACGGTGGAATCAGATCCGCCGCAAAGGTGCGGTGGCCATCGGATACGGACTTAGGCATAATTGCTCACTGAAGTCCCTCGACCTCTCATGGAATGGGTTCGCTGATGACGGCGCGAAGTCGGTTGGGGAGGCGCTCGCCTTGAATACCACCCTCACAGAGCTTGACATCTCCAGCAATAGGATATCCGGTGAAGGAGCGTCGTCAATAGCTGCTGGGCTGGCCAAGAACGAGACGCTACAGATCTTACGGATAGGTAGGTAATATGTAAATGTTAAAGCCGCATTGTCACCGGTCGATTACCTAACAATATCTGATGATTTTTAACGGAAAACGCGAAAAAATATTTCAAAATATTGAAAGCAGTGTGTCTATTGGAAGTTTCTTTGAGGATGTGATTGATAATTTAGAGCGGATGGCCTGTTGAAAATCTCGGATTCTAATAGATTCTTTTGTCTTTTAACGGTTAAGGTTTCCACCGGACCTCCGGAAGTAAACTGGTGACAATGCGGCTTTAAGCATTGTGTAAAGCTCAAATAAGCATCGCAAGATCCCACAAATGCGCTTTACATGCGTGTGAAATTACCAGTTGGTATAGATACAATAATGGTGTGACATCACTGGCGCTAAAGATGCTACACGGAACAGCGCCCTTAGCAGTTCTCCCAATACGTGACGTATGTACGGGACCCCCGACTTAACGTCCATATTCAAGAAGACGAGGGATTTACAGTCCTTAATGAAGGGTTGACTACTCGTATGTTTGCCCAAATATCACATATGACCGTTTTTTATTTTAAACATCCAAGTTTACATAATTGGGGAAATTCTTATGACATTTTATCAAGTAAAGTCACGTTTATTCATTATTATTATTATTTTTGTATTTTTGATTACCTCTCCTGCATCAATTTTTCTAGTCGTGGCTTAGAGAAAGACTTGCCTCATAGCTTTTTTTGTACTCCTTTAAAGGGTTGTCTTATCTTTGTCAGGTATAAACCCCTTTCTCAGTCAAGGAGCGCAAGACATTCTCTCCGCTGTACATCAGAATCCGAACAGCGCTATTGAGGAACTTGGTTTTGATGACATCCCAGTGAATTCGGAGTTCGAGGACTTCCTAGAGGAAGTGATGGATGCGAGGCCGAACCTGAGTGTGCAATGCGGCGCTGCCATGAGAGGCAAGGACAGGGTGAAGAAGATCAAGCAGAGAGTGGTGAGTACCATCATCATCATCATCATCATCATCATCATCACCATCACCATCACCGTCATCATCATCATCATTATCATCACCATCATCATCATTACCATCACCATCATCATCATCATCAGCATCAGCATCATCATCATGTCAACATCATCATCATCATTATCATCATCATCATCATCATCATCATCATCATCACCATCACCATCATCATCATCATCATCATCATCATCATCATCATCATTACCATCATTACCATCACCACCATCATCATCATCATCATCATCACCACCATCATCATCACCATCATCATCATCATCATCATCATCATCATCACCATCACCATCACCATCATCATCACCATCACCATCACCATCATCATCATTATCATCACCATCATCATCATTACCATCACCATCATCATCAGCATCAGCATCATCATCATGTCAACATCATCATCAGCATTATCACATTTATCATCATCATCATCACCATCATCATCATAGCATCTGTATAACAACATTTGGAAGGTCACATAAAAACTGTGTTGTACCATTATCGAACAATCATCAACATTTTTATTGTCATTAAATTACGTAATCACCATGAGCAGGTTCCTATGTTTGTCATTCGCGTTGGATTCGGGTGCGTTAACAAAAACGTTGAAAAGGTCACCGTCACCTTCATAATCCCATTGTTATCATCATCATAATAGATATCATCATCATCACCACCATAATCCCATTGTTATCATCATCGTCATCATTGATATCATCATCATTACCACCATAATCCCGTTGTTATCATCATCATCATCATCATCGATATCATCATCATTACCACCATAATCCCGTTGTTATCATCATCATAATCGATATCATCATCATTACCACCATAATCCCGTTGTTATCATCATCATCATCGACATCGTCAACAGCGGCACAAATCTCGAAGTCAGTTTCAAACCTGTATGTGTTAATTCTATCTCCGTGTCATTCCCACAGGATGTGCTAAACTTACTCCTTGAGTACATCGAGTTGCGCGGTCTTCGTATGGTGGACTTCTTCCGTCAACTAGACAAAGACAACAGTAAGAAGATCACTCGGGCCGAGTTCATGGCGGGCGTCAAAAAGACAGGTATCCCGATGACACGGAGGCAGCTCAAGAAGCTTGTTAACATACTGGACGTGGATAACGATGGCAATATTGACTACAGTGAGATCGTAGCCATCAAGAGCGATGATGTGTTCGACGTTTATCACAAAAAGAACGCGAAGAAAGATGACCCAGCCATCATAGCTCTCAAAGAGAAAAAGATGAAGCAGAAAAAGGGACTAAAGTAGCCTATATTAGAAGTATTATGATGATTCATCTTGAGTTCGCACCTAGGTGTAAAAGTGAACGCTAAAGAAAAAGCTAAAGGTACCTGACGTACCTTATTACACTTAATTTTCGCGACGTCAAAATTTCGCGATTTTGAAAGGGCGATATTTCGCGACACTTTATTTTCGCGATCTCGCTATTTTCGTAAAAATCAAGTCACTTGATTTTCGCGATTTTAGTTCCACAAAAACCTATAAATACAGTTCAGAATTGTCCTGTACTATATGTACATTAGAGGACTAAATGTTGACATTAATGTCAACATTTAAGTTAAAGTTGACAGTAAGTTAAATGTTGACAAATGAAGACAAGGTGTTTCTATAAAGCTTATTACACAGTTAATATTTTGCCGAAAGCTTTTGTGTACTCACTTAACTTTCGCGCATCCCAATTTTCGCGACACATTATTTTCGCGTCACTTTATTTTCGCGACACATTATTTTCGCGATTTTGAAAAATTCGCGAAAATAAAGTGTAATAAGGTAATAACAAACGCCAGATAAATAGCATTTACACCCTCAAACGTTTGTGACTTTGTGTGATACTTGACCTTAATAGTTTGTAAAGCAGTTATAATGATTATTTTGATTTAATATACATATTAAAAGATAACAAAACCATCGTGATAATGTGCTCTATGTGATTAAACAATTGTTTCGCTCTGTGTACGACGAAGCCATCTTGGTGCCCTTTCGCTATGTGTACGACGAAACCATCGTGATGTCCTTTTTAGCTTCAAGTCACTCGACTCAGAGAAGACTAACGAATAAAGAACCAGACAAACGAATAACGAACCAGACAGACAAACGAATAACGAACCAGACAGACAGACGAATAACGAACCAGACAGATAAAATAACAGCGGGTGTCCTAGCCCATCTGACCGGCTTAGAATATTGCTTTCACAGAGGAGTGGTCTTATAGTCGATCAACCACTTCTTTCTTATTGCTTATCATGGAAAATACAACTTGCAAGACAACTTCAAAATAATCTACGAATAAAGTCTGATACGTTATTGAAGATATTTAATTAAAATATCTTGGTTATTCGCTTGAATTGGCCGATGGAAATTGATGCCTTGTGACTCGGCGTTGAGCAGGAGCATAAAATGACGGCGTGATTGGCCTTTAAATTCGGATGTTTTTTTAAAAGTTCCTCGTCTTTTTTTAATACAATAATCTCTTCCAAAAAGAGTATATCCTTCCTTTCGTTGATTTGAGCTTGTATCTCCATGTCAACATAAGACGTCTCTGAACTTTTGGTTTATCTTTGACAAGCTGTTGAAAAGCTGAGTTGTCTGCGTAAGCATGGTGGAAACAGGGAACTAGAACAACCAAGTGTTTTGTGTTGCATGCCTCTCTGAAAAAAAACTTGTTTCACTGTTGTTCTGAGCGTTCCCACCTCATCCAAGAAAAAGACAACGTACAACTTTAACCAACATAAAAATCAAACTCTCTGTTTTTTTTTCTATTCCCCTGTTCCTCAAAATTTTTTTGTTTTGTAGTAATCGCCGCCATCTCCGCCATCAATGAGGCTATCGACACTGGTGACTCAGCCAACACGATCCACACCCTGTCACTGGATGAAGCCAAACTGTCAGGTGTCGACGAGTCGAATGCTGACCTTTATCAGGCAGTGCTTCACGCTGGCAAGGTCGCCAAGGCAGAGGTGAGTCACGCAACACTACAGACAGACAGGTAAGTCACGCAATAATACTAAAGACACAAACGAGTCACGCTATAGGTTAGACAGTGCTTCACGCTGGCAAGGTCGCCAAGGCAGAGGTGAGTCACGCAACACTACAGACAGACAGGTAAGTCACGCAATAATACTAAAGACACAAACGAGTCACGCTATAGCTTAGACAGTGCTTCACGCTGGCAAGGTCGCCAAGGCAGAGGTTAGTCACGCAACACTACAGACAGACAGGTGAGTCACGCAACACTACAGACAGACAGGTGAGTCACGCAACACTACAGACAGACAGGTAAGTCACGCAATAATACTAAAGACACAAACGAGTCACGCTATAGCTTAGACAGTGCTGCACGCTGGCAAGGTCGCCAAGGCAGAGGTTAGCCACGCAACACTACAGACAGACAGGTGAGTCACGCAATAATACTAAAGACACAAACGAGTCACGCTATAGCTTAGACAATGTTGCACGCTGGCAAGGTCGCCAAGGCAGAGGTTAGTCACGCAACACTACAGACAGACAGGTGAGTCACGCAATAATACTAAAGACACAAACGAGTCACGCTATAGCTTAGACAGTGTTGCACGCTGGCAAGGTCGCCATGGCAGAGGTGAGTCACTCAACACTACAGACAGACAGGTGAGTCACGCAACACTACAGACAGACAGGTGAGTCACGCAATACTACTAAAGACACAGACGAGTCACGCTATAGCTTAGACAGTGCTTCACGCTGGCAAGGTCGCCAAGGCAGAGGTGAGTCACGCAACACTACAGACAGACAGGTGAGTCACGCAATACTACAGACAGACAGGTGAGTCACGCAATTATACGGACAGACACAGATGAGTCGCGCTATAGCTTACATAAACAGATATGTGTCACGCAATTTTACAGAGAGACACAGACGAGTCACGCTACTGCTTAGACTGACAGACAAGTGAGTCACGCAATACTACCGACAGACACAGATGAGTCACGCCATAGCTTAGACAGACAGACAGACCGGTTTTGACCTCTCTCTTTTTCTCTTGTAGAAAACTGGCGAGGACTCAGCTGAACTTTGGCACGGTGAGATACAAACATGTTTGGACCAGTCCAATAAGCACGCGGGCGACACGCATCAGCTTGTCGAGGGACTGGTTGCTATCAACCACTCCATAGACAACGGGGACGAGGAAGAGCTGCTATCCGCCCTAGGGGACCCTGCGGCGTCTATACGCAGCGTCACGCCAGACTGCGCCAACGCCTATGTCAAGTCGTTACAGAAAGCTAAAAAGGCCAAGAAAGATGCAGGTATACAATTCCTCCAAGTCTAAGGGCCCGTTTTTTTTCCCATCATTCTGGAATGGGAATGGTTGGTAGAGAATGTTCAGAATGGCATTCAAGTCATTCTGCTACAGGTAGCAGAATGGATGAAATGGCCTTTATATTCCGGTATAGAAATGCGGGATAAACGAACGCGCGCTTTTGCTATTCTAATCATTCTCATTCCGGAATCACGAGTAAAAAACGCGCCCTTAGTAGTAGAGAACACCGTTATTCCTAGCCCTCAAAGAGAGACGATGAACAGTTTGAGTTAGCGTTAGTCTATCCGAGTAGAAATGCCTCAAAATGTTATCTATGGAAAACTGAGTTATCGGGAAGTTCGGTTTACCCAAGTAAAAACGCCTCAATATAGTATCTATGGAAAACTGGGCGATTAGCTGTGAGCTCGAGTTATCGGAGTTCAGATGTAGTTACAGACGCCTTAGCCGCTGATTCTACTTCGCTAGCAACTTTTCACAAGCACACAATTCAACCACTAATTTGTTATTGTTTATAACTGAAAATACAATGTTTTTTCCCAAGGAAACTTCAAAATAACAATCTACGAATGAAGTCTGATATGTTATTGACGATATTAGATTGAAAATATTTTGCTTACTCGCATAAATTAGCCGATGGAAATAGATGCGATGTGTGACTATTCATTGAGCAGGAGCATAAAATGGCGGCGTGTTTGGCCTTTAAGTTAAATGTCGCTACAGAAATAAGGGGTTTCCGTCCTCGGGCTCATGCCTTTTCGTTCACGTGCGCCACTTCACACCCCTAATAGGCCACGCCCTTCTGATGACCACCCTTATTCTCCTTGTCATTCACATATACTGCATCACACCCACATGATAATCCACACACATAGGGCCACGCCCCTTATGTTAAGCCACGCCCCTTTCGTCACGTCCCTAATTTGCACTGCCATTCACAGGTAACACGTCACCCTGGCTGGCCCACAGAACCAATCACGGCCTCGTGTTTTTCTACAACAGTCAGTCTGGAGACACGTGTTGGGTCACGCCCCCCGATTACCAGGACAACTCGGCACTGCTTACACGCGAGGAGATCCAGGTATGGATACCAGGGTACCAGGTATTAGAGGCGTACCCAGAACCTGTTGAGGGGGAGGGGGAGGGTAGAGGCGTACCCAGAACCTGTTAAGGAGGAGGGGGAGGGGTAAAAGGCGTACCCAGAACCTATTAAGGGGGAGGGGGAGGGGTAGAGGCGTACGCATAACCTGTTGAGGGGGAGGGGGAGGGGTATTGGGGGCGTACCCAGAACCTATTAAGGGGGAGGGGGAGGGGGAGGGGTAGAGGCGTACGCATAACTTGTTGAGGTGGAGGGGGAGGGGTATTGGGGGCGTACCCAGAACCTATTAAGGGGGAGGGGGAGGGGGAGGGGTAGAGGCGTACGCATAACCTGTTGAGGTGGAGGGGGAGGGGTATTGGGGGCGTACCCAGAACCTGTGAGGGGGAGACGGGGGTATCATGGGCGTACCCACGATCTGTTGGAGGGCGTCTTAATATAGAAGAAGCTTGAAGCCTATAAACAGAATTCTACACACAAAACCACCAATGGTTATCAAAAAAGATACGTTTCTGTATAAATCGCGCCCTCGATCTATTTCCAAGCCAAAGGGGTTGTTTCTTGTAGGAGAGCAAGCGCTCGTGCTAACTTTAAGAAGAGTCAACTTGTCGAAGTGCTTTTCAATTGTCATCACCAAAATTTCCATTCAGTAGAGTGCCCTCAATACTCCCTCCGTGAGCCCGAACGTTTATCTACAGATATCTTGTCATCCCGAAAGCCCTATTGTGGACCCTGTTAGTATGACTGAAATCCGCGTGATGTTGTTGCGTTACAGCAAGTGGTGGACCGCGTTACCGGGGATTATGATCACATGGTCTACCTTCAGTCAAACGAGCCAATGATCGTTAAGCTGCAGTCGCACTGGAAGGGTTACCTGGCGCGTAGGGCGTACAAAGACAGGCAGACTTTTATTAAGGAACAACTTCCCGCCATTCTAAGAATACAGGTGAGCTATCTCTCATTGGCCTATCCATTTCACATGACAAAGACAGACAAATTTTTAACAAGGAACAGCTGCCCGCCATTCTAATAATACAGGTGAGCCATCTCTTATTGGCGTTAACTAAATCTTGACGAAGATTTATCAACCGTTGTTTATCTGTACTTTTTAATCGAGCATGAATCACCCCTCCCCTTGTAAAAAAACATTTATTACGTATAAATGGAAAAATGAATAAAGAAAGCACAAAATTTACGAGCGCCGTGACATTCCCGCTGACTGTATTTCCCGTCATCCCATGTCACATGTCATTGGCATATTTGAATTTCGGGTAGCAAATTGAGACAGTTATATTTCATTCTATTTTCGCTATTTTTGTACATAAAATAAGCATACAGTTATATTGTTTAGAATGTCAATTGTTTAAAAAAATATCAATGTTGGTTGTTGTTACGGTTTATTATATCTTCAAACCTGTACCAAAACAATAGAAAATGAAATTTAGAATTATTAGATTCATCTTACCAAATCATTCATCTAAATATCTTTCTACACTTGCTTTCAAGGTCCATCTATATAGTCGGGTTAATATATATATTAACCCGACTATATATGTCGGGTTAATATGTCGGTTATAACCCGACATATATATATGTCGGGTTAATATATATATATGTATATATATACATATATATACATATATATATACACTAAAGTGGAATTTCCTTCCAAATGTAAATTATTGTAGCTTTCCAAATCTCTTGTGAATTATAAATTCTCCATATATTGTTTTTCTTAGTGCTCTCGCTTAGTCTAGTTTTGATTGTTTTCTTTGGATAGAAAGTGAAACTCCACTTCCCAAAATGCAAATCTAGCTTTCCAAATTGCCTTTCTACATTTTATATTGTTCGTCTATGTCCTTCCACTTTGCCGGGATCATTGTTTTCTTAAACATGTCCAATAGGCTTAAGTCATCGCGGATTAACAGCCGGTACTTTACAATCTGTCATTATGTGAGACGCATCTTTAGTCCACAGCACCTTGGCGAGCGTAACATGTTTTGAGAAAACTCGATATATCTTCTAGATCTAGCCACCAATAATGACTTCTGTATGAATATTTGATATGCAAGTCTTTTGCATGGAGTTCGCCTCTTTCGTATCCTTTTTGGAGCAGATGTTTCAGACAACCATGATGCTCTTGCCTTTATCGGCTTTGATTTTTATCGCTAATGTGCGTATTCTCACTAGATACTATTAACAATCTATATTTATGTTTCTGGTGTTGCAGAGCAAATTACGCGGATAAACAGTGCCAATATGTTTACCTTTTTTAAGTAACATTTTATTATTTCAGGCAAACATAAGGGGATTTTTACAGCGAGTGAAATATCGACGACGATTGGCGGAGTTGAAAAGTTCTGAAAATGACGTCATCAAGGTGAGTAACGTAATTCTTTACCAGTCTCCTTATTTCTATACGTTTCAACATCAGGCAAGGGTCAATAGATGCTCCGTTTAAACAGCCTCTGCCAGCCGCCATTTTGTCATCCTAGCAAAGTACCAAGTGTGAAAAAGCATCCATTTCCATCGGCTGATTTAGGGAAGGGAATGCGATATTTTCCATTGAATTTGAAAAATAAAGGATTCAACTTTGTTTTAGATGGTTATTTCGAGGTTTTAACACATTGTGTCTTCCAATATTAAATGAAAACAATGACAAAGGCGTGGCTGGCAAGGGCACTGTGAGTGTCGTCTCTATATGAGCTATAGCCAAAATATGTCCAAGTTTTTTTTTTATTATTATTGTTGTTGTTGTTGTTGTTGTTGTTGTTGTTGTTACATTAACGTTGTGTTTCCGTACCCATCATCATCGTCTGTATCACTTTATCTAAAACTTGTAATAGATGCGATGTTGAAACTCATCCCTCCCCCTGTTGTGGAAAGTGAACTTCAAAACTCACGCCTATTTGTAAAGATCTAGATAGATGCTGGCTGTAGTTGATGCAATGATGTAGTGCTGAACCGTTGTGAGGAATGGCGAATTTTGAGTTGTTGGTTGAGGCAAGGGTTTCAACCATTTAATTCCTTGCTCTGTCTGAGTTGTTGGTTTTAACCATTTAATTCCTTGCTCTGTCTGAGTTGTCGGTTTTAACCATTTAATTCCTTGCTCTGTCTGAGTTGTCGGTTTAAACCATTTAATTCCTTGCTCTGTCTTTTAGATCCAGTCATGGATGCGCATGTGCCTTGCCCGCAAGAAATACCTACAGCGTGAGAAATACTTCAAAGAGCATGTGAGTATCACGTGAAAATACTCAAAAAGCCAGCGAGTTTCACGAGAAAGACAGGAAAGAGCACGAGAAAAGAAGCACGTGAGTATCACGAGAAATACCTGAAGGAGCACGTGAGTATCACGAGAAATACCTGAAGAAACACATGAGTATCACGAAAAATCCCTTTAAAACCACGTAAGTAGCACGAGAAATACCTACATGAGTATCACGAGAAATACCTGAAGAAACACATGAGTATCACCAAAAATACTTGTAAAAGCACGTGAGTATCACGAGAAATACCTACGTGAGCACCACGAGGAATACCCGAAAAAGAACGTGGGTGTCACGAAAAATGCCTAAAAAAGCACGTGGGTAGCACGAGGAATACCTCAAAAATCACTTGAGTAGCACGAGGAATACCTCAAAATGCACGTGAGTAGCACGAGGAATATTCCAAGGAGCACGTGAGTTTAAGTGAAATACTTCAGGGATCACGTGAGTATCATGTACTCTCTTAAGAAGCACGTGAGGTTCACGTGAAATACTCAATGAACAAGTGTGTACTATGAGAAACATTACAAGACACACGTTTATATACGACCTACGATTAAATAAACATTCTGTCAACGTGCAAAGCTATCTTCGTAAGCACTTCATCTTCCCCCATTCTATTCTTACTTCGTCCATTTATACTCCGTTTTCATTCATCCACAGCAAGCAGCGATCATCAAGATCCAGGCGTGGGTGCGTGCGAACGTGGCGCACAACGACTACAAAAAACTCAGTTAGTCCATACTTTCCTTTTTGCATGCTCATACATTTAGCATAACGTGTACATCTAGCATAGCGTGTGCATTTGGTCTTTGTTCACGCTAGTTACCATGACACGGTCTTTGTGCTTGTCTAGTTACCATGACACGGTCTTTGTGCTTGTCTAGTTACGATGACACGATCTTTGTGCTTGTCTAGTTACCATGACACGGTCTTTGTACTTGTCTAGTTACCATGATACGGTCTCTGTACTTGTCTAGTTACCATGACACGGTCTTTGTACTTGTCTAGTTACGATGACACGATCTTTGTGCTTGTCTAGTTACCATGACACGGTCTTTGTGCTTGTCTAGTTACCATGACACGGTCTTTGTACTTGTCTAGTTACCATGACACGGTCTTTGTACTTGTCTAGTTACCATGACACGGTCTCTGTACTTGTTTTGTTACCATGACACGGTCTTTGTGCTTGTCTAGTTACGATGACACGGTCTTTGTACTTGTCTAGTTACCATGACACGGTCTCTGTACTTGTCTAGTTACCATGACACGGTCTCTGTACTTGTCTAGTTACGATGACACGGTCTTTGTACTTGTCTAGTTACCATGACACGGTCTTTGTACTTGTCTAGTTACGATGACACGGTCTCTGTACTTGTCTAGTTACCATGACACGGTCTCTGTACTTGTCTAGTTACCATGACACGAACTTTGTGCTTGTCTAGTTACCATGACACAGTCTTTGTACTTGTCTAGTTACCATGACACGGTCTTTGTACTTGTCTAGTTACCATGACACAGTCTTTGTACTTGTCTAGTTACCATGACATGACACGATCTTTGTACTTGTCTAGTTACGATGACACGATCTTTGTGCTTGTCTAGTTACCATGACACGGTCTTTGTACTTGTCTAGTTACCATGATACGGTATCTGTACTTGTCTAGTTACCATGACACGGTCTTTGTACTTGTCTAGTTACCATGACACGGTCTCTGTACTTGTCTTGTTACGATGACATGGTCTTTGTATTTGTCTAGTTACCATGACATGATCTCTGTACTTGTCTAGTTACGATGACACGGTTTTTGTACTTGTCTAGTTACGATGACACGGTCTCTGTACTTGTCTAGTTACGATGACACGATCTTTGTACTTGTCTAGTTACGATGACACGGTCTCTGTACTTGTCTAGTTACCATGACACGGTCTTTGTATTTGTCTAGTTACCATGACACGGTCTCTGTACTTGTCTAGTTACCATGACACGGTCTTTGTACTTGTCTAGTTACCATGACACGGTCTCTGTACTTGTCTTGTTACGATGACATGGTCTTTGTATTTGTCTAGTTACCATGACACGATCCTTGTACTTGTCTAGTTACCATGACACGGTCTCTGTACTTGTCTAGTTACGATGACACGGTCTTTGTACTTGTCTAGTTACGATGTCACGGTCTTTGTACTTGTCTAGTTACGATGACACGGTCTTTATACTTGTCTAGTTACGATGACACGGTCTTTGTATTTGTCTTGTTACCATGACACGGTCTCTGTACTTGTCTAGTTACCATGACACGGTCTCTGTATTTGTCTAGTTACCATGACACGGTCTCTGTACTTGTCTAGTTACCATGACACGGTCTTAGTATTTGTCTAGTTACCATGACACGGTCTCTGTACTTGTCTAGTTACCATGACACGGTCTTTGTACTTGTCTAGTTACCATGACACGGTCTTTGTACTTGTCTAGTTACCATGACACGGTCTTTGTATTTGTCTAGTTACCATGACACGGTCTTTGTACTTGTCTAGTTACCATGACACGGTCTTTGTATTTGTCTAGTTACCATGACACGGTCTTTGTACTTGTCTAGTTACCATGACACGGTCTCTGTACTTGTCTAGTTACGATGACACGGTCTTTGTACTTGTCTAGTTACCATGACACGTTCTTTGTATTTGTCTAGTTACCATGACACGGTCTTTGTACTTGTCTAGTTACCATGACACGGTCTCTGTACTTGTCTTGTTACGATGACATGGTCTTTGTATTTGTCTAGTTACCATGACATGGTCTTTGTACTTGTCTTGTTACGATGACACGGTCTTTGTATTTGTCTAGTTACCATGACACGATCCTTGTACTTGTCTAGTTACCATGACACGGTCTCTGTACTTGTCTAGTTACCATGACACGGTCTTTGTACTTGTCTAGTTACGATGACATGGTCTTTGTACTTGTCTAGTTACGATGACACGGTCTTTGTACTTGTCTAGTTACGATGACACGGTCTTTGTACGTGTCTAGTTACGATGACACGGTCTCTGTACTTGTCTAGTTACCATGACATGATCTCTGTACTTGTCTAGTTACGATGACACGGTTTTTGTACTTGTCTAGTTACGATGACACGGTCTCTGTACTTGTCTAGTTACGATGACACGATCTTTGTACTTGTCTAGTTACGATGACACGGTCTCTGTACTTGTCTAGTTACCATGACACGGTCTTTGTATTTGTCTAGTTACCATGACACGGTCTCTGTACTTGTCTAGTTACCATGACACGGTCTTTGTACTTGTCTAGTTACCATGACACGGTCTCTGTACTTGTCTTGTTACGATGACATGGTCTTTGTATTTGTCTAGTTACCATGACACGATCCTTGTACTTGTCTAGTTACCATGACACGGTCTCTGTACTTGTCTAGTTACGATGACACGGTCTTTGTACTTGTCTAGTTACGATGTAACGGTCTTTGTACTTGTCTAGTTACGATGACACGGTCTTTATACTTGTCTAGTTACGATGACACGGTCTTTGTATTTGTCTTGTTATCATGACACGGTCTCTGTACTTGTCTAGTTACCATGACACGGTCTCTGTACTTGTCTAGTTACCATGACACGGTCTCTGTACTTGTCTTGTTACCATGATACGGTCTTTGTTCTTGTCTAGTTACCATGACACGGTCTTTGTACTTGTCTAGTTACGATGACATGGTCTTTGTATTTGTCTAGTTACCATGACACGATCCTTGTACTTGTCTAGTTACCATGACACCGTCTCTGTACTTGTCTAGTTACGATGACACGGTCTTTGTACTTGTCTAGTTACGATGTCACGGTCTTTGTACTTGTCTAGTTACGATGACACGGTCTTTATACTTGTCTAGTTACGATGACACGGTCTTTGTATTTGTCTTGTTACCATGACACGGTCTCTGTACTTGTCTAGTTACCATGACACGGTCTCTGTACTTGTCTAGTTACCATGACACGGTCTCTGTACTTGTCTTGTTACCATGATACGGTCTTTGTACTTGTCTAGTTACCATGACACGGTCTTTGTACTTGTCTAGTTACCATGACACGGTCTCTGTACTTGTCTTGTTACGATGACATGGTCTTTGTATTTGTCTAGTTACCATGACACGATCCTTGTACTTGTCTAGTTACCATGACACGGTCTCTGTACTTGTCTAGTTACGATGACACGGTCTTTGTACTTGTCTAGTTACGATGTCACGGTCTTTGTACTTGTCTAGTTACGATGACACGGTCTTTATACTTGTCTAGTTACGATGACACGGTCTTTGTATTTGTCTTGTTACCATGACACGGTCTCTGTACTTGTCTAGTTACCATGACACGGTCTCTGTACTTGTCTAGTTACCATGACACGGTCTCTGTACTTGTCTTGTTACCATGACACGGTCTTTGTACTTGTCTAGTTACCATGACACGGTCTTTGTACTTGTCTAGTTACGATGACACGGTCTTTGTATTTGTCTAGTTACCATGACACGGTCTCTGTACTTGTCTAGTTACCATGACACGGTCTTTGCACTTGTCTAGTTACCATGACACGGTCTTTGTACTTGTCTAGTTACCATGACACGGTCTTTGTATTTGTCTAGTTACCATGACACGGTCTTTGTACTTGTCTAGTTACCATGACACGGTCTTTGTATTTGTCTTGTTACCATGACACGGTCTTTGTACTTGTCTAGTTACCATGACACGGTCTCTGTACTTGTCTAGTTACGATGACACGGTCTTTGTACTTGTCTAGTTACCATGACACGGTCTTTGTATTTGTCTAGTTACCATGACACGGTCTTTGTACTTGTCTAGTTACCATGACACGGTCTCTGTACTTGTCTTGTTACGATGACATGGTCTTTGTATTTGTCTAGTTACCATGACATGGTCTTTGTACTTGTCTTGTTACGATGACACGGTCTTTGTATTTGTCTAGTTACCATGACACGATCCTTGTACTTGTCTAGTTACCATGACACGGTCTCTGTACTTGTCTAGTTACCATGACACGGTCTTTGTACTTGTCTAGTTATCATGACACGGTCTCTGTACTTGTCTAGTTTCCATGACACGGTCTTTGTACTTGTCTTGTTACGATGACATGGTCTTTGTACTTGTCTAGTTACGATGACACGGTCTTTGTACTTGTCTAGTTACGATGACACGGTCTTTGTACGTGTCTAGTTACGATGACACGGTCTCTGTACTTGTCTAGTTACCATGACATGATCTCTGTACTTGTCTAGTTACGATGACACGGTTTTTGTACTTGTCTAGTTACGATGACACGGTCTCTGTACTTGTCTAGTTACGATGACACGATCTTTGTACTTGTCTAGTTACGATGACACGGTCTCTGTACTTGTCTAGTTACCATGACACGGTCTTTGTATTTGTCTAGTTACCATGACACGGTCTCTGTACTTGTCTAGTTACCATGACACGGTCTTTGTACTTGTCTAGTTACCATGACACGGTCTCTGTACTTGTCTTGTTACGATGACATGGTCTTTGTATTTGTCTAGTTACCATGACACGATCCTTGTACTTGTCTAGTTACCATGACACGGTCTCTGTACTTGTCTAGTTACGATGACACGGTCTTTGTACTTGTCTAGTTACGATGTAACGGTCTTTGTACTTGTCTAGTTACGATGACACGGTCTTTATACTTGTCTAGTTACGATGACACGGTCTTTGTATTTGTCTTGTTATCATGACACGGTCTCTGTACTTGTCTAGTTACCATGACACGGTCTCTGTACTTGTCTAGTTACCATGACACGGTCTCTGTACTTGTCTTGTTACCATGATACGGTCTTTGTTCTTGTCTAGTTACCATGACACGGTCTTTGTACTTGTCTAGTTACGATGACATGGTCTTTGTATTTGTCTAGTTACCATGACACGATCCTTGTACTTGTCTAGTTACCATGACACCGTCTCTGTACTTGTCTAGTTACGATGACACGGTCTTTGTACTTGTCTAGTTACGATGTCACGGTCTTTGTACTTGTCTAGTTACGATGACACGGTCTTTATACTTGTCTAGTTACGATGACACGGTCTTTGTATTTGTCTTGTTACCATGACACGGTCTCTGTACTTGTCTAGTTACCATGACACGGTCTCTGTACTTGTCTAGTTACCATGACACGGTCTCTGTACTTGTCTTGTTACCATGATACGGTCTTTGTACTTGTCTAGTTACCATGACACGGTCTTTGTACTTGTCTAGTTACGATGACACGGTCTTTGTATTTGTCTAGTTACCATGACACGGTCTCTGTACTTGTCTAGTTACCATGACACGGTCTTTGTACTTGTCTAGTTACCATGACACGGTCTTTGTACTTGTCTAGTTACCATGACACGGTCTTTGTATTTGTCTAGTTACCATGACACGGTCTTTGTACTTGTCTAGTTACCATGACACGGTCTCTGTACTTGTCTTGTTACGATGACATGGTCTTTGTATTTGTCTAGTTACCATGACATGGTCTTTGTACTTGTCTTGTTACGATGACACGGTCTTTGTATTTGTCTAGTTACCATGACACGATCCTTGTACTTGTCTAGTTACCATGACACGGTCTCTGTACTTGTCTAGTTACGATGACACGGTCTTTGTACTTGTCTAGTTACGATGACACGGTCTTTGTATTTGTCTTGTTACCATGACACGGTCTCTGTACTTGTCTATTTACCATGACACGGTCTCTGTACTTGTCTAGTTACCATGACACGGTCTCTGTACTTGTCTTGTTACCATGATACGGTCTTTGTACTTGTCTAGTTACCATGACACGGTCTTTGTACTTGTCTAGTTACGATGACACGGTCTTTGTATTTGTCTAGTTACCATGACACGGTCTCTGTACTTGTCTAGTTACCATGACACGGTCTTTGTACTTGTCTAGTTACCATGACACGGTCTCTGTACTTGTCTAGTTACCATGACACGGTCTCTGTACTTGTCTAGTTACCATGACACGGTCTTTGTATTTGTCTAGTTACCATGACACGGTCTTTGTACTTGTCTAGTTACCATGACACGGTCTCTGTACTTGTCTAGTTACCATGACACGGTCTTTGTATTTGTCTAGTTACCATGACACGGTCTTTGTATTTGTCTAGTTACGATGACACGGTCTTTGTACTTGTCTAGTTACCATGACACGGTCTTTGTATTTGTCTAGTTACCATGACACGGTCTTTGTACTTGTCTAGTTACCATGACACGGTCTTTGTACTTGTCTAGTTACGATGCAGGACCCGCCTGTCAAGACGGTTTGCAAGTTTCTCCATCTTCTACAGCACAGCGATGCAGACTTTGAAGAAGAACTCGGTGAGCTTACGATTCATTATTTTTGTTAGTTATTTATTGATTTTATTGCAGAAATTCTTACCTGTTTTGTCTTTTTTTCAAAACAGTTTCTTTACTATGATTTAGAGCTGTAGAAACTCTTTCCTGTCTTTCCTTGTATTTTTACTGTTCCATTTGGATGGTTCAGAGCTTTAGAAGCTCTTTCCTGTTTTTCCTTGTATTTTTACTGTCCCATTTGTATGATTCAGAGCTATAGAAACTCTTCCTTATGTTTCCTCGTATTGTTACTGCCCCATTTGTGTGATTCATAGCTATAGCAACTCTTTCCTGTTTTCCTTTATTTTTACTGTCCCATTTGTATTATTCAGAGCTTCAAAAGCTGCGTGCCCAAGTCGTCACAGATATAAGATCCAATCAGCAGCTAGAGAACGACTTAAACCTGATGGACATCAAGATCGGGCTGCTGGTCAAAAACAGGATCACATTACAAGTAAGCTACGCCCTTCGTTTTCTTATTTTGCTTTATCACCAGCCCTGGAACATGGGCCATCGAGGGGTTCCTCCGGGGCACTCGGTTCTGAGCCTCCGTGTAGAGTCACGCTCACTTAAAGAAAGCCAAGCACCCTGTCATTTTACTGAGTCACGGAAAGCATCCAATACCATCGGCTTATTCAAGGAAGAAACTGAAAAAAGAAAAAAAATTCATTGATTACTGTCGAATCCGTTGTATCGGGACCCGCGTTTTCAAAACACGATTTGTGTTTTGGTTTTCTGTTCCGTCAGTAAAACCATTCTGAGCCAATCAGAGTCCCGCTTTGTGCACTCCCTGGCTATCCTCTGGACGAAAACCAGATAGTGTCGCGACAGTAAGCCAGGCAACTGCACAAGGCGAGAGATGGCAAGAATCTAATTGGCTTAGAATAAATTGACTGGCGGAACGGAAAATCCCAAAAGACAAAAACAAATCGATGTTTTGAAAATGCGGCGTCGCGATACAACGGAATCGACAGTAAGTATCGGACCTTAATCGTGGATGTTTATTCTGAATCTGCTAATAGAGTGTGTAACAATAACATTGCTTTTTAAATCGCTTCCCAGGTCTCGTCCCTATGTGTTTCTCGTGCGCTTTCGTTTTCTTGGGGGTTCCACTTTAGGGGATTCCTCGTGTTGTCATGTAGATCTCTGTATCGCATATAGCTTGGTTACAGGAATTGGTTACACTTTTTCATGAACTCGCGGTTTTTAATTTTTTTTTTCAACTGTATCATTTTTATCTCTACTCTGTCAGACCCAGGTACCCCCTACCAATTCCACTCCCCCTTCGAAATAACAATCCCTCTAGACCCCCTCCCCCTCCCCCTCCGCCATCCTGCGCCCCATTTTGGGGACCACTCCGCCGCTTCTGAGTATTTAGTGTTTGTCTTCTTTCAAAGGATGTCATTCACCATAACAAGAAGCTGAAGCGGGAGAAGCAGGATATGGCGAGTGCCGTGCAGAGAACCAAGGGCATTCGGTCACTCAGCAAGGAGAGCAGAGAAAAGCTTGAGGCCTATCAGAACCTCTTTTACCTACTGCAGGTAATGATGATGGCGATGATATCGATGATGATGGTGATCCCCTCCCCTCCTCCCACTGACACACCCATCACATTCACGCACGCAGGGGAAAAAAGCTTGAGGCCTATCTAAACCTCTTTTACCTCCTACATGTACTGATGATGGTGATGGTGATGGTGATGATGGTGATGGTGATGGTGATGGTGATGGTGATGGTGATGGTGATGGTGATGGTGATGGTGATGGTGATGGTGATGGTGATGGTGATGGTGATGGTGATGGTGATGGTGAATGGTGATGGTAATGGTGATGGTGATGGTAATGGTGATGGTGATGGTGATGATGGTGATGATGATGGTGATGGTGGTGGTGATGATGATGGTGATGGTGATGGTGTTGATGATGGTGATGGTGATGGTGATGGTGATTGTGATGGTGATGGTGGTGATGGTGATGGTGATTCACACACCCAGGGTGTTGTTTATGATAATCGTGATGATGGTCGTGACAGTGGCTGTTGTATTTATCTATTACCCTCACCTACCCCCTAGGCCCCACCACACCCTTTAGTCCCCACCCAACCCCCGCTAAGGTTGTGGTTCTGAGTAAGATGATAGTTTTGATGGCAGTTATTAAAAGGGGAAACAGTAGGGCTAGAAATAGAGGAAGCTGATTTTGAAATTTTAACGGCATTCTCGTATTCCTAAGGTTTCAAAATATTTAGGGAAACCTTGAGTAAAAACTCTCGCGAAGAATATGAAAAAGAAAATTAAAAGCTTATTCATAAAAAAGAACTAATGCATGTGTATTTAAGCAGCTATGTAAGAAAATAAATAGGATTTTAAAAACGTAAGGGGTTGCGTTTGCCTTCCCACCAGACAGCCCGTCCTAGTTTCGCCGTTTCTCGAACCCCACCATCACCACCCCTCTCCGTGAGAGTTGTTAAACAGTGTTTTCTGAGCGTATTGTATATGCTGATTATGATTTTGATGATGTTTAAATCGTGATCGCCATTCGGCAGACCAACCCAACCTACCTGGCCAAGTTGATCTTCGCCATGCCTCAGAGCAGGACTACCAAGTTCATGGAATCTGTCGTTCTCACCTTGTACAATTATGCGTCAAACGCTCGTGAGGAATACCTTCTACTAAAGCTCTTCGAGACAGCCCTCCGGGAAGAGATCTAGTGAGTACCTCATGAAAAATGTTTGTCTAGCGCAATGTTAGTATAGCATGTCTTTAATTCCTACTGCAACTCTTCAGACAGCGTTCCGGCAAAAGATCTTGTTAGTACCTTATTTAAAATGTTTGTTTAGCGGAATGTAATTATCACGAGACATGATCAAATGCGTTTCACATGCAAATGTCTCCTACTGGAGCTTTTTCAGATACCTCCGATAAGAGATCTGGTGAGGGCAGTACAAGCAACCATCCTCGGAAAGCAGGGCCGTAGCAGGGGGTGGGGCACTGGGGGCACGTGCCCCCCCTTCAATATTTTCCAAAATTATAAGTAAATGACCCCCTCCCCCCAATATTTCGAGGCCAAATACGGCACTGGAAACCCAAGGGTTTCAACTCACGTGAAACGTTAAGAAACAACCCTGGACTTCCGAGGGTGATAAGCATCGCGAGGCATGGATCTTAAACGATTTCACACATTCTATGTTCGTTTTGTTTCGTTAATACGAAGATAGCGGTCCCTGTAGGCCCCCAGGTGAATGAAATGGATCTTTGGGGAGAGCGATTTGACACCTCGTCAAACACTCATCGTTGAAGAATGTCTGTCACCTTCTCCTTTGTTATTGTTTATAACTGAAAATGCAACGGTTTATTTGCAAGGCAACTTCAAAATAACCATCCACGATGATACCTTAGTCTGATACCTTATTTGTTATATTTGATTGAAAGTTTCTCAGATGTTGGCGCATCAACACCTTACTTATAGGGCTCCACCTTACTCATAGGGCTTCACCTTACCCATAGGGCTTCACCTTACCCATAGGGCTTCACCTTACCCATAGGGCTCCACCTTACCCATAGGGCTCCACCTTACTCATAGGGCTTCACCTTACTCGTAGGGCTCCACCTTACTCATAGGGCTCCACCTTACTCATAGGGCTTCACCTTACCCATAGGGCTTTACCTTACCCATAGGGCTCCACCTTACCCATAGGGCCCCACCTTACTCATAGGGCTCCACCTTACTCATAGGGCTTCACCTTACTCGTAGGGCTCCACCTTACCCATAGGGCTTCACCTTACCCATAAGGCTCCACCTTACCCATAGGGCTCCACCTTACCCATAGGGCTCCACCTTACCCATAGGGCTCCACCTTACTCATAGGGCTCCACCTTACTCATAGGGCTCTACCTTACTCGTAGGGCTCCACCTTACTCGTAGGGCTCCACCTTACTCATAGGGCTCCACCTTACTCATAGGGCTACACCTTTCTCGTAGGGCTTCACCTTTCTCGTAGGGCTTCACCTTACCCATAGGGCTCCACTTTACCCATAGGGCTCCACCTTACTCATAGGGCTCCACCTTACTCATAGGGCTCCACCTTACTCATAGGGCTCCACCTTACTCATAGGGCTCCGCCTTACCCATAGGGCTTCACCTTACCCATAAGGCTCCACCTTACCCATAGGGCTTCACCTTACTCATAGGGCTCCACCTTACTCGTAGGGCTCCACCTTACTCGTAGGGCTTCACCTTACTCATAGGGCTCCACCTTTCTCATAGGGCTCCACCTTACCCATAGGGCTCCACCTTACCCATAGGGCTTCACCTTACTCGTAGGGCTTCACCTTACTCATAGGGCTCCACCTTACCCATAGGGCTCCACCTTACCCATAGGGCTCCACCTTACCCATAGGGCTCCACCTTACTCATAGGGCTCCACCTTACTAATAGGGCTCTACCTTACTAGTAGGACTCCACCTTACTCGTAGGGCTCCACCTTACTCATAGGGCTCCACCTTACTCATAGGGCTACACCTTTCTCGTAGGGCTTCACCTTTCTCGTAGGGCTTCACCTTACCCATAGGGCTCCACTTTACCCATAGGGCTCCACCTTACTCATAGGGCTCCACCTTACTCATAGGGCTCCACCTTACTCATAGGGCTCCACCTTACTCATAGGGCTCCGCCTTACCCATAGGGCTTCACCTTACCCATAAGGCTCCACCTTACCCATAGGGCTTCACCTTACCCATAGGGCTCCACCTTACCCATAGGGCTCCACCTTACTCATAGGGCTTCACCTTACTCATGGGGCTCCACCTTACTCGTAGGGCTTCACCTTACTCGTAGGGCTTCACCTTACTCGTAGGGCTTCACCTTACTCATAGGGCTCCACCTTACTCGTAGGGCTCCACCTTACTCATAGGGCTACACCTTACCCATAGGGCTCCACCTTACTCATAGGGCTCCACCTTACTCATAGGGCTACACCTTTCTCGTAGGGCTTCACCTTACTCGTAGGGCTCCACCTTAGTCGTAGGGCTCCACCTTACTCGTAGGGCTTCACCTTACTCATAGGGCTCCACCTTTCTCATAGGGCTCCACCTTACCCATAGGGCTCCACCTTACCCATAGGGCTTCACCTTACTCGTAGGGCTTCACCTTACTCATAGGGCTCCACCTTACTCGTAGGGCTCCACCTTACTCGTAGGGCTTCACCTTACCCATAGGGCTTCACCTTACCCATAGGGCTCCACCTTACTCATAGGGCTTCACCTTACTCATGGGGCTTCACCTTACTCATAGGGCTTCACCTTACTCGTAGGGCTCCACCTTACTCATAGGGCTCCACCTTACTCATAAGCTTCACCTTACTCGTAGGGCTCCACCTTTCTCATAGGGCTCCACCTTACTCATAGGGCTCCACCTTACCCATAGGGGTCCACCTTACTCGTAGGGCTCCACCTTACTCATAGGGCTCCACCTTTCTCATAGGGCTCCACCTTACTCATAGGGCTCTACCTTTCTCATAGGGCTCCACCTTACCCATAGGGCTTCACCTTACTAATAGGGCTACACCTTACTCATAGGGCTTCACCTTACTCATAGCCTATGGAAAGGGATTCTTTGTGTGACTCGGCTTTGCTCGGGAGCATAAAATGGCGGCGTGGCTGGTCAAACAGTATCCGTGTCACAGATCTTGACCAACGATGACCATGGTGATTGTTTTTTTTTTTTCAGTTCTAAAGTTGATCAACTACAAGAGATTATCACAGGCAACCCGACCGTTATCCGTATGGTGGTTCACTTTAACAGGTGGGATACCTGTTGTTGCATATTTATTTTATTTTGGTTTTATATATGATGATGATCATCATATTGAACATATTGCTGGTAAAAGTAGTTTTAGTGGCAGTTGTATGGTGAAAATGGTTTTCATTATTATGATGATGGTGTAGGTGTGAGTGTGGTAATAACGAAGGCGATGATTATGATGACGATGTTAAGGGCAAGTGATAAAGTTTTAATGTGATGGTGATGATAATGATTATGATTGTAATGGTGATTGTGTTGATCATGATGGTGATGATGATGGATTGTGATGATGATGGTTATAGTGAAGGTGATGACGGCGGTTGTGGTAGTGTCTTTATAATTCTCTTAGCTTAAAAATATTTAGGAAGCCTTTTCTTACATCTGATATGCACTTACCTAAGGGCGCGTTTATTTCCTATCATTCTGGAATGGGAATGGTTGGTGGAGAATGTTCAGAATCGCATTCGAGTCATTCTGCTACAGGTAGCAGAATGGATGGAATGGCATTCATTCCATTCCAGAATGAGAACGCGGGATAAACGAATTGCGCGCTTTTACTATTCTAATCGACAGGAGCAAAAATTGTAAGGTTGTGTTAGCTTACATTTTGTTTATATTTTGCCTAGAGGTTCCTTGAATAGTATAAAACAAAATAAGCCATAGTATTTTTTGGTAGATTATCCGTTTTTGAGATATGATTAAGCAAAGTTGCCATAGATCATGGAAAAAGTAGCAATTTCGCCCAAATTGGGCAATTTCAGACAAATCGAGAGTCTTACAATTTGCAATATCTCAAGAACGGATTATCTACCAAAAATAGTTAAGCTTGCTCTGTTTTATATTTCACAAGGAACATCTATGCAAAAAATCAAGCGAATATAAACTAACACAACCTTACAATTTGAACTTTTCCATTTTTTGCTCCTGTCATTCTAATCATTCTCATTCCGGAATCACGAGTAAAAAACGCGCCCTAAAATGTATGGCTGGTCATGGTAACACTTAAGACATACGAATGATAACTATGATGATTGACATGATGCTTCCTACTCCCTTTCTATTCAGAGGTGCACGTGGTCAGAGCTCCTTACGAGAGTTGTTAGAACCTCTTGTGAATGACGTACTGAATGAACGAAACCTTAACATCAACACCAACCCCTTAGACGTGTACAAGGGCTGGGTCAATCAAATGGAGTCCGAGACCGGACAGACGAGGTAGGGGCTAACGTGGCTCACAGGGTGTGGTCCATGATGTATGAGTAAGCCCCTTAAAGGTGAAACAGGGCTGGGTGAACCAGATCGAGTCTAAGACCGGACAGACGAGGTAAGGGTTAACGGGGCTCACAGGGTGTGGTCCATGATGTATGAGTAAGCCCCTTAAAGGTGAAACAGGGCTGGGTCAATCAAATGGAGTCCGAGACCCGACAGACGAGGTAGGGGTTAACGGGGCACACAGGGTGTGGTCCATGATGTATGAGTAAGCCCCTTAGACGTGTACAAGGGCTGGGTCAATCAAATGGAGTCCGAGACCGGACAGACGAGGTAGGGGTTAACGTGGCTCACAGGGTGTGGTCCATGATGTATGAGTAAGCCCCTTAAAGGTGAAACAGGGCTGGGTCAATCAAATGGAGTCCGAGACTGGACAGACGAGGTAGGGGTTAACGGGGCTCACAGGGTGTGGTCCATGATGTATGAGTAAGCCCCTTAAAGGTGAAACAGGGCTGGGTCAATCAAATGGAGTCCGAGACCGGACAGACGAGGTAGGGGTTAACGGGGCTCACAGGGTGTGGTCCATGATGTATGAGTAAGCCCCTTAAAGAAGAAACAGGGCTGGGTCAATCAAATGGAGTCCGAGACCAGACAGATGAGGTAGGGGTTAACGGGGCTCACAGGGTGTGGTCCATGATGTATGAGTAAGCCCCTTAGACGTGTACAAGGGCTGGGTCAATCAAATGGAGTCCGAGACCGGACAGACGAGGTAGGGTTTAACGGGGCTCACAGGGTGTGGTCCATGATGTATGAGTAAGCCCCTTAAAGAAGAAACAGGGCTGGGTCAATCAAATGGAGTTCGAGACCAGACAGATGAGGTAGGGGTTAACGGGGCTCACAGGGTGTGGTCCATGATGTATGAGTAAGCCCCTTAGACGTGTACAAGGGCTGGGTCAATCAAATGGAGTCCGAGACCGGACAGACGAGGTAGGGGTTAACAGGGCTCACAGGGTGTGATCCATGATGTATGAGTAAGCCCCTTAAAGGTGAAACAGGGATGGGTGAACCAGATCGAGTCTAAGACCGGACAGACGAGGTAATGGTTAACGGGGCTCACAGGGTGTGATCCATAACAGGGCTGGGTGAACCAGATCGAGTCTAGGACTGGACAGACGAGGCAGGGGTTATCACTTTTAAGGGGTTCACAGTGTATGGTCCAAAAAAAAATTTTAACTGATAACTTTTCCTTTCATTAAATTCTCGATTACTATTTATGCCATAAACAACCAATTCATGATTTTCATCCCTTTTCTCATTCAAATTCTGTAGGATTGTCTACCCGAACAATTTTTAAGAAATGATAACCATTACTTCTCTCATTAAATTCTCGATTACTATAGATGCAATAAGCAACCAATAAAGGATAACCATTCCTTTCCTCAGTAAACTCCCGTACGATGTCGACCCTGAGCAAGCCCTGAGTCACCCCGAGGTCCGTGAGAAGATCGCCATGTCCATGAGGAATCTCATACAGGCCACCGACAAATTCCTCAACTCAATCGTGCAGTCTGTGGAAAAAATACCGTAAGGAAAAGACTTTCCTTGAGGTTGCGATTTCGTGACTTGTACTTAACTAATGAGTGATCGGGGCTCCGATCACGTCACTAGTAATGAACCAATGAATGACCGAGGCTCCCATCACGTGATTTATGTAAAACCGATGAGCTGTCGGATTTGTGTGCCTTTGTGTAAGGAGAGTAATTTTACTGAAGTTTTGAGCGTTATGTTAGCCTCTCGTCAGAGCAATAGACGAAGGGCTAATGCTCAAACGCCATCCAAGCTTACACAGAGGCGTAAACATACCATTTTAAAGCCGCATTGTCACCATTTTACTTCCGGAGGTCCAACGGAAACCTCAACCGTTAAAAGACAAAAGAATCTATTAAAATCCGAGATATTAAACAGGCCATCCGCTCTAAATTATCAATCACATCTTCAAAGAAACTTCCAATAAACACACTGCCTTCAATATTTTGAAATATTTTTCGCGTTTTCCGTTAAAAATCATCGGAGATTGTTACGTTATCGACCGGAAGTAAACTGGTGACAATGCGGCTTTAACCTAGCGTTGATTTATTTTACTGACTCCTGACCAGTTTTTCTACCGCTTTCCCTAGTCTTTATAATCATACCGTCTTCAATTTAAGAACTGAGTAGACTAGTTTAGGACAGATGATAGGATTGTTTTTCCTTTATGTGGTTATAGTTACGGGATGCGTTACGTTGCTATGACTTTACGGCTGGCGTTAACTGAGAAGTTCCCCAACCTTTCAGAGGAAGAAATAATCAAGGTAAGTCTTTTTCATCTTCAAACCAATCCCGACTGCAACCACATGTCCTCTTTTCGAGGACGTGAGTATTTTGGGGGGGTCTTGTAGCAATCAAATCGCGCGCTCTGATTGGCTCTCTGAGGCCCGGTACGATCCGCACCCTGATTTCGGATCGCTCAATAAACAACCGGGTTTGTTTACATAGAAAAAATGAAATGTAATACAGATTTGTCTGGCCATTTGCGTGATCGCTTTTGTGTCCTTATGAGCGTGTTACGTTCTTTTATAAGCGTGTATTGTATTCTTATTAGCGTGTTGCGTTCTATTATGAGCGTGTATAGTATTCTTTTAAGCGTGTTGCGTGCTATCATGAGCGTGTATTGTATTCTTATAAGCGTGTTACGTGCTGTTATGAGCGTGTATTGTATTGTTATGAGCGTGTTGCGTGCTATCATGAGCGTGTATTGTATTCTTATGAGCGTGTTATGTGTTATTAGCGTGTATTTCAATCTTATGAGCGTGTTGCGTGCTATTATGTGCGTGTTCCGTTTTCATATAGCCGTGTTACGTTTTTATGAGCGTGTTGTGTGCTACGATTTACGAGTACTCATTAGCGTGTTTCGCCTTATAGTAAGCGTGTCCGTTTAAACGTGCTCTATGTTTCAGGTCGTTGGTAATTTGGTGTACTACCGGTACATGAATCCCGCCATCGTCGCTCCTGATGCTTTTGACATTGTATCCATCAGCGTGGAGCGGGGCCTGCAACCCGAACAGGTAAACAATACCATCAGTAATAGGCCGAACACAAAGGTGAAGGGACAAGGGCACCAACACCCCCCTTTATAGCGATCGGTGGGGAGAAAAGAGGTCATAAATATGGAGGGAATAAAAAAGAAGTCAATAACTTTTTAAAGTTTTTACTAGTTTATAGCGTTTTAAAAGCTCTGCAATGACAAAATTTTCCTACATTTCCAGGGCATTATCTTCCCTTTATACCACCGCCCTCTATACCAATTATTCTCAGTCCCAAAGTTTCTCCCCGCCCCTATCCGACACATTTAGACCATGTCTTTATCCCTTTATGAACGTAGCTGGCTATGGCTATATCGTCCCATGGGCGTGGTTGTCATGTCTATATCCCTTATGGGCGTGGTTACTATGTCTATATCTATGTCTATGTGGTTTTGTGTGTCAGTGTTGATACACTGTGGTAATACACTACCATGGTAGAGCCAGCTAACTGGTTCCATTGACTCATTTTAGCGGCGAAACCTGGGAACGATAGCTAAACTGCTGCAATTTGCAGCTTCAAATAAAATGGTAAGTTGATTGTCTTTGTATCGTAGCTACCACATTACCAGTGCAGGAACCCATCGCTAGGGGCGTACAACACAGGAAGCCTGTCACTAGGAGTGTACAACATGCTCCAGTCTGTGAAAAGGCTCACTCAAAGTACTTTTATCACCGTAGTACACTCGTAGTTATTGGCTCACTCATATATGTAGTTACATACGTTTTTGATTTTATTATCTCTGTTACTTGTCTTTTGTTTTGGTCTTTTATATGTAGAAGTTATTTTATCATCCATATATTCCTTTTAGCATTCAAACTTTCTATTTTGTAAACTTTTCTGTAAGTACATACGCCCAAGCACCGAGGTGTTTCTTTGCGCAGGTTCCTCTCCATGAGATAGCCGCTGACCGACAAACCTACGATTTATTCCACGTCATGGCTGTTAGTAACATGGACGCATTAAGGAGCATGCGCTCACAATGAAACCGCTTGCACTACTTATTTAGCACGCCTGTAACATCCCTGGTGCACTCTACACAATATTTCACGATAGCCATGTTTTAGTTTTGATGTGTGACAGTTAAACAAATCATTATATTTTAGTATGCTGACGAGAATGCACATCTTAGTGAGTTGAACGGTTACATCGCAGAGGCTCATAAGAAATTCAAGTAAGTTACCAAAATATCGTCATAAATTCACGGCCTAGTCTTATTTTGACATATTGTGATAATATTTTTTGTCTTAAACAACAATTTATTCGCTCAGAAATGGTATAAACGATAGAAGGTTTGTAAACTGTGCTATTTGATCACAAATTCCAGTGGGAATCCATTTCGGACCACCCTTGAGAAATGCCCACAAGCCCAAAAATTCATAAAATGCAGAATAAACAGAATAAAGATCAAAATACTAAGGCACGTATCCAAAGGATAAATGGTCTTGAAGTTATGCATCCAACCAAGTTCAGATTCTAATAAAAAATTTAGAACGGCAGAATTGCCCCTCAACAAAACGCCAGTGGTCAAAGGGTTAGATTCCTACTTGAATAAGAAAAAAAACTTTCCGCGAAAAAGGATTATGGAACTTGTAGTCATGCATCTTGCAAACGTTCTAGTTCCGTGATGCAACCGGCGTGGCAAGAATGTAAGTTTCTTTGTTGTAAAAAGACACTAACATTTACATTCCTCTAACACAGGAAGTTTTTCCTTGACGTATCCACTGTTGAAGACCCCGAATCTCGTTTTAACATCGATGAATACACGGATGTGGTTCTGCTCACCAAACCAATCATTTACATCTCCGTACAAGAGATTTGCGACACACACACGCTACTTCTCGAGCACAGGGAGGAAATCGCCCCTGATCCCAATGATCCTTTACATGAGTTGCTGGATGATCTGGGGGATGCGCCCAATGTAGCGGATCTTATTGGTATGCTGGCATTTTTGGATTGATCTTATTGTCCTTTCCTGACCTTAACCCCCCCCCCCCCCTCTAACCTAGATCGCCTTACGCTATCGAACCGTACATTAGCTGGCAGCTTACTTTACAAACCTTACCTCAGCTCAAATGACTCACGTTCCCATATCTCAACAGTGCCTAACGTTTACCTTTATCTTGCCGTCATTTCACCTCACCTTCTATGTATCATCTTACCTTACCTAACCTTTCTTTCCCCCTGTATCATCTAACCTCACCTAACCTTACCGATATCATCTTACCACACCTTACCTTACCTATACAGTGGAACCCCGTTAATACGGACACCCTCGGGATTTTCATATGTGTCCGTATTATCGGGGTGTCCGTATTAAGCGGGCTGCCCTACAAAACGTCAGAACGCATGCTAAGCAACACAACACGTTCCATACTGAAATTTGTATCTTTAAAACTCATGTTTCAAGTAACATTTGGATAAAGTACTTCTGCGAACTAGTGACATGTTCCGGTTATATCTTTATTACTCAAATTCATAGGGATATTTTTTTAAACAACAACAACAAAACAGGATAACTAATTCTTTCCTCGATCGTCCTTGCGACGATTTGACTTAGTTATTTTAACTAAATCCGTTATTCTATAATTCAACAAAGGTTGTGAAAATTCTGCTCAGAAAGGCATTCTCGAGCATCAATCTCCTAAAAGTGCGAGACTCGAATTCCTTTTGTCCATAAAGCGGGGTTAATTTTGTACGAAAAATGTCTTTCGGGACACATAAGTGTCCGTTGTCCGTATAAACGGGTGTCCGTGTAAAGCGGATTAAATTATAAGAGAATATATGAGACTTTTGTCGGGACTTTTAATACTGTCCAGAAAAACGGGGTGTCCGTATTAAGCGGGTGTCCGTAGAGCGGGGTTCCACTGTATTATCTTACCTCACCTTCCCTTCCCTGTATTATCTTACCTTACCTTCCCTTCTTTGTATCATCTCACCACCACCTCACCTTCCATGTATTATCTTACTTTCATTACCTTACCTTCCCTATCTTACCTCACCTTCTCTTCTCTGAATTATCTTACCTCACCTTCTCTTCTCTGAATTATCTTACCTCACCTTCTCTTTCCTGTATCATCTTACCTTTCCTTCCCTTTCCTTCCCTTGCCTTCCCTGTTTCATCTTACCTTACCTTCCCTTTCTTGTATTATCTTACCTCACTTTACCTTTCCTTCCCCGTATCATCTTACCTTAACTTGCATTACCTTGCGTCACCTTACCTTACATTGCTTCGCCCTGATTTTACCTTGCCTTGCCTTGACTAACCTACTCTGCGTTACTATTGCATTACATTGCATTGCCTCAATTTACTAAACCGAGCCATACCTTTCTTCTTTTACCTCAACCTCGCCATATCTTTCCTCATCGCACCTTTTCCTTCCTTGTCTCACCCAATCTCATCCTACCTTCTTTTCACCTCCTCAGGCGCTCAAGCAGACAGTGCCGAGGAACAAGCACAACAAGTGGCCAGCATTTCGAAGACCGAGATCTCGCTCACGCTAACCAACAAGTTCGAAGTTCCTGACGATGATGACTCGGATATGAGAGCTCTATTCGTAAGGTATCTTTTAAAGAAAAAAAAAAAACAGAGAGAAATTTAGCGAAACTACGAATGGAAAGTATGGGGAAGGAGAAATTCGTGAGTATTAAATAATTCAACAAACAGCCAGGAGAAAGACAAAGCGTATGATCGTAGGAGTGCTTACCTTGTCCCCAAGACAAAGCGTACGAGTCCTTTCAATGTGCTTATGACAGAGCGTATGATCGTAAGGGCCCCTCTGATGTACAATGTTGCCCGCAGGACAAAGCGTATAATCGTATAAGTCCTTCCAATGTGCTTATGACAGAGCGTATGATCGTGGGAACCCCTCTGATGTGCTAATGTTGCCCGCAAGGCAAAGCGTATAATCGTAGGAGTCCTTCCAATGTGCTTATGATAGAGCGTATGATCGTAATGGCCCCTCTGATGCGCTAATGTTGCCCGCAGGACGAAGCGTATGATCGTAGAAGTTCTCCTGGTGCAGCATGGAGATAATTTGACAGAAATACTCGAGACGCCGGCGACCGAGGAACAGGTACAATATCAAAGTTGCTTGGAACTCCTAGAAAACCATCCCCATAAGAATACTAAAGAAGAAAGTAAACTGTTCCTGTGATGTCTTGGTGTTTTATAGGCCATACATTTCCTGAGGCCCCTCAGAACAGAATTGCGTTTAGTTGAGATTGATATTTTTCGTAATTTCTCGTGGCAAAGATTAGCTTTAGTTACCTATTTCTTACTTTTCTGAAAAAAACAAAACAAATATAATTAATCCTCGAGAAATTTTTGCAAATGCAAATGACTTCATTTTATCAAAATGTGTCAATGTATTTTCGTTTATTCACCTTAAATCCCAAGCTTACCTGACCTGGTTTGGAACCCTGGTCGTCTTGCTTCTGAGATGAAGCCTGTACCACTGTTCTATCATGCCACACTTACAATCGCTTTGTTTCCCTACCGACGCTTGCTTGCGCTGACTGTATCTTTTTTGATGTAGGAAAACCACCACTCAGCGATAATCAAGGAACGGGAAAAGAAAGAGAAGGAGAAAAGAAAAGATCATCAAGTGCGGAGATCTGCGTCGATTTACGGAGACCACAAGTAATTATTATTATTATTATCATTATCATTATAATTATTATTATTATTATTATTATTATTATTATTATTATTATTATTATTATTATTATTATTATTATTATTATTATTATTATTATTATTATTATTATTATTATTATTATTATTATTATTATTATTATTATTATTATTATTATTATTATTATTATTATTATTATTATTATTATTATTATTATTATTATTATTATTACGATGCAGAACCTGTCTCTCGAGAAAGATTTATCGTGATTGCGCAAATAAGCGCCTTCCTCGAAAAAGCGCCTCGCCTAAGAGGAGAAATATGAATAAGCGCCTAGAGGGACTATACGTTAGCAGGAAATTAACGCCTGTTGTACATAACCAAAACCCATTATGTGTTTTAGGGTACACGCAATCTTCCCCTCGTGGAGCGAGGTCGACCCCCCCCCCCCTCCCCATATTTATTCCCTCTTCCTAGTCCATTACTTTTGCGCACGTTTGAATGGCGGAAACGTGGAAGCGATCGCAATCCCGTTCCCATGGTTTCCTGGGTAATTTTCAGAACATAGTTAAGTGCCTGTAGACTAGGGGTTTATTAACTTACTGTGCATCATAGATACCATAACTTCTTTCATCATTTTGTTTTTCGTAGGCTTCCTCTTGAAGGTCTGAAGCGTAAAATCATCCGTAATCTGCGAATGCTTGAGAGTCAAGGACTTGTGACAATAAAGAACGATTATCAAGACATCGTCAATGCCATAGCAAAGGTGAAGATATACTAGACCCGCTTTATATTAGACACCCTCTCACGACATGAAATCTCCGACCGACCGAACACCTGATCACCGGGCACTCTGCCAAGACTTGACATATATAATATTTGGCGAGCACCTCCACATGACTGACACCATTTAACTTTACTGCCAAGACTTGACAAATATACTTTAAGGCGAGCACCTCTTTATGACGGACACCTTTACCCTAAATGCCGATACTTGACATATATGATACCAGGCGAACACCTCTATAGGACGGACACCCTTTTACATTTACTGCCTAAACTTGACATATATGATACCAGGCGAACACCTCTATAGGACGGACACCCTTTTACATTTACTGCCTAAACTTGACATATATGATACCAGGCGAACACCTCTATTGGACGGACACCCTTTCACATTTACTGTCTAAACTTGACATATATGATACCAGGCGAACACCTCGATAGGACGGACACCCCTTTACATTTACTGCCTAAACTTGACATATATGATACCATGCGAACACCTCTATAGGACGGACACCCTTTTACATTTACTGCCGATCCTTGCCATATATTATATTAGGCGAATGCCTCTATAGGACGGACGCCCTTTTACATTTACTGCCTATACTTGTCATATATAATATTAGGCGAACACCTCTATTTGACGGACACACTTTACCGGGCAACCTCCAGAGATCAGCATTTTTTGGCGAAAACCCCCTTTACAAGGTACACTGTACCATCTTTATTGCGTGCACTGTTAAATGATATCCGTGATCAGCATGAGACTACAGTGTCGCTGAAACCTATGTTATAAGGCGAAAACCTCTTTAATGGACACTCTGGCCAAGACTTGACATACATAATATTAGGCAAGCACCCCTTTAAAACGGACAAATTGTTTGCTTTTACAGGATATCCGTAATCAGAGGCGGTACAGACAGAGAAGAAGACAAGAGCGCAAGAAACTCAACCAGACTCTGGACAGCCTGCAGACGAAGACTCACTTTTACGAAGAGCAGATCGATTACTACAATCAGTACATAAGGGTGTGCCTCGATAACTTGTCCAAGAAGGGAAAGTAAGTGGAACTCGTGCTGATATGGAACCTCTATTAAGCGGACACACTTGCAGGTATAACAACTACAATCATCCTAAATAGCGAGCCTCGATAACTTGTCCAAGAAGGGAAAGTAAGTGGAACTCGTGCTGATATGGAACCTCTATATAGAGGACACACTTGCAGGTATAACAACTTACAACTACAATCATCCTATACATCTCTACAAACGCAAAGGAAACCGCCGTATCTGCGATAATCATCGAGGAATCTCCCTGCTGTCCATCGCTGGCAAAATTCTGGCCAGAGTCTTACTCAATCGTCTCATTGTACATCTCGAGCAAGGCCTCCTACCTGAAAGTCAATGTGGTTTCCGGAAGGAGCGCGGGACAACTGACATGATATTTGCTGCAAGGCAACTTCAGGAGAAGTGTCAAGAACAAAATGTCGACCTGTATTCCACCTACGTCGACCTGACAAAAGCGTTTGATACTGTCAGTAGAGAGGGCCTCTGGAAAATAATGGCGAAGTTTGGCTGTCCCAGCAAATTCATAAACATCGTACGCCAATTACATGACGGCATGCTTGCGAGCGTCCAGGACAACGGAGAAACCTCTCATTCTTTCCCTGTCTCAAACGGAGTTAAGCAAGGATGCGTCCTTGCCCCTACTCTATTCAGTCTGATGTTCTCAGCCATGCTGACTGACGCTTTTAAAGATGATGAGGTAGGCATCGGCATCAAGTATCGTTTCGATGGCTCTGTGTTCAATCTCAGGAGGCTTCAGGCGAAATCCAAGATCTCGGCTGATACTGTAAACGACCTCTTATTCGCTGACGATTGTGCCCTCAATGCTACCTCTCAAGCAGACCTGCAACACAGCGTAGATCTGTTTTCTAGTGCCTGTAATAACTTCGGCCTCAAAATAAACACCAAAAAGACGGAGGCTATGCATCAGCCAGCGCCTGGAAAGCCCTACACTGAACCTAACATCATCATCAATGGTCAAAAACTCAATGCTGTTGACAAATTTACCTACCTTGGCAGTACTCTCTCCAGAAACGTTGTCCTCGATGACGAAGTTACCAACAGACTCGCCATAGCAAGCGCCGCATTTGGAAGGCTTCGTAAGAACGTTTGGAAAAGGAGAGGGATAAGAACAGATACAAAGATCAAAGTGTATCGTGCCGTTGTGCTGCCTACGCTACTCTACGGGTCTGAAACCTGGACTATCTACAAGCGCCATGCGATGAAGCTTAACCATTTCCACACTACCTGTCTGAGGAAAATTCTCAATGTTCGCTGGCAAGAAAAGATCCCGGATACTGAGGTCCTTGCACGTGCAGGTCTGCCCAGCATTCACACCATCCTGAAACAGTCTCAGCTTCGCTGGGCGGGGCACGTAGCTCGTATGCCTGATGAACGGCTTCCTAAGAAACTTCTGTTTGGTGAGCTTCAGCACGGAAAACGCTGCAAAGGTGGCCAGAAGAAGAGATTTAAAGACACCCTAAAACTCTCGCTGAAAGCATTCAACATCGATCACACCTCGTGGGAGCTTCTGGCACAAAACCGTCAAGGTTGGCGCCGTGTCATTCGCAACGGTGCTGCGGCATGCGAGGCAAATTGGACAGCTGCCGCAGAGGAGCGTAGAGCCGCCAGAAAGTCTCAAGATCCCAAAGCTGCAACAATACCATGCCCTCAGTGCCCCAGGCTTTTCCGTGCACAGATTGGCCTTATTAGCCATCTGCGCACCCACAAGCGTCCTTAGTCCCGCTCAGGATGACGGTGAAAATGTAAAAAAAAAATTGAACACGATGGTCCTCGTCGTAGCGACGGACAAACAACACACAACACACAATCATCCTAAATAGCGAGCCTCGATAACTTGTCCAAGAAGGGAAAGTAAGTGGAACTCGTGCTGATATGGAACCTCTATATAGCGGACACACTTGCAGGTATAACAACTTACAACTACAATCATCCTAAATAGCGAGCCTCGATAACTTGTCCAAGAAGGGAAAGTAAGTGGAACTCGTGCTGATATGGAACCACTATATAGCGGACACACTTGCAGGAATAACAACTTATAACTACAATCATCCTAAATAGCGAGCCTCGATAACTTGTCCAAAAAGGGAAAGTAAGTGGAACTCGTGCTGATATGGAACCTCTATATAGAGGACACACTTGCAGGTATAACAACTTACAACTACAATCATCCTAAATAGCGAGCCTCGATAACTTGTCCAAAAAGGGAAAGTAAGTGGAACTCGTGCTGATATGGAACCTCTATATAGCGGACACACTTGCAGGTATAACAACTTACAACTACAATCATCCTAAATAGCGAGCCTCGATAACTTGTCCAAGAAGGGAAAGTAAGTGGAACTCATGCTGATATGGAACCTCTATATAGCGGACACACTTGCAAGTATAATAATCTACAACTACAATCATCACAAATAGCGAGCCTCGATAACTTGTCCAAGAAGGAAAGGTAATTAGAACTCATGATGATATAGCGTCTCTATATAGATTGGAACTTCGATTTGAAAGTGAACTCTACATTCTATTCTCAATTCTTTTCTCTTCTCACACTCCATTGTTACGTGAGGCAATAACAAAATGCTTCTGTACCCACCAGAAAGCCTTCGGGTCGAGGCTTGAGACAGAAAAAATCCAAAGAAGAAGTGTTCAAAGGGGACCTGAAATACAGCGCGCAGAAGCTCTACGAGAAAGGCGTTATCTTGGAGATTGAGGGACTTCCGCCAGCACAGTACGTACGACCTTGTTGTTGACTCTCTTTTTTTCGTATTTGAATAAGCGACGTACTATTACAAAAAAGATAGGAAGGGTAGGTAAGAACACGACGTTGTAAAAACACTTGATACAGTGCAAAGGCGCTAACTGTTCATTTTATTGCAGCCCAGTCTCCCCGAATGACATTTTAGCGAAGTCTCACTAAATATGACATCTTTTTGTTCCAGGTTCAAAAACGTTCAATTTGAGATCAAATCGGGCGATGACGTGGGATCCTTCGAAGTGTCTGCCAAATTCATGGGCGTGGCAATGGAAAAAGTCGAGCTCGTCTTTCAGGTAAGAATACTCGTGATTATCACGTGATTACGGGGTGAGCAATGCTATCGAGCGTCCACGTACGACCACGTGGTCATCAAGTTTCTAAGAAAGGTTATCACGTGATTGCTAAGGTTAAAGCTTACCTGATTCTCACGTGGTCATTGGGGGTAACGTTATCGATTTTAGCTTAGTGTATACGTGCTTAAAGGGTGCGATTATTGAGTGTTTATATAAGCATTTATGTAATTATCACTTGGTCATTGCCAAGTTAACTAACAACTATTTGATGAGATTTACTGGGCTTCGTCAAAGCTAAGTAGAAAGGGATAATGCTCGAAACGTCAGCGAAGCAAATCTATTTTCAGAGAGACGTTACTGCGATTTTCAAAATTCTGCGAACACTCTTCAACCTTTTCCAATTGCTAAACCGTATTCTGGCTACCGTTATTCAAACTAACGAGATTACATTTGTTGCTTTTTGATTGGTCTATTCAAACTAACGAGATTACATTTGGTGTTTTTTGATTGGTCAGAGCCTTGCAGAGAGGTTGCCGAATTTGAAACCGTTTCAGTGCTAGCCAATGAATCCGCTTCAAGGATTTTGAATGACGGGGCAGGCCAGCAGGCGATTAGCTGTTGGAAATCGTTGGATATTTTGCAGATTTTGAAAACTATAGTATACATAAAACTTTAATCGTGTGTAGTTTCTCGAACTCCCTACATACTTTCGAGTCATTATTTTACCCAGATCCCCCCTACTCCCGTCTCCCTAGAGGGTTTGAATTGAAGGGGTTCCACTGTATTTTACCCTTTAGTAAGTGTTAGATACACGACGCGAGTGTTCTATGGGATTTAGGGCACAAAAATCTGCGAGTGCTTGAGCATGTGTTTTGCACCTGTACCCTTCGCCGCTCCACAATCACAGCCCCAAGAGCAATCTTCTCACTTGTTTTGTCTCGTGTTGATATTATATATTCATCTTCCTCCTCAACCCTCCCTCCCCAGGACCTTTTGCAGCTTCAGTACGAGGGTGTCGCGGTGATGAAGATGTTCGGCCGCGCGAAAATCAACGTCAACTTACTCATCTTCCTCATCAACAAGAAATTCTACGGCAAGTAGAGCCCACGATGTGAGACGGCTGACTCGGACATGCGCAGAGAACTGCTCACCCAGAAGGCTTCAAGGGTAGTTGAAAGTAAACACAGCTCTTAACTTCGTCACCAGGATCTTCAGAGTAATTTTCAATATAGCGTCTAGCTCACCCGGGGAGATGAGGCTGGTTTGCCTCAGGAGTCACCTCGGGAATTTGCTGTTCACTGAACGTTCTAGATATAGAAACAAACATAAAATGTCCTGATCTTATGCTAAGCATAGTCAAGCTAGACATGACGTACATTGTATGTCACGTCATTTATAGATTTATAGATGTGTTATCGTGTCGTGCTGTGAATGTTAATGGTAAATATAGGGTAATTATGCCATCTGTGACGTCCTCAATCAAAATTACTTCTATAAACTAAAATTATTTATACAAGGGTAACATGTGCACATGTCTGACCTAGAGAGCCTGGTAATTAATGCAGTGTCATTTACAGTACAGAATCTGTCCGGGGTGGTCTAGTGACTAGCTACCAGGCTATTAGGTCAGTTGACAGAAGATAACTACCCAAGGTAAATATCAAATAGAAATAAATTTAGTAATAAATCTTTTTAACATAAACGTGTTTTGTGTTTTGTTATCTGGGGAGAGGGGAGAGCTATGTTCTTGACATGGGATATATGAGAATGATACTCGTGTCATTTTTTCCCTTACTTGGCTTGGCATGCGTGAAATCCTATGAAATATTCTTGTCACGTTCAATTTGAATTAGCATTTTGATATTTTTAACGATGTTAAAAGTCTTAAGTTTTAGTGTATTCAAAAGTATAATGCCCAATCGAAGTAATATAACGCAAATGATCAATGGCAATAATATTTAAGGTTGTCATTATGAGCACAATTTGATTCTGCATTTTAGAACCAGACTTACAAAGCAATATTAAGGCGCGTACCCAGGGTTGGCTTAGGGGGCTGCGTATTCATAGGTATCATATTCAAAATATCTGAAGTTTCCTTAAGAAGTGACCCACTTTTTGGCCGCCAAGGGGCGTGCGCGCCCCCTTGTACGCGCCTGATATTTTGCTTCTATCTTATCCTCGGGGACTCGCCTCCGCTGACCTCCGCGACGCCCTGGGTCCCCGGAGGATGCTGCTATCTGAGCCTTGAGATGTTCTTAGCATTTCTTAGAATTAGGCGAAATCTCAGGCTGGACGTTCTTAGAAAAAGGTCCTTATAAAACCTACAGCATAAAATCTACATACAACATCTACACGTACGTTTTCTTTCTATGGACATGCCGTTTCTATCTATTTTATCTTAAGCGAGTGTATATTTTCCCGCATCCGTTTATCGTATTTTATACTTCTATGTAGCCATGGGGGACATAATAACGAGTAAAGCAAAAAAAAGGATATTAAACCAACCGGTAATAAAAGCGCGTTTTTTTTCCGCTGTTTCCTTGAATAGATTGTTCAAATATATATATGGTCAAGTTTTGAAATATCGGATAAGATTCTAAGCATTTTGATTATGTATTAAGCTGGTGGATTTGAATTTATCCCTAAGAAATCAACATTTTAGTTTCCAACCGAGATTTTATTAAACCCGGAGGCTAGCCCGCGCTTTTCCTCAAATTTTCTCTTTCGAGTTAACACGTGACTCAAGCTGACCATACAACGTGTAGTATCTTTCGGGCCTTATTTGCATTTTGGAAGTGATGCTATTGTGTTTGGAGGCCTGTGATTGGCTTATCGCTCAGCCCCCTGTGACCGAGATGGAACGCCGCAAGACTGACAACACGCTCGCTCGCCAGCTCTTCCAATATGGCGCACCCGAGGAAATTCGTGGAAAAAATAGCCATACATACTCAAAGACAGCAAGAAGAGACCAGGGCTTTTGAAGAAATAATGAAGGAAGTCGCCACGATTGGGGTATGGATCTTGCTTCAAGGGTCCAGGGTGTCTTCCAGCTTGAATATCGTTAAATCGAGTCTTGCTTTCCGTCAATTTTCCTGCAATCATATAACTTACTCTTGCTTTTTCGTTATTAGAATTCCATGAAGGGGCCCCAGCAACAGTACAGATCACTGCCGAATGTGAATCTAAACATTGGACAGAATCATTTGGACCTTCAGGTACTAAATTGATGTGTTTATAGCGAGGTTGCGAATGGTCGCAGAGCGAGTTGTCGCTGGCCAACTGTATGTTTTGAATGTGGTACGATGGTTGAACTCTCTGATCGTACTCAATGTGTGTTATCCCTACTCGTTACAGAAGGCTCTCAACAGCTTGGGAGAGATGCAGAGACACGAGATGGGAGATAGATCGCCGATGAGGGAACGTCGATTCACTGGGAATAGACCTATGCCATTTCCAAGGCGAAATATCGGTGGAATATCCTTTTCTTAATAGTGTTCACACCAAACCTTGTTGTCGACAACCTGTTCGTATTAATGTTGGTATTACTCAGTCCCCATTTCACTGTTCTGTTTTGTGGATTGCTAGAGTCCCTAGGATATGTGTTACCCTGTTTTCCCATAATCCGCTTAAAAAGCGAAAGACATCCTTGCAAAGCTGTGGCCGTGTGACGGATTTCGCTTCTCTTTTGAGTCTTTGCACCAAGGTCGACGTTTCCACATTCAGAACAAAATGATCTCACGCGGGGATTTAGAGGCAATTTGAACCACTTGGGTATTGTTCGCACTTCCTTTTGACCCTTTTGATCAGCCTTGCTTATAGATTATAATTATTTATATTTTCTTAACTGTGTGTACGTCGATACCTCTCCGTACCATGTCGCACCCCCCTATTTGTCTCCCCCACAGCTCGAGCCAGGACAAGGTTGGAGACGGTACGTAAAGAAGTATTATCTTTTTTTTTACCATGTAAACGCTAACACTTAGTTGATGAACTTCCCTGTCACTCCAGTCGTTCGCTTGCGCGTTTGTTTGGCGCAATCGCTTATTCAAAATAGGTTAAAATTCTCGTCTAAATTCTTTTCACTAAACAAGGTGTCATAATCCACCCGTTGTTTGCTTGTGCGATGGAGATTTTCAGATCCAAACACACACTCCATGATATAAAGAATCCCCTTTAAATAGTGATAGTTTTTTAGCGTTGTATTTTAATATTTTTTGGTAGCTACGCTTGACTGCCACATCCAGTTCTGCGTGTCTCCTCGCGCTAAAATCGTTCGATATTCAACAATTATCCATGATATGCCATTCATTATTCGTGTATTTAGCAGTGTGCATTAAAGTAGTTTGGTTATAAATCGGTAATTTCTCTTGCCTAGTAAGTGTTACATTATTAACATCTTGACGCTGTTCTAGACTAGAATCTAGTCTGAACTTTTAACTCACGCTACCCCCTGATATAATAAAATGAAATAAACTAATGCTTATATCCTCTTCGAGTTATTTGAATACTTTTTAATTAAATCTCTAAAGCTACTTGGATTTACTAAAATACAAGCTGCCTTTGATAGTAATTATTCGACCTTTTCTTCTTGTGCGCTTTGTGCTATAAATAGGATTGGTATTTCGGGTACAAGTGTTTAGGTTTTACCGCCTTAACCACATACAACATCTTGTACCCTTATTGTAACGTCAGCTTGCCTTTTTTTCTCTGCAAATAAACCTAGTTATTACTAGTTATAACTTAGTTATTATACTTTTTTATTTAGTAATAAGTTTTGAATAAGAGAGTTGTTATTCTTCTATTGAGCTCTGTTATTCCTTTTGATGTTGGTAATACAATACAGAAGTTTAGTTTGATTTCTAGACTACATAGAAAGACAAGGTGTTTTTAAAGCTTGTTTACATGTTTTACAATGTTTGGCTCTCGTACTAGTTGAGATATACAACACCAGATATGACAGACATTTCCACTAGATAACCTATAACCAAAGCAATGGTGGTTTAACCATTTTATCTCCAGACGCAACAATTATATCACGCATTTACTCACCATAACAAACCAAACCCTTTTAATTTACGTTTTTTTTTAGTAAGTGAGCTGAGAAATAAAGTCAAAAATACTGTTTACTTCAAAGTTACTTACATTGTGTTTGGCTGTCTGCTTAGGGTTCACATTTGGGCCTGTTTAATCTGAATTGAACCTTGTTAAGGCATGTTATCTGCCGTAGTCAGTATATTTTATGGAGCCTTTTAACAAGATAAAGCACAGCTTTACTTACATGAAGTGACGTTGTATTTGGCCTTCCTACAGTAGCATGTAGTAAAATGCAAGAGGTGTTATAGAGTCTGTTTATAAAATACCTAGCGTTTGATGACAGGTGAGGAGTCAATTTAAAGTTTGATGCAATAATCACTGCTCTTCTGCGTATAAGCAAGGGAGAAGAGCCTTTGTAAAGAACCGTTGAAAATAATTTGTAAAGTTTTGTTTAGAAAATGATAAATTTGACTTAACTTGAGGTGATGTTTACACTTGTTGTTTATACAGGGTGGTATTTGACTGTTGATTAGGATGTTAACACATGCATGTTGTTGTTTTTACAGGGCAGTATCCGACTCCTCATTGCATCAGACTGTGATCGGTGGTCATCACCAGCCCAAAGGTACCTTTGTTTTACTCTATCTGCAAGTCCTATTCTCTCCCAAGGTAGACATTGCCAAAGCTGGAAACTTTTAGGAAAGCGATTAGTGCATATGTACCCAGGGGGTATGGGGGGAGCACATGGTGTGCCTGATTCAAATTAGCTCCTTCCCTTATTTTTCGATAAATTGAATGAGCCCACAAGGCTTTTAGACAAGGATAAATCATATAATTTCCCTTATCATTTACCGTAACCCTACAAAGTAACTGATTCTATTTATACAATGACACTCATAAATTGCGCGCTCTGATTGGTCAAGGGTCCATGTGTTATTAAAGCACACGCGTACGCTTGGCATCAGCGTGCGTGCGCATTTCCCAAAACTAAACGTAGAAAAACAAATAGGTATAATTGGAAAAATATCGCCCTGGGGTCCGGAAAAGCTACCTAGACACACTACTTTTGAATAGATTGACTCTAAATAGCAGACTGTTAGCTTATTGGGTTTGTGCAGTTCTTGAAACTCCATTATTGTTGTGATTTTTTTTTTTCAGAAATTGATATCAACAAAATGACACATGAGCCCAAAAGAGTAAGTACTTTCACCTCTTGCTTTTCAGGTGTATATTATAATTAAAGAATTAAACATTCCAAAGCTTCATAAAATCTCAAAATTTATTTTGCAGACCTGCCCCCCTTTCAAGATTCCCCATGTGAAAATCTGTTGCCACATACTCTGTTTCTCAGCCTCAATTCTAATAATTTGTTGTTTCTCCTAGTCCCACAGTCCCCATGCCAGGCCAAAATCTGTAGAGGTTCCAAGTATAGGGTAGGTTGCTTAATGATTTGAACATTCAGGGACTCACATCAAACAACAATGCCAATGAAGTGATGAAGAAATGACTTGTGGTCCCAAATATCACCCCGGTAGAGATTATAAGACAATTAACTGCGATCACATCGTCTTCACAACTTTATAATGATTTTAAGGAACATAGAGATCTTTAGAGTTCTGCATTGTGAGCATGCTGACTCCAGGGCTGTGCTATCTGTTACAGTAGTCTGTATCCATAGCGAGATTGACTGGGTAGAAATTTCTGCATTGTGTTTATTCAAAAATGTTTATTCTAAAGTGCAGTAAGTGCCATTTTCAAAATTTTAAAACCAAACATGTAGCTTTTAGTGTTTTTGGGGAGTGAAATTCCAATCCAAGGTCCGTTTCTATAATCTAAAAGAAATCCCCCCCCCCCCCCCATTTTATATTGGTTAGAATTGTTTATTAAGTTTTAGATATGTCATAGCCAAATGATGATGTGGAGGAAGGAGGACTTATTTTGTTGTAAATAGTACACAAGCACACATCCAGACATAGTTTGCTTCTCATATACTGTAGCTTCCCTTAAGATAACTTTCCCTTAGACATGATAAATGGAACAAAACTTTTTATTTGCTGGTGGTTTGATGAGAGAGTCTTTTTTTCGATTTCAGGATGTACCAAGCAGACCCCGGATCACCACTCGGCACGCTGCAGCAGACTGTGGGTAGCACTGGGTCTTTGCCAGATCTGACAAACCTACACATCCCTTCTCCACTACAAACACCTATTGATACAGAAGACAGTCACATCCAGGCATCGTCACCACCTCTTTATCCAACTACCCAAAGACAGGGTAACATGAGACGGCACTCCCCAACGATGGACAAACACCCCTTCCCACCACAGATGCAGCACCCAAATCTATCCCCACTAGAGATGAGATTACAGCAGGTACAACTTTACCAAAATTCTCCTAATAACGACTTTAATATGTATGGTCAAGTTACAACAAGTTCGCCGCAAAACCAGTCTCCCACAGCCTCAACATCGATGTCTCCGCTCTTCAAGAACTTTCCTGCTGCCCCCATGTCGCCGTTAGAAATGAATATGAAACAAATGTACATTCCTAACAACTCTCCAGTCCAGCACCAACATCACGACCAATACGGCATGCGACTTCCAGGCGCTAGCATTGGTGCATCGCCTCGAATGCAGCAACAAGCAATGTCCAGCAGCCAGTCACCGGGCCCGTACGGTTTCCCTGGGTTCCTACAATATTATATGCAATCTAATCGTGTTCCTGATCTGATTGTCACTGATGCGAACGATGAATCTCAGAAACTTGATTTCGCCAGGGATCTAAGCTCTGCCATGCAGGGTATGGGGGGTGACATGTATAACAACGACGACCTGAGAGTAGAGCTTGACCCTCTGGATATGGAAAGCTTACAAATGTTGTCAGGGCACGGCGATGCAGAAGTTGCAGATCAAGCAACTGAGGACCAGTTCAGGATGGATCGCTTAGCAGGGTAAGTGGTTTTCCAGATAGTGGAGCATTGAGGAATTGCCTAGCAGGGTAAGTGGTTTTCCAGACAATGGGGCATTGAGAGATTGCCTAGCAGGGTAAGTGGTTTTCCAGACAGTGGGACATTGAGAGATTGCCTAGCAGGGTAAGTGGTTTTCCAGACAGTGGGGCATTGAGGAATTGCCTAGCAGGGTAAGTGGTTTTCCAGATAGTGGAGCATTGAGGAATTGCCTAGCAGGGTAAGTGGTTTTTCAGACAGTGGGACATTGAGAGATTGCCTAGCAGGGTAAGTGGTTTTCCAGATAGTGGGGCATTGAGGAATTTCCTAGCAGGGTAAGTGGTTTTCCAGATAGTGGAGCATTGAGGAATTGCCTAGCAGGGTAAGTGGTTTTCCAGATAGTGGGGCATTGAGAGATTGCCTAGCAGGGTAAGTGGTTTTCCAGATAGTGGGGCATTGAGGAATTGCCTAGCAGGGTAAGTGGTTTTCCAGATAGTGGAGCATTGAGGAATAGCCTAGCAGGGTAAGTGGTTTTCCAGATAGTGGGGCATTGAGAGATTGCCTAGCAGGGTAAGTGGTTTTCCAGATAGTGGGGCATTGAGGAATTGCCTAGCAGGGTAAGTAGTTTTCCAGATAGTGGAGCATTGAGGAATTGCCTAGCAGGGTAAGTGGTTTTCCAGACAGTGGGGCATTGAGGAATTGCCTAGCAGGGTAAGTGGTTTTCCAGATAGTGGAGCATTGAGAAATTGCCTAGCAGGGTAAGTGGTTTTCCAGATAGTGGGGCATTGAGGAATTGCCTAGCAGGGTAAGTGGTTTTCCAGACAGTGGGGCATTAAGAGATTGCTTAGCAGGGTAAGTGGTTTTCCAGATAGTGGGGCATTGAGGAATTGCCTAGCAGGGTAAGTGGTTTTCCAGATAGTGGAGCATTGAGGAATTGTCTAGCAGGGTAAGTGATTTTCCAGATAGTGGAGCATTGAGGAATTGCCTAGCAGGGTAACTGGTTTTCCAGATAGTGGGGCATTGAGGAATTGCCTAGCAGGGTAAGTGGTTTTCCAGACAGTGGGGCATTAAGAGATTGCCTAGCAGGGTAAGTGGTTTTCCAGATAGTGGGGCATTGAGGAATTGCCTAGCAGGGTAAGTGGTTTTTCAGATAGGGGGGCCTTGACAGTTCTTAGTTGCCTTTAAGACCTCTTTCAATTTTCTATCAACTACTGTAAATGTTTTTTTTTTTCACCATGGGCACTTATTTTAATTTAATTTCTATCACAAACTCTAACAATTATTTCAGTATACTTCTGTTCAAAAACTAAAAAGGGGGAAGGGAAACTTATTGGAAGCTAAGCATTACAACAAGCATTTACAGTATCTTGTCTATATTTGGCTGCAGCCATTTCTGTGTTTATTTCGGCGTTAGTTTGCCGCTGAAGAAGTAACATGATACCTTAGTGCAAGTCACTGATTCCACATGACCCCCTTGTCTGGAAAATGATTAATTGCGAACTGCTAGCGGCGGTGCATACGGCTGAAGGTCAAGGTGACAAAGATGTAACACCATGTATTTTTGTGTTTCTAGGTCCTATGGTTTTCCATAATACGAATTTGTAATATGCTTGAATTCTTCACGAGGAAGTACTCCAAGAGTATGAGAACGGCTAAAAGGCGTGCTGACGCCTTAAGAGACACTGTCATGGCAACGTGGTAACCATGGTAACTTATTTTTTTAAACTTCATGTGGTAGGTAAACAGGTGTATTTTACAGGTAAACTCCATGGAAAAGTTCACTGGCTCAGCGTGGTGATGATGTAGTTTGGTAGAGATCTCCAGCATCTGCCTTAACATAGTCATTCGTTTGATATGTACCTAACCATGAGGGCAAGGGGTCACACTTCCACTTGACCAACAAAAAGTGAGAAATTTGTTATTAAAGGATCTCGAAATATTGTCCATATGATACATAACCCCAGGAAATCCGGGATACGCGCCTGATGGCAAGGGATAGACATCTTTATGTAGAGATCCCTGAGACTGGTATTTTTCCCATATATTTGACCAGTGTGAGGTGCAGAGATGTGTGTTGTGATTATCGATATTCAGAGATTATAGTTTAAATCTTGGTCCCACTGTTTAATGATTTTATGCAAAGCTCTCAAAATATAATTTTTGAATTCTATCAATAATGACTTCATATCTCCTTGACTTGATTGACATGGCGTCAACAGAATGCTCGTCATCCAAAAATAAGCCTAGACCGTAATAATTGTGGTAAATATAGCCGCATTGTCACTAGTTTACTTCCGGTCGATTACGTAACAATCTCCGATTTTCAACGGAAAACGCGAAAAATATTTCAAGACATTGAAAGTAGAGTGTCTATTGGAAGTTTCTTTGAGGATGTGATTCATCATTTAGAGCGAATGGCCTGTTAAATATCTCGGATTCTAATAGACTCTTTTGTCTTTTAACGTTTGAGGTTTCCGTCGGACCTCCGGAAGTAAACTAGTGAAAATGCGGCTTTAAGTTCGCTTTTTTTCTCCCTTCATTAATTTTCTTTGAAATAGTATCAGAGATATTTAACAATGTCAAGTTGCCCTCTGTCCAGCCGCAACATGGAGTATATATTGATATGCATTGATTATAGCTCACATAAGGTCATGCTTATGACTTGTGTAGGAGATGGGCATGGGAGATGAGATTTAACAGCGTGCGAATGTGAAAATATAATTAATGCCATATAACCAGCTCAGTCCCTAGCTTTCTTATTTGTTTTTTTCATTCGGGTTTCTTCCTGTGGTTGTTAGAACTCGTTGCTCCTCTTTTCCAATATAGTGTCTGCTTTTTCAGAGTTCATGAAACCCAAAAGTCACTCTATGCTTGAATCGTTTTAGCTTTAAGGACCGTTTTATTTCATGAAAGAGTTCATTCAATTCTTTCTTTTTTTTTTTGCAAAAACCAGATTAATGTATATTTTTAATAAAATCAATTCCTACTAATAACGCTCGATGCTTTTGGGGTTATATTCTTTGCCCTCGTTCCTGTATGGCAAATTTTAAGCATCTCTTTTTTTATACCAGTCGCTTATGGGAACTGCCACCATAGACCACACGATCTCATTCAGCTACAAGCTATAAAGTATCACAGAGCGTTCAAGTATCACATGAAACTATAAAGTGTCGCATGAGACCTTATATCTCATGGCTCCAGCCATTTACTATCGCATGGAGGCATGCATTATCACACAAAAGTATGTCACTCACACATGCTATATACTGTAGTGTGCTGCTAAAGTATTCGTGTACTTGTGATGATAGGCCTGTCCTATTTATTTTTGCACAAAACAAAGTGTATACTTTAAATTAGTGTTTAATTTGTAAGAAATATGTAATGACTGTAGAATTTATGTATTATAAAAATTAGACGGGCCGAGGGTGCCGAGGTCCAGAGTAGAAGAGGTTAAGGAATGGTGATGAAATGTTTTATATTTTGAACACTTCAGCTTGTTTGGCCCGTGGACATGGCCGAGCTTTGTGCGTATAAATATTATATATACTGCGACGAAATGTATGTATTATACCCCACTAACGTTATTCTAGATTGTTTTTAACTTAGAATCTAAAAGTAATTTTATATATAAGAGATCTATTAGACTAAAGATACGGAAATGTCGTTGCTACCCTAAGCTATGGGATCGTCAGAGGGAAAAAATGGCATGAATTTTCCAATTCTCAATATATAAGCTTAAGATTCCGCATACAAGGAGTTCCTCTGACCAAAAGCTTAATTCCAAATTTTAAAGAAATTTAGAGGATATAAAATTTAGATAATAGCGAGCAAAGTTGCTTAATTTCTTATCAGAGCCTAACTTCTCCCTAAAAACGAGGAGAATTCATACTTTGAACTTTTGAAAATTGCACTTCAAGCATCATATCTCGAAGACGAATCCATTAGAAAAAAATACTTTTTGATATGTTGGTTTACATAACATAAGGAACCTCAATGCAAAAATTCAAGCTTACCGAAGTTAACCAGACCTTATTTTGGGAAAACTTGCCATTTTTTGCTCTGTCTATGGGATCCTAATCTTTGTTTATCTAGCTTTACTCAGCTGCAGTACTCAGCTTCTTTAAGTCTAACCAGTCTCAGTTTAACAGCCCCTCATCCTTGTAAGCCTATGAAAAAATTTCAGTCGTGTTTTACAAAGTCTTTTGTTACTTTAAAACCAAATTATGTAAATTTTGTTTTGTTCTCGCGAAGTAACGTCTAGCTAACCTGGATAATTTCCTTTGAGTTATCTGATTTCTATCCTTTAGTTGTCTCTTCTTTTCTTGGCTTTTTTTTTTTTTTTTTCATTCACGTCTTGTTCCCAGACCTTTCTCGGCATTTCCCAAAATAACATGATGAGAGGCTCGCAGAATTCTGGGACCAACAACGGCTAAGGACAATGCATGCGCGCAATACTAAAAATGACGTCACGCTCAATAGTCTAAAGAACTGGTTGTCATAATAAAGAAGTGAAAAGAGTACGAGTGTGTCTTTGGTCTCCCCATATCTCTTCCATATCTCCCAAAGAAAAAGCAACCTCTGAACAGCAAAGTTGTGATCTTTTCAATGCCCTAAAAAAAACTCGGGTTGCCGTGAAGGGAAGTTTCAGTCCCTCTTCTTGTTTATCCTTGCATTATCTACAGATAACATTACAAAATAAAGATCCAAAAACATACAGCCATCCATAGAGTACCAAAATAAATCGTTAAAAATTTCAAAGGGATTATTAAACGGATGCAAACGAATTTTTTCTACCAGCTCTATAGCTGCTAGGATAACAAAATGGCGGGTGACAGAGCTGTTGTCTTGGGTCAACGCCGTCTTTTCATGTGCCGTCCCAGATGCTTGCACATGATAATAAAATAATCACTTGATGCATTTCCCTGCATTTGAACAACACATTAAAATCTAGATCAGTATATTTTAGAAAATCTTCTTTTTATCGGGACTTTAACAAAAGGTTTTCTGCCCTGGTTCGTGTTTGGCAAAAGTAAAAATCGTCCGAGGGTCTGAAACAAGGTTTTTCTCAGCCTAGACCTAAGCGTTCCGATGTGCTAACATTTGTGACGTCACAGGCTCTTACCCAGGCCCAAAGCTGCCTCACGGTTAACAGCCGCCTATTGTAGTTCTAACGCTTTATGTAACAAATCAACACTAATGTAACAAAACAGCTTACGATTAATGCAATAGACTTTCAACGCTGAATATAGAAACAGAAATTTAATAACCACGAATTGCGATTGAGCTCAAATAGAAAGTAGCAAGGCAACCATATTGTGGGTAAGTCGTGTTAGGGTCAAATGGGGAAGCAACAAAGAGACCACGTGACTTATTGACGGTTGAAAAAATATAAATAAAAAATCTCAAAAGCCTCCTCTAATCAGCAGATGGGAATGGATGCTTGTTGCCCCTGTTGTTTGTTTGTTGTTGTTGTTCTTTTGTCCCCTTCTTCCCAAGTGGCTAAGGTTACTTTTGTTATTTTGCTCGCGAGTGGGGTCTGATAAACTATCAGGCCGGCATGGTATGGAGCATAATGGCATGGTCTGAGCATAAAGCATAATGCCGTCATAATGGCAACATTTTCAGCATAATTTTAGCATAATGGTAAGAAATAATTTATAAGAGAAAAATATAAAATCCGGCATGAATTTGTTCTCTAACTAGATGTATTGTTATCATTTTTTTAACACCATTTTAGAGTTGTAGTGGCCTTCTTTACAAGTAAATAATTACACAAATGTGGCGTTCTAAGCTTTAAGATTGTTTTTTTAGGGGGGGGGGAGGATTTTTTGGGACAGCATCACTAGAGAATAACGGCACGAATATAATTTTGAACATAATGACGCAAAAATTTAACCCCCCTTTTCCTAAATGCCATTTGTTTTAAGTGACATTATGGATAACTTATCATTCGTTCACTATGACTCACAGATTAAATGAGCTCGCGTCAATTGAAGAATATACCCTATTGCGAAAATACGTTTAGCCTTCAATGAAGCCGCTGTTATACGTAACAAATAAGTAGGGGAAGACATTACTTTTTTTAATTTTATATTTTGCGTGAATGTCAAAAGCCACGGATTGCCTAATGGACATACTGATTCTTCCTCCAGGTACTCAATTTCTTAATGCTTGGTGACAATTGGCGTTATTTATTCCTGTGATCGTAATAGAATTTATTAAAAAGCCAGACATGGATTGATTAAGCCTTTTTAAAATCCCAATTTGTAGAGCATCTATATATGAAAAGAGCGGTATTTATGTGTTCCGCCTTACGCTAGAGCCTTTTATGTGCGATTACCGCATTATTGCAAAAGACAGGTGCATGGAATAAACTACGTGACTGAACTTGCCCCCTATCGCGACGCTCTATTATGCGAGCAGTCACTGAATAAACCAATTATCAAAAATCTCAAAAGTTACGCACATATTTCCCCAGTTTGTATCAGAGGGAAGGGGTCGTGGGCAGGCCCGTATCCAGGATTTTAAACGGGGGGGGGGGTTTGTTTACCCATTTAGCGGACAATTTTCTCTTCCCAGCTTGCAGTTGTACTCAATTTTCCTTCATCAGGTGGTTCTTCCGAACCCCCGGAACACCTCCCCCCCCCCCCCCCGTTTGGGTAGGGAGGGAGTTTATTTTTTTTCTGAACAAAAAAACGTTTGATGTAGTAAAATAGAAGTTCGACAATCTGAACTTCCATGGGGACCAAAGCTAATAGAAGTATTATTAAAACCGAAAATTTGGCAGAGTCGAATTGCAGTTTTTGGTGTATTGTATAAAATGTATACAAGATGCTTTCGCTTTACACAGTGTTGCGTGCTTCTGTAGAGTGTTGCGTATTGCAGAAGGAAGTGTCTTGTGTTCTTGTTGGAAGTGTTTCTCTAAAGAGTATATGCATGTTGATGTAGAGTGATGCGTGTTGCTGTTAACAGTGTTGCGTGTTACTGTAGAGAGTACCGTGTGTTGCCGCAAAGAGTGTTGCGTGTTGCTGTAGCGAGTACCGTGTGTTGCCTTTGAGAGTGTTGCGTGTTGCTATAGAGTGTTGCGTGTTGCTATAGAGTGTTGCGTGTTGCTATAGAGTGTTGCGTGTTGCTGTAGCAATCTTTTCTGCGTGGAAAGAACAAGCAGCAACTCAATAACAGATGGTCATGGTCCCTGCCCTCTGATTGGCTTATTTATTTATATCTCTGTTTTTATGAGCTCATTTATGACTATTTGCATTCATGGAGAATGCTCTAAAGCCCACACTATGTTAGTTCAAAAAATAAATGAAAATTCATTAGTTTCTGAAGAAAAGTCTTGACATTTGTCGCAATAACCCGATAGGAGTTAAGAGCTGCAGAAACTAAATTTGTTTTGCCACTATTATTTTCACGACACAAAGAAAAACGTTACCACCGTATAACTAACACATAGTGGCGTTTTTAAGTTCTACTTCACACAAAGTCCAGTGACTCATCGTGCAGAATGAAGGCCAAACAACAGGAAATGAAACTAACATAGCTTTAATTATTCTGAAAGAATATCTGCCGGCCATAGAAAAAAGCTTAACAACTCTCTCTTATTCAGATCTGGTGACATCATGCACTGTCTAATAAGCACGTAGCGAATAGAAAACAAGAATTGCCTGTTCTACAATTCTTGCTAACATCTCACTCCAAATTATCCGCTCAAAAGCTGATAAAAACATATAATGATCTGGAAAAGCTGTCTATCTTTTTAATTCAGATAGTTAATGCAATTGATAGCCCAGGGCTGAATTTCGCTTTTAATGGAATAAAGATTTTTATTGCAAACTTTGTCTTCTGCACTTCTTTTGTAAAGCGCAAACAAAACGAGTAATTCCTCTCTTTAGCCTTAGTGAGCTATTTATTCTTGCAAAAACAAAAGATTATTCCCATTTGGCAGAATTAAAAATGAGTCTTTTTGATATATATTTGCTTGTGTATCGGGGGCCAACGGGGATTTGCGAGCGTTCGCCCCAACACGAGGGGCCTATTGTAAGAGAGATAGATGTTGACTCAAATGGGCGCTTTTGATTGGTCTATTTTGGCAGCTGGTTTCAAAGCAACACCCCGGTCAATAGAAATTAGCATTTCGCTGTGTTTGTTACGATCGCACAAGCTCGAATTTTTTGCGCAAAGAAGTTAGCTCGGATATTTCGGATCTAAATCAAAACTAGGCTTTGAAATCATGCTTTGCTTACGATAAAATAACCTCTGTCCATGGAATAAGCGATGCAAGAGCCGTCTCACAGGTATGGGAGCTGGAATTCCCCAATTTAAAGAATTTCCCGTTTTTCTGACGTTTGTAATTCGGGGGCCGTGAGTAAATGCAATTTGTTCAGATTGATCGCTAGCTAAATTGAACGCTGCCTCAGTATGCTTTTGAAATCGTGAAAATCGTGTAACTTTGCGTTATTCGGCGACATGGAGGTATCGGAGCTGCGGAGGGATCTTTTGCACGTACGATTTCCGCGATATTGTTTTCACTTAAACGCAATCACCAGTAAAACATCATCTCATGTTTTTATCCTGTTTTTCAGTTTCGCCAAGTCAATTCTATGTCGCAGGTCGTGTGACGCTTGCAGACGTGTTATAAGGTTTTGGGGGGTTAGGTGTAAAGATTGCAAGTAAGTGAATTTCTCTATTTATTTTCACTAAGAAATACATCGTAACGCAAGGGAAATATATGATGTGTTCATTTTAACAACCTCGATTTTCTGAGTAATTGGTCCAAGGATCTGTTTTGTATGTTGGCGTAAAATGTGATTCTCATTTATTGTTCAATTTCTTTTAGTTTAAAGTGTCACAGGAAATGCTACGCAGCCTCTTTTTCACCGTGTAGTACTACACGGCGACCTCGCAGGTGTAAGTTGACTTGGTGCTTGCATTAATATTGATTTCTTTACGAGTTTTCCATGATGAAAACAAAATCTTATATTACATTTGTTTTCTTCTAAAGCTACATGCCAAGTTCGCTTGTGGAGAAGAAGTCATTTTGGAAAAGATGTTAAAAGACCTTCGGATACCGGACGCGGCCTGGCTCAAATGCGAGAAAATCAGAACATTTTACCTCGAAAATACACGGACGCCAAGGGCAGGATACGCCAAAAATTGATCAATGGACTGTACGATTCATTTTGCTATAGTCCAAGACAGGCTCTAGACCTGTATCCATCTGTAAACACTCATGCAACAACAAAAGCGACGGTGCACAGGCAGCAGGCCGACTCCCCGCTTGCCTGCTCACCAGCAAGATACACAAGAGATGGGGACCTTATGCACGATAGCCCTCGTAGATTTACTTCTCCCGCACACGAACAGTATCTCCCATGTCCACATGCGTGGACCAGAACATACTCTTGTTCCAGCAGAACATCGAACATCACTTCATTCACGGGCTCGTCGGGGTATTCATCCATGCCGGCATCTTGCCCGTCTTCCGCGAACTCTCACAGAAGCTGCTCACCGACACCAGACTTCTCGAACATTCGGTCGCTTACTGCGACGTTAGAGCGATACAATGTGGAAGAGGAGCTGGAATTAGTTGAAGATGAGGAGTATACAAGTACGGGAGACTGGAGAAAGGCTTTCTCGACCTATAGTTTGCCTGCTACCTGGCCGCTCACGAGGAAAAACACATCGATCAAGGAAAACACGAGGCGAATAGTCTCAGGTCAGATATGGTCTATACCCTGGTTTGATCAATATTTTACCAGGGAAATTTAACATGTTAGATATATTTATCCCTACACGTGGGGCGATGTTTTAGAAGAAAAATTATTTAGATAATTTTTTACCAGGCGGTTAGCTGTTTTTTTTCCTATATCATCATGTTTGAATTAATGTTTTATCACGATAATATTTTCAAGCTCGATATAGCATTTTGATTAATGTTTTCGGTAAGTGTCCCTTATTTATCTAATCATTTGTCTTTATTCGCAAATAGCAAATACAGTATAATGATAATAGTCCGCATATTGAATAATTATCAAAATGCTACTCTTTTTTAAAAATACCAGCAATCGAAAATATTCGCTAGACATTGATGATCATGAAAAGACACAAAAACATGTGATGTTTTGTTTGGCAAGCACTAAAATGGTTTCTTGCGAAAACCGCGAAATGGCTTTCTTGCCTGATAACTGGCTATATAAAGCAGTACGAAGCCCCAACGTCAACTTTTAATGAAATTTATGGTTTTCTAGCGAGACAGATCTATATTTTGATGCTTCGTTAATCTTATTTGTGACATGTTTAGTCGCAAATTCAGCAATTAGACTACACAGTCTTAAGAGGGACCCTTACGTTTTTACCAAGTAAAAATTATGAAGTATAACCAAATCAAAGCTTAGAAATGAATCCAAAAGGCCCATTGTCATTCCAGCGATGACTCTTGTTCCCTACTAAGTGTATGGGGGTTGATTACTAGGCGACTGGGAATGGTTACGCAAGAGACATAATATAGAATACTCTTAAAAAGTGGTTTGCGCAAGACGGTGAACTTTTCGATAGCGGACTACCAGTAGGAATTGTAAAAAGGATCGCGTTTTATGCTGAGAAGAACGAGAATAATATTTGCTTTTAATATCTTTATTTACATTGTAAGTGTAAAATTTTCTGCCGACTCACGAAGAGGGATGATAATAAGTATAAGCTGTCTTGTTTGTCAAGTTTGCTGTGAGCTTGATTTTTCATCACAGACTCAAAATATATGCAGAGAATAAGCTGTAAGAAGGCATGACCATGCAAATGACTAAAAAGACTTCAAATATCATTTTGAATTCCGAAAACCCAAAACATTCACTGATTGGTTGACTTAATTTGATTGATAGTTGTCAATAAAAGATGGCACTAACTGAGCTCTCTAAGAAAGGAACAAATTATTTCAAATTTTGATTTATTTTCCTTGACAGTGTAAATTAGGCGCACAATATCTTAACTTTGAACTGTGTTCGTCTGGCCCCTGTAATGACAAAAAATGACAAGTGTAACGAGGGAGATGTGTCGATACAGATATCACCATGGCAGTTCATCCGAGTAAGTCGGCTTGGTGGATAAAAGGCTGTGATTTGTCTACAATAAGTTAGATTTGGAAGAAGCACCACTTGGGAAGACTCAGACAAAGAGCAGCATTATGTCATCCGAGTAAGGAGTGACCAATATCTTTCCTCGGAGTGATATAAAATCTTATCACTCTTGAGGGCAGATTTCACGGAGACATTGTCATTTTTAGGTTGCAGATTTTTAGCTCAAATGCGATGTGAATATCAGCCGATCCAAGTTGAATATGACAAGGTGCTAATTAGCGCAACGAGTTTTATTCTCATATGATAGCTGTGCATAATATATTTTGGTCCCGCCTATGAAAAACCTCTATAAACCTAAATAAACCCGAGAAGTTGAGAAAGAACCCGGTTTTTGTTTTGACGCGATCTAAATATTATTTAGAGAAAGTGTCTTTGCTTTTTTGGTAGTTTTTAATTGCAGTACCGCTTCTTGGGGAGTGTTTGCGGGCAAGCACAGTGCGCATGCTCACCGCAGGCTCACAATATGACCGCTGTGTTTATGTTAGGCAAACTGTAGATGAGGTAACATAGGAAATCGACGAGCCCTTTATAAACTCTTGCCTAACTTTTTTTAAATGACAGATGAACCAGAAGTTATTTAATGATTTTGACAACACTACTACTGTACATGGCGGTAATAATCATCTTAGGGTAGTTACCCGACGGAAATATAATACAGCTGTTCAAAGCGTGCTCGCAAACATTGGTGCATTCAAGCGGACTCCTACTTACTTACTAACATTCACATATTTATGATATTATGTGATATAAATAGAAGCATTCTATATAAGTATAAGAGTTTATCCACACTCCTCAACTTAACTTTCTAACCAGCTTACTCTAACAAGCGCAAGAGCGAGTTAATACGCAGATCAAAGACAAACACAAGCATTTTAGGTAAAAAAACAAACCAGGCCCGTACCCAGGGGGTACGAACGCACCCCCCACACAACGACCGAAGGTCCACTTTCGGTTTCCGATGGACATTATAGACAAAAACTATGAAGAATTAGTTAGATCACTCTTGTATATTATATAGCCAAATCCGACAATAAACGTCCCGTGGATGTACTGCAAAGACCTTAAAAAAACCTTTTTGTTCTTTTGGGGATGGTCAGATTTGTATCAAAGAACTCATTCCATCCCTCTCCCCCCACTTTTTCTGATTTTCTGATCCTGTGTACACGGGCCTGCAAACACAAGCATTTTATGTAAAAAACAAACACAAGTGCTTCAGGCAGTTGCAAGTGAAAATCGGAAAATTAGGCGCGTTGCGCATGCGTCCTAGTAGAACCACCCTCCTTGGTCTCAGGGCTACGGTATAATTGTCACATGGGAAAGGGATGAGATTTAAGTTTTTATTAATCTCTGAATAAAAAATCGTTCAGATATACTGCAAAATTCATCCAAGTTCCATGCATTTAGCGGATCATCAAGCGTGTTCTTTAGCTTCTTTGACGCCGTTACTGTAATTTTCTAGATAGTTCTATGGTTTATTTATCATCTCTTATACACCAAGGTTCAAACTTTCCTCGAGCATTTTACTCAATTGCGGACATTAGAAAGAAATTAGTAGATGGTGTGGGAGTGAAAAACATTGGCTTGAGTCACGGTTGTGACGAAGCAAACATGCTGCCAACCACACACGGTTATGACGCCTCGTTACCTAAGGCCTGGGTTAAACTAGGTCACATGTAGCGCGTGATATGTCGCCTGCATGTTACCCAGAGAGACATTGTAGCGCTCAACAAATCTTTAAGCAGCTACAAAAACATATTTCTTGGATAGTTATATAAGAAACATTTCGTGTCGCGCTCTACAAAATTTGTTGCGCGCTACATGATTTTGGTGGTGGCTTAACTAGGAAACATTTAGGAGACATTTCGCACGCTATATGTCGCGCTCGACATCTCGCCTAGTTTAGCCAGGCCATTATTTTTTATAGCACACTTTTGTAATTTACTGTATACTACTAAATTGACGACGAGGAGTCGCTAATCTCGTCTGGTGTTATTCTTTTTTTCGAAGGGTAATGTTTAATCATTTCTATTTTGGTGTTTTGTTTATTTTTTAAACATGGGTACAGATCGGTATTTTATGAACTTTTCTTTTCTTTCTAACATGGGGAATTTATTTATTTATTTTTCCTTGTCTTTATCGCGGAGAACATGTTAGACTGACCGTGCATTTGTTTGCCAAGAGAGTATTTGCTGTTTATGGTCCCCTTGTCGCTCCAAGGCTCCAAGTTATTGGCCATCGTGTTGTTTGTGTGTAGCCTCGGAGGCTGAAAGGTGGGGGCGGGAGGGGAGGGGTTATTTTCAATTTACGCCGTCACATTTCTGTAACGGCGTAATACGTTAGCATGTTGCTATAATAATAAGAATCTTATAATCATTTTAAACGATTCTGTTTTATTTGCAGTTGACAATTGTCAGACGAGCAGTGAACGACGGGAGTACATGCGCCTGTAAGTGGGTTTTTTTTATGCCATTCGTGATAACCCTATTCAGACCGGGCTCTTTCGGCTCCCCATCCGTAACTTTTCAACCATTGGAGCTATTACGACTAAATTTTCAAAGAATCATAATCTTACAAAGAGGGAAAAAATTATATATTGTGTTGCCATAGCCATAGCAACACAATATGACGCCATTTAAGGATTGATTATAAAAAGCCTATCTTTTGAAATTTTATAGGACATCTATAAAATCCAAATCAGTTATCATAATCAGTTCGTATTCAAAAAGAGACCGAAATTCTTAAAAAAAATAATTGTATTTGTGACGTCACGATTGAGCAGAAACAGGCAATATTTCTGTTTTAGATGTATTTCTGTATGTCGTTTTTAAATAATCTTATTATCTTGCAGTAGACATATATAATTAGTGACACTGTTTCTATGACAACAATATATGACATCTGTGACGTCATTGATTGGCATGATACCTCATAAGTTTGCGAATGGACTCTGAATTTTAGCAATAATTTAAATATACTTCCCAAAAAGGGTTTTTTAATACTTTTTATTTTCAATAGAGAATTTTTTTTGTCAAATTTAGATGTTAGTTAAAAAACACAGATATTTTTAGCTAATTATGCGATATCAGCATCCGCCATCTTGGATCCGCCATCATGGATTCAATAAAAGTTGTTTATTTTAACCAATAAAAACTGGGTAGCATAATCTAAAGCTTTTTGACAATAATTAATCTTCGTTTCAAGTTGTATTAATGATTTCAGGTCGATATGAATGTTTTTTGCTATTTTTAAAAGCACTATCTATTTCGGGAAGGTCAAAAATAGGGGATTTGCGCAAAGGGATCACGCGACCTTTTTGGGTGGCAAATTCAAAACAAAATGATCAAACAAAAAAAAAATAAGTTACTACGCCGGCAACACCAGAGAACGACGAAGAAATAAAATCTTTAAATAAAACTAAACCCTTTCTGTTTTTTTCGTAAGCGCTGTACTGTTGTTTTGCTGAGCGATAGTTTGCCATCCAAACAATCAAAAACACCCAAAAACACCACCCCTCCCCAAAAAATAGAGATGTAAATTTTTATTGTTTTTTTTTTCAAAACTTGGTATAGAACGTTTATATGACATGGATTTACGACGTTGAGAACGTCTTATTAATAGTTGATCTTAACGACTACCTTAAATGTCTTAAAACCTTGTTGCTATGGTTACCAGGGTACACATAATAAAATTTTGTTTACACCAAACTGATCCCAAATAAATTTTAGGAAAATTCGTCAAATGTCAATGCTCTAGCCCTACTAGTTCAAGAGTTTTTACAGCTCAAATTTGATGGGGGCCTCAAAATCTCCCCCCTCCGGTCTGAATAGGGTTAAAAGCTCAATAGTGAATTGTGTGCCCCTCCACAGATTCCCTCCATTTGACGAAAACGATGAGGAGAACATTATAAAGGTACATGAAGTGTCTCCCTTTCTGCTATTCTCCCTAAGAAACCCTCATCCTCTTGTCTCCCCCCTCCCCCCCTAAAGAAGACCCCTCTCCTCCCTAGCGACCCCTCCTGCCTCCTCCCCAACCCCCTTCACCTCCCCCTAGGAACCCCTGCCTAACCCCCTCCCCCCCCCTAGGAGCCCCTGGCCTAACCCCCTTCACCTCCCCCTAGGAACCCCTGCCTAACCCCCACCCCCCCCCCCCCCTAGGAGCCCCTGGCCTAACCCCCTTCACCTCCCCCTAGGAACCCCTGCCCTAACCCCCTTTACCTCCCCCTAGGAACCCTGCCCTAACCCCCTTCACCTCCCCCCTAGGAATTCCTGCCCCAAACCCCTTCACCCCCCCTAGGAACCCCTACTCTAACCCCCACCCCCCCCTCCTAAGGAACCCCTAGCGTAACCCCCTAGAAATTCCTCTCTATTTCTTAAGGACCCTCTTCTCTCTCTCCTTCCTAATAAGGGCAACAGCAACAAAATTGCGCATAGATGTTACGTTTGTGTTTATTTGAGTCCAATTTAGTAATCATAACCGTTAGATCGATCGATATATTTTGGTGTAGGTGTATTTTTAGGAGATGATATTCCATGCTTGTGCATGTTTCAAAAAGTCTCAAGCTGGTAAATTATATGCTGTAGCATCGACTGTTTTGCTCTTTGCAGAAATCGTTGAAAGAATGGAACATCCCCTATTCTGACCTACAGTTCGGCGACAAGGTTGGGATTGGTCCCAAGGGTCATGTGTACAAGTAAGTAAAGATTTTCCTCAGGATAATGGTGATAAATGATCAAGATTATTATTATGATAATTTTAAGGATGGTGAGGATGATGATGATGATGATGATGATGATGATGATGCTGATGATGATGATGATGATGGTAATGTTAAGAATGGTGATGGTGATGATGATGACGACGACATTAATGATGATGATGGTGGTCATGGGACAATGTGGTAATCATGGTGATTGTAGCTGATGTAGTTGTAGTTACCTGGTGATTAGGGATGGTAAAAATTATTATCAATTTAATTATGATAATAATGATGACGATATTATGTCGAGCATAGTGATAGAATCTTAAGCTCTCAGACTAGTGCATTGTAGAAAGTATTAGCCGGACCGCTGTTGGCTAGTCTCCTCCGTCTCCGTCCTTAGAGCAGGGATTGGGGACTAACATTAAGGAGGGCTGCGCGGACAGTGCGAAAAAACGCAAGACTAGTTCCAATACCGCGCGGTTAAACCAGCCTTTTGTTTAAAAAAAGGTGGCGTTTTACCGGCGAACCGCCACATTTTGGCGAATGCTAAGAAACTAGACCAAACCTAAGGCTATAATTTTCTTTATGACACCCTCATTATCAAACAAATCTGTCATCTTTAGTACAGTATGGTTTTAATGCTGTACAGTTAGTCAAAAGAGCGACCGAAGTCAGCCTTTCGTACCTTTACTCAAACGATTCAACACTGAGATTTTGATTTCGCCAGAACACGCGCATGCGCATACGTTATTCAGCACTGTGTATTAGAATAGCATCCTTATCTTGTGAATCTTAAAAGATGTCGATTACCAACTCCTTTGTTATTGTTTATCATTGATCACAATCTACGAGTGAAGTCTGATTTGTTATTGACGTTATTTCATTGAAAATATCTTGGTTGAATTAGCGGATGGAAATGGATGTGTGACTCTCCATTCAGCGGGAGAATGAAATGGTGGCGTGTTTGGCCTTATTTAATATCTAATCATGTAATCATGTGCTTATTACATAGGGGGAGATGGCACGGAGAGATCATGATTCACACGGTCAAGAAATCCTCTAAGATAGACCTCGAGGAATTTCTCAAAGAAGTGAGTGGCGAGTGTATAGTAATCAACAAATCAAACCAAATGGTTAAACCAGTTAGCACGTAGCAAGGGGAGTTCGCACTTTCCTCAAATTTCCTTCTTCAAAATGCGGTCTTCTTAACAATCAAGACCTCTTAGACGTTTGCATGAGATCTATATTCGTCCCGGCATTCCATCTATTCTAGACCAGTGCCGTAGCATGCCGCGAAATATTGGGGGCACAATATAGAAACATTGAGAAAATATTTGGTTGCAACGCCACCCGCCTACTGATTTCATTTCCTTATAATTTTTGAAAATATTTAAGGGCACGTGTCCCATGTAGACAAATCCTTACCACGCGCCCAAATATGTTACCAAATTGATAAAGCGTTTAGTAATCCGATCTTTCTTTTATTTCGAACAAGATTAGCTTAATTTTGTTTTATATTATCACGAAAAAAGTGCTTCATGTTTACTGTATGGCTAAACGTCATGCGCATGAGCACTTCTTCTCCCCCCTTGTACTCAATCGCGTTTTATGAAAACTTCTTCTCCCGTTGTACGCATGCGTCTCATGAGCACTTCTTCTCCCGTTGTACGCATGCGTCTCATGAGCACTTCTTCTCCCCCCTTGTACTCAATCGCGTCTTATGAGCACTTCTTCTACCGTTGTACGCATGCGTCTCATGAGCACTTCTTCTCCCGTTGTACGCATGCGTCTCATGAGCACTTCTTCTCCCGTTGTACGCATGCGTCTCATGAGCACTTCTTCTCCCGTTGTACGCATGCGTCTCATTGTATTTGTGTCTTAGGTGTCCCTGCTGAGCATGATCCGTCACGAGAACGTCGTGTTGTTCATGGGCGCGTGTCTCGAGCCGCCCAACCTCGCCTTTATCACCAGGTAACTAAAGATTATCATCAACAGCATTATCATCATCGTCATCATCACCATCGCCATTACCATCACCACCACCATCATCATTACCATCATCACCATGACCATCACCATAACCACCACCATCATCATTACCATCATCACCATCACAATTACCATAACCACCACCATCATCATTACTATCACCATCACAATCACCATCACCATCACCACCACCATCATCATTACCATCATCACCATCACAATTACCATAACCACCACCATCATCATTACTATCACCATCACCATCACAATCACCATCACCACCACCATCATCATTACCATCACCATCACCATCACCATCACCACCACCATCATCATTACCATCATCACCATCACAATTACCATAACCACCACCATCATTACTATCACCATCACCACCACCATCATCATTACCACCACCATCATCATCATCATCACCATCACCATCACCATCATCATTACCATCATCATCATCATCACCATCACCATCACCATCATCATCACCATCACCACCACCATCACCACCACCACCACCACCACCACCATCACCATCACCATCACCATCATCATTACCACCACCATCAGCAGCATCATTATCACCATCATTATCATTTTATCACAGCTTGCTTTACGCTGAGCGAGTTTGAAAACTAGAATATTATGCTGCATTCCCTCTTAGCGTTCGCCGCGGCCTTTCGCTGCACACCCACCTGCACGTTCGCCGGGATTTCTTCCCCCTCGCCACGCGTATCAGCATCGCTCGTCAAGTGGCGCAAGGGATGAGCTATCTCCACGCCAAGGGCATCATTCTGCCCAGACTCAATTCCATGAACGTCTTCCTCGAGTCAAAAGTCAAGCTCTGCGTCACGGGCTACACTGGAAGGAAACTGATAGAGAGGTGAGGCTGTCATGCTGTTGTCATGGCGACAGGCCACGTGGTCAGCTTTTTCTTGTCGCCGTCAACATGCTTCATAAGTTTGTGATGTATAAATCACGTGAGTAATACGTGGTTAACACGTGTTTTCCCTGTAGGCTTGGTTACACGAGTATGTGGCATTTAGCCACGTGATTAACACGTGTTTGTCCCTATAGGCTTGGCTACGCAAGTATGTGGCATTTAGCCACGTGATTAACGTGTTTTGTCTCAGTAGGCATGGTTACGCTAGTCTGCCACGTGGGCACCTGACCTATGTCCCCCCCGAGCACATGCGGAAGATCTCATGGTCTGAGAACGAGCTGGAACTCGTGCAATGCTGTAATTCCTCTGTCAAGACCAATGTCTATGTGTTTGGGTAAGTTCACCGGTTCACTGTAATTCTTCTGTCAAGACCAATGTCTGTGTTTGGTTGATTTCACTGTATAGGGCCGTAGCAGGGGGGTATCTCACCGTTCGAACAGCTTTTTCTAGCATGTCAAATTTCTCCCTATTCTTTCCGGAAACAAAAGTTAAATACCCGACATAATTAATCAAGCTACAGTCATACAATGTATTTTAAGCACGTCAACATTCTAGAAAGGCGCAAAATCGTTATTCGATGAATAAGCGTGTTTGAACGAGTTTTGTTTGATATTTAGTACTTAACTTAAAAAATGAATTATGGAAAAAATAATTTATGAAAGTCCATACTATTTTACTTGACCTGCAAACAGAGGCTTTCTCTTATTACCCTGCAAAGAAAGGCCCTGCTAACAGAGGCTTTTTCCTTGTGTTTCTCTGACTTTAAAAGTCGCAGCTTTGGCTATCCGCTCTTTCAGCACAAATTCAAACAAATAACGCGAAAACCCAGAGAGGCGAAACTTCAAGTACTCAAACAAGGAGAATTAAAAGCTTTGCTAGCATTTTACTTGTGTTGTTTGCAAAATAACAACTTGAATTGGACTGAACCGTAGAAGATCGATTGACGTCAGTGACGAATGCGCATGCGCATGCTCAACCCACATGGAAGATTTTTTTGAAAAAAAAAACTAGCTTATATATATACTTTACGGTTATAACACGTAATGACCGTAGCGGTCGAGGCTCTTTTATAGTACTAAGCTTTAACCGGAAGCTGGTTACCGGAAGTTTACAGGAAGATCTAAGAATTGCTGTGTTACGAAAGCACAGAAAGACCACAAAAAGTTTACGGATGATCCATCCGAAGATCGAGTGACACAGAAGTCCCTCCAACAACTCGTAAATGCTTTGCAAGCATTCACGAGTTAAAAAGGGGGCAATATCAGCATTTTTTGAGTCACATTTTAACCATTTAAGACTCTATTTATGCGACTTTTTGACTTGACATGTCATATTGTCGCCCTTGACCTTGTAAGATTGACCTTGACCTTGCTTTGCAGCACTCTCTTGTACGAGATCATGACTGGTCGGTGGCCCTTCTCGCACTTTCCCGTGGAAAGCATTATCTGGATGGTCGGCAAAGGCAAGAAGCAGTGTCTGAGACACGTCAAGTGCCCGGAGAAAACAAAGGTATCTCTGTCCATCCATGCAACTTTCTGTCTGTCCTTCGGTCGGTCTCTCTGTATCCAGCTTACTGTCTGTCCTTCGGTCGGTCTCTCTGTATCCAGCTTTCTGTCTGTCCTTCGGTCTGTCTCTCTGTATCCAGCTTTCTGTCTGTCCTTCGGTCTGTCTCTCTGTATCCAGCTTTCTGTCTGTCCTTCGGTCTGTCTCTCTGTATCCAGCTTTCTGTCTGTCCTTCGGTCTGTCTCTCTGTATCCAGCTTTCTGTCTGTCCTTCGGTCTGTCTCTCTGTATCCAGCTTTCTGTCTGTCCTTCGGTCTGTCTCTCTGTATCCAGCTTTCTGTCTGTCCTTCGGTCTGTCTCTCTGTATCCAGCTTTCTGTCTGTCCTTCGGTCTGTCTCTCTGTATCCAGCTTTCTGTCTGTCCTTCGGTCTGTCTCTCTGTATCCAGCTTTCTGTCTGTCCTTCGGTCTGTCTCTCTGTATCCAGCTTTCTGTCTGTCCTTCGGTCTGTCTCTCTGTATCCAGCTTTCTGTCTGTCCTTCGGTCTGTCTCTCCTTATCCTTTTCTGTCAGTCCTTCGGTCTGTCTTTCTGTCTATCCATCCATCTTTCTGTCTGTCCTCCGGTCTGTCTTTTTGTCCATCCATCCATCTTTCTGCCTGTCCTTCGGTCGGTCTCTCTTTATCCATCTTTCCGTCTGTCCTTCGGTCTGTCTTTCTGTCTATCCATCCATCTTTCTGTCTACTTGTCCTTTAGTATGACTTTCTGTCCATCCATCCATCTTTCTGTCTGTCCTTCGGTCGGTCTCTCTTTATCCATCTTTCTGTCTGTCCTTCAGTCTGTCTTTCTGTCCATCCTTCCACTTTTTGTCTGTTTGTCTGTCTGTCCTTCGATTTGGCTTTCTGTATCCATCTCTCCGTCTGTCATTCAGTCTTTCTTTTTGTCAATTCGTAATTGTGCTCTCCATCTGTCGATCTGTCTATTCGTCTGTTGTCTCTCTTTTTCTCGTTTATCACAACCTATCTTGTTCTTTCGCAGAATTTGATCAGGGAATGCTGGAGCGACAATTCCGAAGATCGACCAGACTTTGCTAAAATTGTACAGTTCTTTCAAGAGCATAATGTAGGTCTTGTCCTCTTTATTCTTATTTTATTTATAGACGGGGGTATATCCCTTGCATCTTTCTGTTGTATGACAGGCGCGTACCCAGGATTGGCTGAGGGGGGCGCAGTCATAGGTATCATATGGAAAAAGCATAGTATTTAAAGAGTCCTTGACAAGGGCGTTGGGAACAGAGGTTGTTTGGTAAATTGATTTAGAAATAACAAACAACGAAACTCTCCTCTGATTTGGTCGAATTTTGCCTTGTTTTGCGACGCGCTCTCCGTGTTTACGTAGATACCCGGCCAAGTTACGTTGCGTAATCCGAGCTACTACCCCGTGGCGCGCGAACAGTCCCCGACGCGATATACAAAACGTGCCCGACCTAAGAAAAAACCTTCCCAAGATTTCTAAGATGCTTCCGTCTACCAAGTTTTGAATTTGTAACGGAATACATTTTGTACCCTCTAATTGGTCATCACATTGCTTTGAAATGCCGCAATTGGTAGCCATGTAGACTAGTCTAATGAAAAAAATTTACGGCTTTTAACGAACCTTAGCTCGCAGTTTATCTGAAATAGCAGTTGAAATAAATGCCACCGATAATTTACACGAATACGGTATCGTCCAAGCCGGTAAATTACGACATGATTTTCTTTTTTCACGCAGATCTCTCATGAATGTTCAAACAAGCGAATCACCGGAAGTCACTCGGAACCGGAGAAGATTCACATGGTTGGACGTCAATCAAGTAAACTGTCATTCAGCACCGCGCCGCTATAGTGCTGTCAATCAAGCAATTATCGTTCACATAAACGCGTTGCCATAGTACCAAAAACTGTCAATAGAAAAGCCCGTTGACGAATTGACAATAGGCGACTTGCAGTAAGAAATCACTTTTTGGGTGACACTCACACGCAGGCCCGTAGCCAGGATTGTGAGCGGAGGAGGGCTCGCTTACCCCTTTTTAGCGAACTCTTTACTTTTAGGTAGCTCGACTTAGCTCGTGGCTGCACTTAATTTTCCTTTATTAGAGCGGACCTTCCAGTCGAGTGTGTGTGTGTGTGTGTGTGTGGAGGGAGGGGGGGGCTCTTCCGAACACCCAACCCCCCCCCCCTGGCTACGGGTCTGGCACGTACTCATCCGGCTTTTGGCGTCAAACAAACAGCATCTTATCCAGTGCTTACGGATCAGCCAGAAAGTGTCTTTGTCAGGAAGGGCTTATTTTCATTGAAATGTTTTCTCTTTGTCATCTCTGGCGTGACGACGCAGCCATTTCTGTTTGTTTTGGCGCGAGTCTGCCACCCAAAATGTCACGTGATCTGCTAGTGCAAGTCGCCTGTTGAGCTGTCAATCAGATGAGGATGTCGCTATGGAGATGTACCTCGATATCCATCAACCGCCAGAGAGATAAATGTGATAAGACATTCCTATAACGTTCCTCCTGCGAGATATAGATAAAAACGTACACAACCCTTATGGGCTCAACACCCTTTAGGTGCTCGCGGAATTTGTAAAAAAAAAAATAATCTAAAAAAAAAAACAAGGCTTGCCTAGAAGCGAATCCATGTAGTTTTTTGCGCATGGATATTTGTAAAGTTTTAGTGATCACTAGTTTATAGGTTTTTGTATTTCATAGATGTAACGTGTAAGCAATGCAACGCCCTTATTTTAAAGAACTTCTATGTTTTTTTTTTGATAAACTAGAAAATGTTCGCGGCTCCATAAGTTTCTTACTTCCCAAACAAGGTAAATAAGATATTTAATACACAGCGTTTTGAAGGAGTTGTTCGCAAAGTGTTGGGATGTACAATAATAACCATCGCTCTTAGCATCGTACCTGTACGAGCGGACCATTGGAAAAGTAAAGGGGGCAGGTTTCAGTCGTGCAGTTTTATTTTGTCTCCGAGACGTGCATTATTTTTTTATCGCTATATGCATTTTCTTTCTGTCTGGTTTTGGCTGCATGCTTTTTTTTTTTTGACCAGGCTTTCATCGTATATGAATTTGTTTGTTCGCTTACCCCCCCCCCTCCCCTTCACTTTTCTAATTGTCCGTACCTATTGATAATAACAATACAAGGTAACACATGCTGTCGAACGCAAAATACCGTTTCTAAATTGAACATAATAGTTCTGGATCAGCGGTATATTCATTTGCAAGCTGTATGAGACAAGCGCAGGTCGCTAAGCTTCTGGTCCGGTTTCAGAGGTAGGAAAGACACCCGGAATATCCATACAGTTTACGTTACGCGGGATGCACTGGTACAAAAGACACCCAGTGTTCCATGCAGTTTATGTTCGCCTATACGCCACGCCTTAAGCTGAGAATAGAACCATAAATAAGGCTCTTGATATGAAAGACGTTAATAACATACATAGCATGTGACGTGAAAGGTCACGTGACACGTAATTTGTGACGTGCAATGCTGCGTGACATGTTACGTGACATGAGACGTCAGATGTGACGTGAGCTATATATTTTGAACGTGAAATGTGTTAGGGTTTGACTGGGGCTTCTACAATCTACCAATACATGTAGACTCTCATTGCATGATGGCATCAGTGTGGTGTTGGTTTTGTACAACTTGCCATAAATCACCATTATCATGATCGATCGTTATTTAATTAAAAATTATAGTTATGATTATTACGTTTGCGGCAGCTGGTGCTATTGTGTGCCTTCATACAGGCCTTTAATTGAACGTTTGGCTGGCAGATTTATATGAGATAATTAAAACTGAAACAGGACTCCGGGTTGCGCACGTGGTCTTCCGCGTGCACACTTATTGTTTGTGACATCGCGAAGTGGCCGCGTCGTGAAGAGGACATAAAAGAGCATAAGATGGCATAAATGTCGCACTGAACACGACGCGGGAAAAAAGATGCAAACGCGGTATGCACATACACGTGCTGGCATCCTGTTGCCTGCGACGTGAATCAAAATCACGTTATTGTGATCTTTAAGGGGTTAACACAAAGACAGATTGGAAGTTGAGGAGGAACTCCCTGTCAAAGTTTTGCTGCATGCAAATTTTGTTTGAATTCCAAACCTTTGGTGTAATCACCAAATAGAAAGAACTTTGTTGGAGAAACCAAAGGCGTAGCTAGACAATTTGGTAAATGGGGGACAAGCACTATCGTGCTTTGTATTTGCTAGCGAGCAGTTGCCATTTTATTTTTGCCTTTGTAAAGTTCTGACTCTTCCTTGGGAGGGGAGGAAAGAGAAGAGGCCCTCACTCACTCACCCACCCCTCCCATACCCCTGCTAGCTATGGCGTTTGGTAGATACATGCAATCAAAGGAAGAATGTTTTTTTTTTACTGCCGAATCCGTTATATCGGGACGCCGCATTTTAAAATCGTCGATTTGTTTTTTGTCTTTTGGGATTTTCTGTTTCGCCAGTCAAATTATTCTAAGCCAATCAGATTCTTGCCATCTCTCGTCTAGTGCAGTTGCCTGGCTTTCTGTCGCGACACTGTCTAGTTTTCGTCCCGAGGATAGCCAGGGAAGTGCACAAAGCGAAACTGTGATTGGCTCAGAATGGTTTGACTGACGGAAAAGAAAACCAAAACAAATGATTTGAAAACGCGGGTAACGATACAACGGATTCACGGAAAGATATTTTAGAACACTGGTGTAATGCTTTCATGCAAATTGCAGGTGATTAATATATACATCAATTTAGTCAGTTAGCCATCAGATTGTATGTTTATTATAATGTTCGACGCGCAGAGATATCAGCACAACAAATGACAATATTTTGAAAAAAAAGTCTTGCTTTGCCTGAAAAATATCGCTTATAAACAAAATACTCGCCTTGACTCCTTCTCTGACTTGTACTTGGGTCTGGGCATAATCTAGGTAGGTTACAAACAATGGCCCGCGGTGATGTAAATACTTCGGTTTTGGTACAATAAGATTTTCCATACATAAAGTATGTAACGGACAATGTCTGGTAACTTAAAATTCCGCCATATGTTTTATATATCAGTCCAATCTTTCCCTTTGGGATGGAGGCAACACCCTGAAAAGCGTAGAAAAAAACTACAGGCAACTTCTATCCTGTTGGTACGTCGGGCCTTGACTTAAAAAGAAAAGGTAAACACAACGCAGAGTTTCTAATCATATTTCGACGAGCCAATACCTGCCTTCTTCGGGTAGGCAGGTATTGCATGCATGCTGAAAATATCGTATGATAAAAGAAACTAAAAATATGGCCGTCGCCTTTGTAAATTGTCTTAAAATGCTTAGACCATTTACCGCTTCTAAGGTCTCGGCACCAATGATTATTCTCTTAAGGGGTGGCCTGGGGTGGACCCTTCACACGCGCATGCGCGCATCAGTAGGAGTTTCCTTAAATGTAAAATAAACAAGAGGAACCCAATGGAAAGCGATAAGTGAACTCCAGGATTATCCCAAATGTAACAACAGAATAAGACCCGGAAATGCCCGCCCTTAGAACTTCCGGTATGAAATTAGCAGCTTCTTTGTGGATCCTCTGTGAATTCCCTATTGGAGGTCATTTCCGTTACTCATGCTGTGAACAATGCTCTTTTGCTGAGAAAGGCCTTTTTGTCATGAGCAGTGGTATGTCGTATAGCAACCGTGGATTTGAATTCTCGATAAATGCGTATTAACATTAACAGAGGAAGCGGCGACAGAGAAGAAAGCGTAAAGATGCTTACAAAGCGTGTGCAAACGCAAGACAAGAAGACAGAGCGGAGAACGAACAAAACGGTTCCTTTTCTTTCTTATCCGCTCGCATCTCTTTCTCTCTGCTTTTCACCCGAGCGTAAGCTTTGACGTCTACGCGTTCCTCTCCGTTTGCTAATGAAAGCTTGCCAAAGTGATCTAAAGTCTGGCATTCATTTCATCCCTCATCGCTATGGCAAGCAAAACCTATCATTGTATTACAGCTAACTCTAGCTCTAATGAAACTCGAACCTCTGAAATCTTTTTTTTCATATCCCGTACAATGCATTTTTAATCCCGATCCTTTTACCTCCCAATCACGAGCCAGTTTTGATTTCCAGCCCCTGGAGGTAAGAGTTATCGCGAGGCGTCTACATCCAATACGCGACTACTATACAGCCTAACCTAAACATAGTTAGTATGGCCTGCCTAGCCTAACTATTGTTTGGAGAGACTAAAGACATAAAACGTCGATGTATGAGTACTGTGGATATTAACATTTCGCTGACTACCAAACAAAAAATAATATTTTCGCCCCAATAGTATCAGGTTACTTCCGTCTTCCTCTACGTTGTTAAACCATAGACTGCGTTTTCGTCTTTATAACAAACAATAGCAAGCATCTAGAAAGATGTACTGGACCGATACCCTATCTTACCTAGCAAGTATTTTAAAAAATGTCTTTTTAGGGCCCATTGACCGCACACCTGTTCTATTATATAGCCGCAAGATTCCTCCGTTATCTGACAAGATCTCAAGGCAACAGAACAAAGCCACAGTTGAAAAGACAAATCCCTTCTCGAGATCCACCAGTATGAACCGGTTGAGAACACATCTTTTAATTTTTTATAGCATACAATAATTAAACGTCAATTACCCTAAATATCAACAATGAACAGCTGTGGGAGATCCGACACCCCTGAACAGATCCCTGCCCATGATTGGTTACTTGACTTATGATTGACAGCTTTTCCACCTGTGTAGCGGCGTCTGTTGACCACGCGCTGGCTTCCCGGTTCATCGCCCTCGATCCCATGCGTGTAAATATACAACAAACGCTTAGTTCTACTCGAGAAGGTGTGTCGCTTGCATTGCCAAGAGATGCGATCTTTTGAATAGGCGCGAGGAAACCGCGGCGTCCGTGACAAAACTTGGCGGGGACATTTACACAGGAAATGTCCGCCGGGATCTGTGCAAGCAAACATATGTTCTGTTGAAAGAACCGGTACTCGATGGAAGCCCCGGGGAATAAAACTTTAGAAGCGATTATTTATTTTTTATCCGTTTTGCCAAATCTTTTTTTTTAAGTTAGCTGCTATTTAAACCCAGTGGGTTTTTTAATTACTTAATTATGGGCGGGTATTATAACTACATGAGAATTGAAGGAATTTAGAGACATTTTACTCGTTTGTTGACTAAGCTCTTTGGCGCACGTGGGCACCGTTACGGTAGAACAGTTCCCCTGTTGGAAGCAACTCCTACTTGACGGGGTAGAGACAATTTTTTACCAAGCAGCTCTTCAATTGCCCTTCCTACTCATTAATTTTTAATTCTATTTACAATTTTACAATTTCTGCTTCCCAGGTTTCTGGTCGGTACCGGCTAATAAGCGAAAGAACTCGCTAAATATTCAATATATTCCACCAGAAATTTTCGTGTTTGCACTAATTGAATTTGGTAGTACTATCACGCCTGCTTAAAGAATTATCTCTTATGGTTGCCTAGGCGAGAACAATTACAAGATCCTTACAATAATAAGAGCGATAACAAATTTCAACTTCTGGGGCCTTTGTCTCGATATTTTTTTCTAGATTCAGAATTTCAATTTGGCTATGTGATACATTTACGTGTAGCAGTTATTTCGTGAGAGATCTTTTCGCACGAGCGACTCCGCCAGCATGTATACAGTATATATTTTTTTCATTTTAGCACGTGTAAAACATTATTATGCAGGGGTTTGACCAATAGCAGCCCGGAATTCCGCATTAATGAGCTTAGCAGGTCACATCAGTCCCGCCTTTGCGGCCGGGGAACAAATATATTGAACGGAAACAAAACCTTGACCGCACCGGCGCATCTTGTATTTAAACGCGAGGTTTGCCAGCGACTTGCATAACCTGACAGCCACCGACCACTCGACACTAGTTCAACTCAATCGTTTATTCTTCTGGGGGAGTGTGCTGCTTTTTAAACTAAACAAGGTTTTTACTCCCATGGCAAGTCTTGACGCTATATCGGCGGCTAGATGCCTTTTAGACCTCTCCTCAATTTCTCCAAAGGCGAAGCCCTCGATAAGAGTGGAGCATGGTTCGCCGCTATTGATGGTAGCTCGCGTACTGGCTTCACTCGAGCAGGAATGCTCAAATATGGAGAAACATCGCTGTTTGACCGCTGTATTACATCCTAATACCAATACGGACTCGCATATTCGCTACAGACCTGTACAGACCGAAATTTGCGGCAAGAAAACCTGCGAGAACTTGCCACAACAAACGGACACCACGCCTACCGATGAGGCTTGTATGGATGGGAAAGCGAAAAGACGGAGAGCCCCTCGCAAATGGAAAAGCGAACCGGTAAAAAAACACGCGTGTACATACGCGGGATGCAATAAAATTTACGGAAAGAGTAGTCACTTGAAAGCACACACGAGGACACATACGGGTGAACGACCTTTTATGTGCACATGGAAGGATTGTGAGAAGCGATTCGCTCGCTCCGATGAACTGGCCAGGCATTACAGAACGCACACAGGCGAAAAGAGATACGTGTGCAAAATCTGTGACAAGAGATTCATGCGAAGCGATCACCTATCAAAACATTCGAAAACACACGCTAATTCGACCAGAGAACACTTCGTGAAGCCCACAAATCCAATGTTTTTTTGAATGGGAGCCGGTTTGTTTGTGTTCGTTTTGGGGAGTTCGTTGGTCTTGATGTCAGAACAGACGTAAGCACTTGAGACCTACAAGAACCATAAAAAACATCGCACTATTGTATTACATGCTCTGCAACCTGCGCAGTTACTTAACATACAGTAAGCAATCGGGAATTTAAATTTTAGGCTGATAATTTTAAGGCGAAATATCCATTTAGAAACCTTGTAAAATATTTTTTGTAGCTTTTTAATATTAACATGTTTTCACTCCTACGGTCATTTCAGCTGGTCTGAAAAGGATTTTCATCATTCACAGGGAGTCATGATTGTTTTTAGATTGCTAACACGAAATAGAATAAATTTGGCGTGTTATTCTCGCCACTCGAAAGAAGTAAGATAAAACATTTCAATAAACACGAATCGCAAGTGAAATAGGTGAGAGTTGTTGATGAATGGTTTCCAAGTACACATTTCCCAGCAAATCACAGGAATATACGAACATGCAAATACCAATGGAAAATATTCTAAATCCCTGACACACACACGACTTTCAAGAGTTCTTTTGTTCTTCAAAGTAAATAGTTATTATCGGATTTAGGGCGACATTAGGTTCATGTTTCGGCGCAGAAGGAGCAGACGGGTTTGCCTGCTTTTGAGTTAATTTAGTGAGATTTACTTACATAACAACATAGCAAAAATTGACCCCAGCCGCGCGCCGTTTGTCTCCCTCTTTCGATCACAGGTCAGGGAATGACAAGCGAATCGAGGCCAAGGCCAGCACGGAATGCAAATGAGCAAACAGACCGAGGCTCGCGGCCAGCTGTCAGCGCTTTGTACATTACATTCCGATAGACTCGAAGCACGCATATCTCACAAAATGAAATGTCGCCAACTTTTGCAAGTAAATGGGGAATATTATATAAATTCTCATAAATAATTGTCAAGATTTCCCCGTCGTGATACTGTGTGATCTGTATTTGTTAGCTGCATCTCTACTACCCCCTTTTGTGTCATCGGACAAAAGAACCTGTCTAAGCAACAATCAAAACCGAAGCCAGCCTTTTGTTATACTCTATAGAATGTCACGATCATCGGGAATTGAGAAATGTAGTGTTAATGACCAAAAAAGAATGAAAACAATTTCTGCTGCCGGCATTATCCAATGCTCTTATAGGGGGTGTGACGGATTCATTATTTTGCTCTTTGTCGCGCTACAAATGTTACGAAATTCAGAAAAGATAAAAAAGCTTTCTCAACATGCTTGTGTGGGCTAGATCTTCAATCGATCACGCTCCGGTGAATCTTCTGAAATCGCCGGCTTGTTAGTTCTTCTAAAATGCTCAATTAGTTCAGATAGGCGGATACCGCGATGAGGAGTACTAAACGAAGTTCCGGCGTCTTCTGCTTGCGATTGACAGCACTTTTAGCTTTCATGTAGCGCTGCCTATACGTGAGAGGACTGTTGTAGCGATCACGAACGCTGGATAGAGATTCGCTTGAATAAATAGCAGCACGTGGAGCAGTGAAGAGTGCGCGCGAGATCAGCAGGCGACGGAAAATCAAAACACGGACAGAAACAAACACGAATAAGCAAACACAGACAAAGAGCGATTGATGAAACCATTTTACAGTGAAATTACCGAAGATGCTTGAAAACTCGATTGAAAACACGTGCAATAAGCTGAAATGGCGCAAAGGTCAGACATGAACCCAAACGCGTGTCGGTATATAAATATCGCGGGCGGCTTGTGAAGATGCCGCTGAATAATGAGGCACGTTCTCAGCGCCTGACCGCGGGCTCGTGACCATGCTACTGTGTGGTAGCAATATTTTCAATTGCAGAATTACCTTGGATTCCTGTCAAAACACTCTCCACTCATATGGTCATATATCAATTAAAAAGTCATAAGTCGGCCCTCTTTTCTTTCAAAATAAAAGTTCGGCTCACAGGCAGAACACCACAAAAGCCCCCGGGCCTTTTTTCTTGTTTTTGTTTTGTTTGTTTGTCTGTCTCAAAAGGGGTATTGGAGTGTAGGGCTTCATGGAAAATTGATACTTATTTTAAAATGCTTTTTTTCCTTTTTTTTTTAACTAGGAATCTATTGCCATTGTTTAAAACACATGCCATAACATCAACCGTTATTTTTACGTGTAACAAGAATCGCTCTTCAGAAATGCAATCAAATGAAAAAAGTAATCATCTCTACAGATGCAATATATATTTTTTTACAGTTTCATGAATGAAATGACTTTAAAGTTCCACAAAACGAGCTACTCTAGGCGAAATTTGAAAACCGACATCGCTATTATTTGGGACCTTAAGCAACGACGACGACGACGGCTAGGACAACGCGATCTAAAACGGCTGAAATATATCAGACAGAACGCATTTCCACGTACTGCTATTGAATTCTGAATCAAATTCCATTGTTTTCTGCCGTCGGCGTCCGATTTGCCGTTGTTGCTGCTCAAGGTCCCTATGTGTCTGCCAATCGTATGACCCGGTAGAGGCCGACATGACGATGTTGATGGCGATGGCGATGGTCAGGGTAGAATACAGTGTCGCCCTGGCAACCGCTGATTTGCCGTCACTTGCTGCCAGAAAAAACGCCTTCTGCACGAAGTTTTTTAAGTCTTTAGATAACCAAAATCCGCTATATAACCATATAACCTAATAAATTTCAGAAGATCACCTATTGTACACCCGAATTAAGATCTGATCGCTCATTCAATGTAATTCAATGATGACGCCATGACGACGACGACGACGGTGGCGATGGCGATGGAGATGATGATGGGTGAAGATGACGATTACAGTGGCGATGATGATGACGATGACGATGACGATGACGACGATAAATGGCTAACACAGAGAACATCAACGAAACTACTGTTTTTTCACAAATGCGTTTAACGTACCATTTCACGCTTGCGAGGCTATATTTCTATTCCTTAGGAGCGCACGTAAAAGTCTGGCCACAGTTGAAGGACTCCCCTGGCTGGAGCAAGAACCGCTTACTCACATATCCTGCCTCAACACACAGCATATTCGGGTACTAAAAACACAACCAGACAGCGTGAGCCAGACACAATTAGAAGGGACCAATCAAAGGCGACTTCAGTCAAACACCTTTAGATAGCGTCAACCAATGACACATTTGGGCAAAAAATCCACTGCCATAAGTTGGGTTAATGTTGAAAATACGATATCTAAATACATATTTTACCTCGTCATTGCCGAAGTCTGACATCTTTTCAGCTTTCTCCTCCCATGGGTTCCACAACACTTTAATACAACAACAGCACAAAAATGACTTAGTAATCAATTCCCTCCCTCCATTCACCCACACACTCAACTACTCTCCATTGCAGTTATTCCCTGCCGACACAGGTATCCACCATTGCTCTGTCCCCTGCCGACACAGGTATCCACCATTGCTCTGTCCCCTGCCGACACAGGTATCCACCATTGCTCTGTCCCCTGCCGACACAGGTATCCACCATTGCTCTGCCCCCTGCCGACACAGGTATCCACCATTGCTCTGCCCCCTACCGTAACAGGTATCATCCCACCATTGCTCTGTCCCCTACCGAAACAGGTATCCCAGCGTTGCTCTGTCCCCTGCCGACACAGGTATCCCACCATTGCTCTTTCCACTACCAAAACAGGTATCCCACCATTGCTCTGTCCCCTACCGAAACAGGTATCCCAGCGTTGCTCTGTCCCCTGCCGACACAGGTATCCAACCATTGCTCTGTCCACTACCGAAACAGGTTCCCCACCATTGCTCTGTCCCCTGCCGACACAGGTATCCCATCGACCATTGATCTATTCCCCTGCACACACAAGTATCCTACCTTTTTTATGACCCTGTAGACACAGGTATCCCATCAATTTCTGACCTCCAAGACACCAGTGTCTGGCTATAACATTCTCACCAGTGTCAGGCTATAACATTCTCACCAGTGTCTGGCTATAACATTCTCACCAGTGTCAGGCTATAACATTCTCACCAGTGTCTGGCTATAACATTCTCACCAGTGTCAGGCTATAACATTCTCACCAGTGTCAGGCTATAACATTCTCACCTGTGTCAGGCTATAACATTCTCACCAGTGTCTGGCTATAACATTCTCACCTGTGTCAGGCTATAACATTCTCACCAGTGTCTGGCTATAACATTCTCACCAGTGTCTGGCTATAACATTCTCACCAGTGTCTGGCTATAACATTCTCACCAGTGTCAGGCTATAACATTCTCACCAGTGTCTGGCTATAACATTCTCACCAGTGTCAGGCTATAACATTCTCACCAGTGTCAGGCTATAACATTCTCACCTGTGTCAGGCTATAACATTCTCACCAGTGTCTGGCTATAACATTCTCACCTGTGTCAGGCTATAACATTCTCACCAGTGTCTGGCTATAACATTCTCACCAGTGTCTGGCTATAACATTCTCACCTGTGTCAGGCTATAACATTCTCACCAGTGTCTGGCTATAACATTCTCACCAGTGTCAGGCTATAACATTCTCACCTGTGTCAGGCTATAACATTCTCACCAGTGTCTGGCTATAACATTCTCACCAGTGTCTGGCTATAACATTCTCACCTGTGTCTGGCTATAACATTCTCACCTGTGTCTGGCTATAACATTCTCACCAGTGTCAGGCTATAACATTCTCACCAGTGTCAGGCTATAACATTCTCACCAGTGTCAGGCTATAACATTCTCACCAGTGTCTGGCTATAACATTCTCACCAGTGTCTGGCTATAACATTCTCACCTGTGTCAGGCTATAACATTCTCACCAGTGTCAGGCTATAACATTCTCACCAGTGTCAGGCTATAACATTCTCACCTGTGTCAGGCTATAACATTCTCACCAGTGTCTGGCTATAACATTCTCACCAGTGTCTGGCTATAACATTCTCACCTGTGTCTGGCTATAACATTCTCACCTGTGTCTGGCTATAACATTCTCACCAGTGTCAGGCTATAACATTCTCACCAGTGTCAGGCTATAACATTCTCACCAGTGTCAGGCTATAACATTCTCACCAGTGTCTGGCTATAACATTCTCACCTGTGTCTGGCTATAACATTCTCACCAGTGTCTGGCTATAACATTCTCACCAGTGTCAGGCTATAACATTCTCACCAGTGTCAGGCTATAACATTCTCACCAGTGTCTGGCTATAACATTCTCACCTGTGTCTGGCTATAACATTCTCACCAGTGTCAGGCTATAACATTCTCACCAGTGTCAGGCTATAACATTCTCACCAGTGTCTGGCTATAACATTCTCACCTGTGTCTGGTAAGTTGTGTTTGTCGATGATGATGTCACCATCACATGGCGAGTTAGACAGTCTATGGGAACTAGCAGTGTCCATGTACACCCTGGGGGAAGGGGAGGGGAAAATTGTAACATTCTGCAGACAGGTATCTGTTGGTGGATAAGGGTGAGGGTGGCTAAACCATTCTTTACATTTTTCTCATCATAAAGCACTTCTGACTAAACTATCTCGTTCAATTTTTCAAAACTTCCTTTTCTAATCAACACTAACCTGTCTGTGTGACAGTCCACCTGCACAAAGTCTCTTGTTTCTTTGCAGATATCTCCATTTTGAAGCTAGGGAATAATGGAAAGAGATCTCAAGTCTGCATTATTCTCTCTGGATGCGGAGACTCGAACCTAGCAACAGACAGTAGCTTGAGCAAGAAGAGTTCTGCTATCAAAGAATTTAGCAGAACTAGTCAATAAACGAGAGACATGGGGGGCTCTGAAACAAGGGTAAGCCATCCTCAGAAAGAACTGTATGTTTATTAAATTTTTTTAACTATTAAATGTTTTCTAGAAAATCTAGATGAGTAAGTGTCACATGAAAAGCTGCCTGGCATGCGACATTTTTATCTCATTAAAAGTTGATGTGTAAGAGACCGGCCAAACAGCCTTAGGAATATCAAACACAACAAAAATTTAAATGCTATTTGTAGACAAAACTATAAAGCATAAGCTAGATCACTCTTGTATGTAGCAAATCTGACAATAAACGTCCAATGGAGATACTGAAAAGGCATAAAAAAATCCTTTTTTGTTCTTTTGGGGATGATTATATTTTTATTAGAGAACATATTCCCTCCCTTCCCCCCCTCCCCCCCTTTCCCGGAAAATTAAGTCCACTTTTTCAGATTTTGCATCTCCCCCCCCCCCCCCCAATAAAAATCCTTGGTACGGGCCTGCAACTTGCTTTGTTGTTATTAGTCAATTACTAAATTTATATAACAGCAGAATGTACTTATTAATCCCACATGCTTTACCTTGTCGACGTAAGAAGCTCCTCTCAAGCCAGTGACAGTTGTCTTGGTAACATCAGGAATCCTGAAGTATGTGTGTAGTAGGGTGGTGAAGTCAAATGGCTTGGTATCTACATCAGCAATTATTACACTAGTTATTGTTATTTACCAGAGTTCATATCATTGGTTTTGATTTTTCTAAGATTAATTGTTATCTATAACAAATTTAAAGTTTAAATCTTCATATGACTGGATATGCCAATTGGTAAGGGAAAAATGAAAACAAACCTTTATTTTCAATTGTAAGCCTAGTAGAAAGCTTTTGCCTCTCAACAGTTACTTGGTATGTTAGCCTAAACCTGAAGGATAAAAATTAGTTAGGTCGAAAAGACTCAACTTCATATTTTTGACTAGGCTATCTGAATTCAATACAGATATCAACGTCAAATTTAATACAGAGTTTTATCCAGATTCCACAATTTGCCTTAAGAATCAGTAGAATGGAAACCAATAAAGCATATAAAGTATATAGCAACTGGTGTCATGGGAGTGCAAAGGGCTTTATAATTAGTAGGATACACTAACATAATATATACATACAATACATATACATGAAAATTTTTGGGAGGCTCTGCAACACCAAAATTGTTCATTTAAAACATTTCCTCATTAATTGGGATGATTGAGATCTAGGATCATTAATGATTAACTAACCTGTGATCCCACATACTTCTGGTGAAATCTGAATCTTCGAGAATGAAACATGCACTAGGGGAGCAATCCTTGAAAAAAAAGTAGAATAAGTTTGAGAACTTTATAAGCTGAACATGTTCTTTATCACACCTTTTAAATTTTAGATTTATAATTAAGCATTAATCAAAAGATGAAAAGGATTTAGCCAGGATTTAGAGCATGGTGGTTCGTTTTTCCATTTCAGTGGACCAAATTTCCGGTATGATTTATGATTTATAAGGCTTCTACCACTATTACACATATGAAATAGCAGTAAGGTTGACACAACAGAGCACGGCTCCAACTCAAGTGTAACCTCGGTTAGTAAGCACTGTCACTGGGGGTGGTCACTGCCAGAGGGTTTATTGCGTCCCCAGTGGTTCTTTTACGTCCCTTCGGTTCAGGTTTAGTGTAGTACAGCTTGAAGAGATGGGACCTCCGGTTTAGTGTCCTTATCCGAGAAGACTGGAAACACGGAAGAATAAATTCAACTCACTTGTGACAAATTCGATTCAAGGCAGGAACCCGGAAAAATCCCCAGTTTGAGCCAGGATTCAAACCTGGGTCACAGCGGTGAGAGGCCGACACGCTAACACACTAGGCCACCCGTGCTTCCAGTATACCCCTCTCCTCGCCTTATAACATTAGGCAATCAATCTTGTATTTTTAAAAAATGTTATTAATAGGGTATTTTTTAACATATAGCGATAATAATAAAGATAATTATTTTAAAAAGATTTCTATGGTTATTTTAAGACATATTGATGTGCACGGTATATCTCCAGCCAAACGTTATATATTTTTGTTTGTTCTGAGCGGACCTTCAAGCTGGGCGGGGGGTTCGTCCGAGCCCCCCCCTGGCTACGGGCCTGTGTGCATTTCAATATTGTGTACTGTCACTACTGTAGATGTATGGGAAAGATTTAACTGTTATTAATATTATGATTGTTTGAAAGTGGATTTACAGTACCTGGGTGTTGCTTACAACTATTATTGACCATCACACAGTAAGTACCTGGGTGTTGCTTGGACCTAGTATTGACTATGACCCAGTTAGTACCTGGGTGTTGCTTTAAACTATTATTGACCATCACACAGTAAGTACCTGGGTGTTGCTTGCAATTATTATTGACCATAACACAGTAAGTACCTGGGTGTTGCTTGCAACTATTATTGACTGTCACACAATAAGAACCTGGGTGTTGCTTACAACTATTATTGACTGTCACACAGTAAGTACCTGGGTGTTGCTTGCAACTATTATTGACAATCACACAGAAAGTACCTGGGTGTTGCTTGCAACTATTATTGACAATCACACAGTAAGTACCTGGGTGTTGCTTGCAACACTCCATTTGCAAACTCTTGCAAAGCCATGCTGAGGTCCTAGATCCCAAGGGCCAAAATTTGCTGAAAAAATGACAATAATAACCTCTCAAAACCTCTCTTGTTTTTTTCTTTGATAACAAGGCAAATGTTTTGTATGGGGGTACGCCTTTGGTGGCCACCTACAGGACACAAAGCAGACCTCTTGTAAATCCTTACAGCATGACAAAAACTTACGAAAAACTATTGGAATTCCTCCTCTGATTGGTTTAGACCCATCTGTTATGGCTTTCTCACTAAAAAGTATTCAAAAAAGTAGTATTAAGATCATCTTAGAGGTAAGTGGTGGGGTGGTGTTTTTTTTTTTTCTGTTGATACTGGATTTAGGGGCAGTAAGGGGGGAGGGTCCCTGCAGGTTTCACGAGTTTCAAAGATCAGAAATCATGTTTCACAATAAACTGATAAACAGAGTATTAGGATCAATATTTACTTAGATATCATGCTAAAAGATTTTTAAAGAGCAAAGATCACGATTCACGCTGATCAATTTTCAGCATTTACGAATCATGACAAACGTTACAATCACGGATCATGGGTTTCAATTTGTCCTTTTCATACAAACCAAAAATTTTATTTGCCAGAAAGGGCTTATTTTTATTTTAATATTTTCTTTATTGTTGTTGTTCTCTGGAGTGATGGGCACAGTCATTACTTGAAAAATAAAAGTCCTTGATTAGGTGCCTAATTGTTTTTTTGAAATGACTACAACACAAACAGAAGTTCTAGAATGTTCTAGAAGTTCTAGTCTTTTTTTTATAAAAACCTTTTTTTATAAGAACGTCCTGCCTGAGATTTCACCAAATTTTAAGAACATCCTAAGAACATGCCAAGGCTCAGGTAGCAGAAAAAAATTCTTTTTTAGTCCTGATGCATTCTAAAATGCAGAATCAAATTGTGCTCATAGTAGCAACCTTTTTATTGCTAATTATCATTAGTGTAATTCTCTTCGTAATAATTCATTGAGTATTATATTCTTATAATACTCAATAATTTAAGAACATCGTTAAAAAAATATTTAGCCTTAAAATGCGCCAACAATAAGCAGGGCTCAGCCTCAACTGAATATAAGACATTGTTATAAAAAAGAGTGTACTTCATGACCTTGTGATGACTTTAGTACCTCACAAATAGAAGTTCTTTATGACCCCTGCACTTCCACGATGTGACCGTTGCTCCTAACATAAAATATTTATAAAGTACACATGTTCAAAATGTTCATACATGTTCATGAAAAATCAGAACGTCTAACATTTCAGCTTTGGATTATCAAGCTCATAGCCTCCATTGCTTATTGTATGAAGAAAAAAAAGTTGCGTGACATGGAAATTACAGACACAAAAAGTAAGTATCGTTATTAAGTATTATTATTTTAAGTTACGAATTTACGTTAAAGTTCCTAACCATTTCGGACTCAAAAATAAAATTAATTTCCCGATTATATCTCATCCGTTCATGCGTAGTCGTCGGACAATACATTAAAGGCTACAGGCCAACCATTAAATAATATGACCGCCCTTTGCTCACATACCAAACAAGTTTATCGTAGCAGAATCCCCTTCGCTGCAGCAAAGAGTAACTGTGTCCGCCATCTTGTAATAAACAAACTACGTGGCAGTGGAGGCTTGGAAACTAGGATACACAGATAGCCCGCTTTTCAGGAAAGTTTATCTATAAGGGAAATTTCATTTATTAGAGAGCTTAAGCGAGTCAACACTAACGGCATCAAAAACGGCGTTGACGTCCGTGACAGGAAATCTTGAATGGCATTTTCCCTATTTTGACGTTCTACGCGCGCGGTCACGGAGGTCAACGCCGTTTTTCATCAATTCGTAAGCGCGCGCCGTTTTTGATGCCGTCCGTGTTGACTTGCTCAAGCTCTCTATCATCCCGAGGGGGGAGGGTGCGATGATTTTGATAAAAGTAAGGGATAAAATTAGTTGACCCCCCTTCAGGAGGAACAAAATTTCCCATGCCCACCCCCCTTACGCTTCCCCCATATTTTCGGTGCCCCCCCCCCCCCCCCCCCCCCTCCCGAAAATCGAAGAAAGAAGGAGCAAAGAAAGGAACGGCAATAACAATTTTAAAGGAACGCGATCAAGAGATTAGCTGCAAGCTGGACAGAAAGTGGAGAGGAAGAAATTGCCTGAAAACATTAATTCAGAAAAGTGAAGGCACTCAATTTCTCAAAGATGCATGCAACTAACTCCAGGTTGCAACCTGATAATGGTTGATGTTATAGATGGCGTAAAAGGAGCAAAAAGGCTTTTCGTATCCTCCCTGCAAAAAAAAAACGCAGCGTGAGAAAAGAGGAAAGAAAAAGAGCGAGGAAGACAATGAATCAAATATAAGCGAGGACTTTGATGATGGAGAATATGCGCTTATAGCATTAAAATGTTTTGTTTATATTTTAGATATGGAACATAAGCACTTTATAGTATTATATAGCGAAAACCATAAAAAGATGTATTTAGGGTGTATACAGGTTTTAAATTGCATAGTTAAATGTGGCTTAATACGTATCCTGGACTCCTGGATTGTGCATGCCAAATAACTGCCCCAAAAACAAAAACAAGTTAAACCAAGAAGTCTGATTAGACACTTCGTCAAAATACATAGTAGAGACAACACCCAAAGGAATCAGTGACCCCCCTTTTAAAATCCAAACACTTTAGACGCCCTCAAAAGTTTCTCGAAGCCCCCCCCACCACCACCACCACCCCCTCACGCCCCCCCCCCCCTCCCCTCGGAATAATAAATGAACTTTCCCTAAGCAGCAACCATAAGCTGGCAGGTAGCGCCCAGCCGAATTTTGATTGCCATATAAATGAATCATTTTGTATTGATACGCTATGGCGTTGTGATTTTTTTTGCCTCTAGTTTTCTAGTTTTCAATTTTGATAGCAACTGTAGTTACACGTGATAAAGATAACTGCGCGTACTAACAATAACAAATACAAAATAACGAAAATGTAATGTGCGCGCATAAGTAGACCCTGTCTGGAAACATGTCTAGAGATTAACTGCGCGCTCGCCCGGTACGACGGGTTTGGCTATAAAAAAAGTCGTTCTCATTAAGCCTTTGCGGAGTTGTGGTTTAGAGTCTATATCCCCATTGCCCCTCCCTGTCCCGCAAGCTTCTCTCATCTCTATGGACTCTATCAATTATCTGGACCGATAAGTCCGCTAATCCCCCTATGTCCATCCGAATTGAAGTGCCTGTACACCAGGTCAGCGGTCTCCCTCTCAGCCACTGATCTTATCTTGTGGGTGACTATTCTACTCTTATGATTTTTAAAGCGTACCCGGAACTTAGTTGTCGTAGAGCCTACATATTGTAGACCACATGCCTTACACGGAAGCAAATAAACAACATTATCACTGTTACAATCCAGGTCATGGTTGATAACGAATATCTTTCCAGTAGTATGACTAGTAAAGGTCTTCCCCATTTTAAGAAACTTATTGTCCTTACAAATAACACATCTAGATTCTGAATTACACTTTACATACCCGCGAGGATCTCTTCTCTCCGTCTGGATCTTAGCACGGACCAGAAAGTCTTTTAGATTCTTCGGCCAACAGGAAGGCCAGCGCGCCTTCTTTTTATCGCTTATGCACGACACCTTTCCGACAGATTCAGCAGTGGTTGCAACTCGTTCAACATTTTCCAATATTTGGCAAACCTTGGTGGTATGTGACCACAAAGGGCGTCTTCTTGGATTTCGAGCTTATCCTAGGCGTTAGTCAGGCGCGTACAGAGGGGGGTGCGCAGAGTGCGCGTGCACCCCCCCCCCCCCTCCAAAAAAAAGTGCGTCATTTGTTATTAAGGAATCTTCAAATACTAGGCTTTTTCGATATGTTACCTATGACTGCCCCCCCCCCCCCCCCCCCCCTCAGCTAACCCTGGGTACCCGCCTGTAGTGCTTGCTCCCTGGAAACTCTCCCCACTCTCCCCACTCTTCCCTCTTGTCTCACGAATCTATCCTTGTACCCCCTAGCTACTAAAAACGATACCAAATCATCTGCTCGCTTCTTGAATAAACTATCAGATGAGCAAATCCTGCGTAGCCGGAGTGCTTGTGCGTACGGGATGCCCTCCTTGCACCCCCGGGGATGGCACGATCTAGAGTCTAGGTATTGATGTTTGTCTGTCGGTTTAACTTATAAATCTGTTTCAATGTTCCCATTGTCATTGATAAATGTAACATCTAGATAATTGATCTTTTCAGTTGAGTAACCCCGTGAACTTGATGGTATTATGGGCGCAATTTAAATAAGATAAAAAGTTCTTAAGTTCCTGTTCTCCTTTCGTTCAAATCATAAACACGCCATCAATAAATCTTAACCATGTGTGTGGCTTTTTATGGTATCCATCGATTAGTCTAGACTCCAGTCTTTCCATAAAAAGATTCGCATATGATGGTGCCATTCTTGTTCCAATTGCTGTTCCGAGCTTCTGTATAAGGTGTATTCAACGCTAATATGGCTTGTGTTAGCCCTATTAGTATATTCAGTGTTTATTTACGGGTCACCGGTCACCAACTTGCACGGTAGACTTCAAAATAAAGATTATGTAAAATCAAGAGTCCAAAAGGGTCGATTCCCATATTTTAATAGTCTGTTAAATGACACGATGCAAAAAACCGGTCGTGAAATCCTGCATCATATTCTGAAGTCATAAATTTCGTTAAGAAACCCCCCCCCCCCCCCCCAAATAGTGTATTACACATAAATTTGACAACAACAAGGCATGTTCTGAGTCTTAAGGCAATTTTATTGACAACATTTCACAAAAAAATCTCTTTACTCGTTACCTCTCAGAACAGCCGAATTCCGAGCTACGAGCAACCATTGCCTGGGCTACCTGTGATATAACGGACAGTCTCAAATCCTTCATTTGAACATTTTATGAATAAAACTCTATTCATAAATACATTTTTGAGGGGCTCAATAACTATTTTAGTAAGAGTTTTCTTGGAAGACAGAAACAAAGGAAAATTAGCAAGTTTTAAGAGGGAAAAAACTAAGGAATCAAACGAAGAAAAGGATTAAAAAAGACATATTCGACCTATGTATTTTTTTAAAGGATCTAAGCAACTTAGACGTAGCCGTTTTGTTACGGATACGGGTATCGTCCACACGGAAACGCGAAAACGATGACTAAAACGGAAACAATCTGGAAACAATCTACAAATTTGGAAACAATCTACAAAGTGGAACAATTTGAAAAGATACCCTTTCGATGCCGGGGTCTGACGAAAACGGAAACTTTCGAAAACGATGACGTGATAACTCAGGTCCAGTCAACTTGGCGCGCGAGTACTCATGCGCGGTAGAACTTGTTATCGTTTTCTTATCGTTTCTGCGAAATGAAAACGCTTTGTGTGGACGTAGATCTTTTTGAAAACGGAACAAAAAGGCTGCGTCTTCAAACGAAAACGGATACGTGGGGACAGGGTCTTAAGGCCGATTTAGACGCTACGATTTTTGCCTACAACCATCGCATGCGACACGCTGGCGTCAGCATACAACTCGAGTCGCAAAGTCTAAATTAGCTCTACAACTCCGCTACGACGTAAAATCGGCTTAAAATTGCAGCAGCAAGTGCTGCAGCTGCAACATTTCGACGGTCCGCCATGTTTTTTGTCGTTGGTCCCAGTCCTCGACGAGTAAAAGCGCAAAAGTCGTACGCGATTTTCTTGAGACGCGAGCGAAAAGTCGTGAGTGTCTAAATTAGAGCTAAGTCATGTCGCATGCCATGGTTGTAGGCAAAAGTCGTAGCGTTAAATCGGCTTTTAGTGCACCGTGCGCCTCGAGCTTTGTTTACATACGGGAAATCAATTTAGGTCTACTTGTTTATTGTTACCCTGGGTTCCAGAGGCTGAATATCCGCTTTTCCCATGTTCTTTTTATTGTTAATTACCGCAAAGACAAAGCACACGCGAGTTTGTCACGTGATGCTAATTGCAATTCGCATTATTTGAACGTTCAAATCATTCCTAATCAAAAGAGTTCAAGAGGGGCCGACACTGAAGTTCTTTTGTTCAGTTGTAGCATTGGGAAGCCTGTGGTCCCACTAATTTAGTGAACATCCGCTGATATAAAAGAAGTAGTCGTGGGCGCACTTCCCTCTAAGCCCGTGGGAAATTGTTACCCATCTAAAATGGCCACCATCCGATGCAAACACAGAAAACCACAGGAAACCCAAAAGGTTGCTTAGGATCGTAGAAAGAACCGTGGGAAAACTAAAGTGTTAGTAGTGTTCTCCTCTTCGCAGGGTATTTAACTTACAACACGAAGATCGTGTTTTAAATAAAAGGCATAAAAAGCATCCAGTAGAGTTATTTATTCTGTCGTTTCATGCAAGTAACTACATGAAATGAAATAGAACTATCTAACAATGTTTGCAGTAAAATATTCATAGTTGTAAAACCAGCTCCGCCAATATAAAAAAATATCGATCAAATTATTATAAATTATATTTTCTCTCTATTTAATTAAAAATCTTTTCCAGCGTATTTCAATGGAAAAAAAATTAGGGGTAGCGATGGGTAAATCCGAGACTTGCCGAGGCGCCGAGATCCGCGTTGAATCCTAGCCCGAGACCAGGAGACTTTAGTCTGAAATTTTGGAATCCGAACCCGAGCTTTTCAGGTCTCTCGATAAGACGAGCGCGAGACTCAATAATGAATAAAAAATAAAGATAACAAGCAGCACAACCACCCAAGAGAATCACAATACAGACGAATCGTCACATGTTTTGTCCCTTGTCGTGATTTCCTACTTTTTAGGCTATAGTCCTGACAGAACCGTTGCGTCTTCAATTAAAAAATAAGAGTAAAATCCGAGACTCCGAGACCCCTAAAATTTTGAAAAACAAAACGCCCAGATTCCGATACTTTTTTTTGGCGAGACTTTCGAAATTTCGAGGTATCTTTGATGACGGGTACCATCGTTTCCCCTGAAATTGGTAGTAAATTATTAATCGCGCTTATATTTGTGTTGTCTGTTCTCTCTTTTTCATTCATCTACCGATTTCTAATATCTTTCTCTACCGATTTCTGAATTCGAATGTTTCGGTATTTCTGTTCCAATGGGATACTGAGACAGAAAGTTGCTGACATCTAACAAATTTACGACGCCATTCATTTGGACAACAGTGCAGGAAACGCGCATCCCCCCCCTTAGGTTATTTTTCTCATTGAAGGATATTCAAATACTATCCTTTTTTCCATAAGATGCCTAAGACTGTGCCCCCCCCCCCCCCCCCAGGTTATTTTTCCCCTAGCCAAATACTATCCTTTTTTCCATAAGATGCCTAAGACTGCTCACCCCCCCCCCCCCCCCCCCCCGCTCAGGTTATTTTTCTCTTTTAAGGATAGTCAAATACTATCCTTTTTTCTATAACTGCGCGTCCCCCCTTACCCACTGCTTGTTTTTTAAGTTAGATATAGAGAATTCCAATCTATAATAACTTGCTGGAATTTTCAACCGAAACCTCTTTTAGAATTTGTATAGAATTTAATCCCTGAGACAAACAAGTTTTGCTTAGGCTCGTAGTTTGCTTTTTGGCGAATATCAAATTGTTCGTGGAGTCACTCGTGAGAAAAAGGCCAGAAGGGTAAATGATAAAAGTTAAGATTACCGTTTGCATAATAATCAATGAATGGAATTATTCCTGCTACGCTTTAATCAAGTTTTGTTCTCGATTTGTTTTTATTTCTGTGGTGCGCCTATAGTCTTTGTTTCTATTCTAGTAGTTTTTCAAAACTAGTTTTTAACATTTCTGATAACTTTGGCTTGACAACAGAAAGTTTTCCTTAATTTTATAATCAGATCCCGTTAGTTTCTTCATTTATTAAACAGTAGTCCGAAACAATATTTTTTCACTTTAATTATAAAATATTTAAAAAGTTTGGTATAACAATATAAGTCCTTATTAATCTTTTAATGACCACGTTCAACTTGTACTGTACTGGTACCCCGCCAGTAGCTTTATTGCGCTCCATTTAAACAGTCATACAATAAAGGTTAAGAACTCCTCAGTTCAAACAGATATTTTGATTAAGTTTGGCATAGCAACCAACTATTACCTCCTGAGTTGTTTCGTCAAATTCATCATTACGTGCGTTCTAAAATACAAAAGTGGGTACACACTTACTTTCAGTGCCAGAAACATCCAAACGGGGAACAGGGCACATCAATTTCGATGTGGATGTTGAGAAGTCTTAAACAATCATGAAGAAGCCTTTCAGAGTCGCGATTTTGGATAAACCAAGACTTGCCTTGGATACACTTCTGGTCGTACTAATGACTATTGGTGAGTTTCCGATAGATATGTACGATCCCTGTTCACCCAAGCTTAATTTTGACCTCGATACAACAACGGTATTACTGATTCTATGAACAGACTATCAACAACGACAGAAAAAACAAGACACCGCCACACACGTACAGTACAGTTAATCGATTTTTTTACTTGAAAGATCCTGTTAAAACAGATTACTGTCTTACAGTCTTTCACAGAGTACAGTTGCAATATTATTATTTTGTAAAAGTTGATTAAAAGAAAGATCCCTGCAGTTTTCTAGTAGATATACCGCTCATGTTTAAAGGGCTACAGTTTCTGTTTGCGCAAAGCTTGGAATTTAAGATTAAGTCCATTTATCAAGTAAGGATTGAATTTTTGGAAAATATGTGAGCTGTGGTTATTTGAGCTACCGTAGCGACGAAACAATAAAAAATATGTCTTTAGATTATTGCAAATACATACTATACGAAGAAAATTATTTTAAAAACATACCACTTGGACAAAACTTACGACGTTTGCCTCCACATATTTGAAGTTTTAAAAAAATCTGAAAGTCAGATTTTGAGATATTTACGGTTATATTTTTTGTTGCATTTTTGTTTATCTTCTCCTTTTACGGACATATTTCTGCAAAGAAATACTCTATTTAAAGTCAGAATTTTTCGAATTGTAGCATATCTATCGGACTTCTTTCATGCCAATTTATAATTTGCTGCGAGCTTCTGATCTCATTTTATGTATAGTTAAACATCCAACATATTTTAGGAGCGACACTTTTAAGAGTGTAATTTTTGCATTCGAGGTATACAAATAAAACTTGTCGACAGATTTTTTTCTTACGTTCACAGATTAAACTTGATTATAATTACAACTCGCCAGCAAAGCGCCGTTAAGGTTGATATCTTTAAATCCATCTCGAATTAACTTCAAACTTGGGTTATTTGCCAGACCCCGCAAACGCGCATTCTTTGTTTTGTACTAGTACAAAACATCGGTCGGTCGGTTGGTCGGTTGTTTGATTGGTTGGTTGATACTCAACTGTTTCAAGACAAGTAGACCAATGACGTGCACAATTGTTAAAATTAGTAATTGCTCGCTTTAAAAATTTTCTTTATTTCTTCATTATTAATTATTCATTATTTGGTTCTAGTTCTTTCTGATGGCTGCAAAGTAATGATATGGCACCCGAGACATCAAAACAAGACCCTCATTAACCACGGCTTTAAGACCGTCGGGGCGAGCTCCGAAGCTCAGTGTCGCATCAAATGCTGGGCTGACGATAGATGTCTCTCGTATAACTTTGGACCAGTCAGCAGAATTTCTGCGAAATGTGTTTTCAACCACGCCGACCAAGTGATGTACCCATTAGACTTGGTGACTACGCCTGATCATGTACACAGATCTTCCAAGGTAAAATGTCAAACAATTCGATCGTGAGCAGTTTAATATTTCGAAAGATCAAAAGCATGAAAAAGCATGATACCTTCCTGTGACCTCCCCAACCTTTAGATAATATCTTTCATCAATCGATGCAATTTCAATACAAGTCAACTTGAATTCTTAAGTTCATTTCCTTTAATCTAATTCATTTTAATTTATTTCAATTTTTCTTTAATTTGTATTAACATAATTTGCATTAAATTTTCTTCAATCTTGTTCAGGGCCGTAGCAGGGGGTTGAACACTAGGCGCACGTGCCCCCACGTGCCCCTATTCTATTCTACTCTGCTCTGCTCTATTCTATATTATATTCTATTACATTATATTACATTATTTTATATTTTTTATTATTATTATTATTATTATTATTATTATTATTATTATTATTATTATTATTATTATTATTATTATTATTATTATTATTGTTGTTATTATTATTATTATTGTTATTATTATTATTATTGTTATTATTATTATTATTATTATTATTATTATTATTATTATTATTATTATTATTATTATTATTATTATTATTATTATTATTATTATTATTATTGTTGTTGTTGTTGTTGTTGTTGTTATATTGTAGCTTAGATATTTCTTTTCGATCAAGGCCAGTAAGAAGAGAGTTACAATTGTCTAGTTTAGAAGAAAAAAGGCGTGTATAAGAACCTCGCAGTTACTATAAAGGAAATAAACTTTCTAATTTTCGCAATATTTTGCAGCTGGAGAAAGGAAGATTGACTGACACATTGAAGACACTTGTTTGTCCATGGTCAAAGTGTTACCGAACCATACACCAATGTTTTTTGCATTCTTTAAAGAGGAAATAATCTTATTATTTATAGCGATCGAATGCAGAGGAGGACGTGGACGGTGATGAGTGTTAAGAACTAACAGTTCAGTTTTGTCACTATTAAGTTTCAATTAATTAGTCGTCATCCAGCTAGTTATTTCACGAAGGCAAGATTCTATACATCACTTTGCTCGCTTTAGTTGACTATCGTGTTATGGGTCGAATGATAAGTATAAGCGTATCGTCCGCATAAAAATGGAAGTTTACACCGTGTTGTTTGATAAAGTTAGCAAGCAAGTATATAACGAATATAATATAGGACCTAATCCAACATCTGAGGAACACCACAAAGCATCTTCTGACTTGAAGAAAATTCGTCACCTATTTTGACAATTTGAATGCGGTTTGTCAGATAAGAATTGAATCCATGCCAGAGCCTTACTTGTAACACCATATCAAGAGAGCATAAGATATCTTATGCTCTCAAACATAAGATATCTAACCTATCTTTGCTCTCTTGACCATATTGAGGTTCTAGTCGTTTGGGGTTGATTTCATGATCTACCGTATCCAATGCGGCAGAGAGTCTAATACAACTAGTATGACACATATACCGCTATCTATTCCACAAAGGATATCATTCTCTAGTTTGGCCCTCACGGTATACTGACTGGAAACATTAAGAAGATTATTGTATCACAGTACTCGTGCAAGCGAACAGCTTCAACTTTTTCCAGTGCTTTAGAGATAAATCTCAAATTAGAGACAGATCTATAATGTTTATGTACCTCATGATCGAGTGAGTCTTTTTTAAGTGCGGGATTTAGCAAAGCTTTTTTGTGCCTGTCAGGGATAATACCTGTTTCAAAAGACAAGTTTTGACTTTGTTAAAACGCATTTTGTCAGTATCAGAATTAACGTTTCATTGCAATCTTCATTGAATTCCCTGGAATTGGATCCAGCACACATGATTTCTTCCACATGGGCTTGAGAAGAGAGCGTAGCTCTTTTTTTGATGTAAGAGAGAGATTATCAAGCCGATTAAGGAAGCATTTTTCTTCTGGAAACAGATCTGTTTGTGTTGAAGGGAAAGTGTTACGAATAGTTTCAACTTTCTTATTACTATTGTGATTAATATTGTTAATATAATTGTTGGAATTTCCTCTCTTTATTGCAGAACCCTTGTAATTGTACAGAAGGTCTCATCTGTCGAGTTAACTTCAGTGACAACACCCATCTTTGCGAGCTTTTACCAGAGTCATCCTCTTCCATCGCCACCGCCACCGCCACACCCACATCCACACCCACACCCACACCCACACCCGGTACCACACCCACACCCACATCCACACCCACATCCACACCCATACCCACACCCACATCCACATCCACATCCACATCCACATCCACACCCACACCCACACCCACACCCACATCCACACCCACACCCAGTACCACACCCACATCCACACCCACATCCACACCCACACCCACACCCACACCCACACCCACACCCACACCCACATCCACACCCACATCCACACCCACACCCACACCCACATCCACACCCACACCCAGTACCACACCCACATCCACACCCACATCCACACCCACACCCACACCCACACCCACACCCACACCCACACCCACACCCACACCCACACCCACACCCACACCCACACCCACACCAACACCCACACCCACACCAACATCCACACCCACGTCCACACACACACGCACTCCCCAAGGTGAGATCATTTAGATAAGAATGCTATTGTAAGCAGTCAGCTATATGTCGCTTTCTTTCAACTTCTAAGAAAGAAACTGTTTTACTTTAGCTACAATGTTTTACATTTTATTTATCAAATATGTCGAAAATTTTGCAGGTAGTGTTACTGTGAACACCAATTATGTATGTGTTTTTTATAGCGTGAATCCCCGTGAATTTCATAAGTTTGTCTTAGGTGAAACAAAATCAAGAATAGTTTTGAGCAAAAATTACAAAAATTACCTAGTTTTGAAAGAATTATATAACAAAACTTTGCTTTGCAGATCAACCATGTGATTCCAATCCGTGCCATAATAACGGCACTTGCGCCAAAGGAAAAGGTGAAACCGAGTTCACTTGCACTTGTCCAGCAGAATACACAGGAATGAAATGTGAAACCAAAGGTAACTTTTATAAACCAATTAAAATATTTTGCCATATTTCAATTTTCAACTAGATTGGGAATTTTAGCATAGCTTTGAAGTACTTGCCTAGTCCAGACGCTCTTACCGGGTTGCCTGTGCTCGGAGATTAACCGTGAGGGAGTGTGAAAGCTTGTTATTGCAGAGCTTTGAATTTTGAAGAAACTGAGGCTGGAAATCTCAAAAAGCTAAAATTTTACGTCGCCGTTTAGGCTGATTGTCTGCCAACAAGGACTGCGGAGCATGTTGAATAGTGGGAAGGCTGAAAATTGTAAAAAAGGAATAAATCATCAACGAAAAAGGAATAAATCATAGTATTTGACTTGTTTCTGTCGCAAAAAGTGGTGGGGTCCCCCCAGCCCCTCCCCCTCCGCGGTTCCTTGTCAATCAGATAATTGCTGATAAGTACTGATTTTGCTGTCGCCACTTTCGAATTTGGTGAATTTCAGTAGGCGTTCGAGGAGATCCACAGGAAACCCAACCACGGTATGCCCGATAAGGTCGCTTGGAATTAGGCTGCCAATAACCGTATTAAAAACCATTGAAAAATAGGTCTGTTATTCTCCGTCTATAGAAAAAAAAAGATTGGGAGAATTCAAGTGTTACAAACCAAACAAGGACACCAAAAGTAGAAGCAGTCACCGAGTCACTGGTTTAAATGGATGTTCCGATGTTTAATTGTTTTGTTTTCAGATGTAAACAATGACAATAATAACCTAAGATAAGACAGGACAAGATAATGAATTATTTTGTCATCCCCCGTGCAACTGCCTTCCTCCTCCACTGGTAAATTTTCTCATCTAAATTCGCACTATTGTAGCCACTGCAGCAGTGTTCAACTTAACTTCTGCGCAAGTGGCCGTCAGCGAGAATCAACCATTTGTAACAGTGAAGGTTACGCGCCGTGGTAGTACGGAAATTGATCACAGTGTATTGTAAGTTAATGGTGTTACTCTTGGTGTTACAGATGTTTAAATTCATCGAACTATGGCACACAACATCAACAGTTGAAATGGCAGGTAGATTTCGTCAATCAAAATTTGATAGTGAGTGAAGTTAGCCTGCTAGCCGGCTCTCTGGAATTTCGGGATCCCTGTGGAAGGCAATCCCTTTCCCCCTTCCACAGGAATCCCGAAACTCCGGAAAGCCGGCTAGCAGTCAAACAGCAAGTTGCTTGCTGCCAACTTTTCCTTCAAGCGAGAATTCGCGGAATTCACACACGTTGTTTACCTCCTAAAATGTTCTGGCGAAACTTAACGGAATTTGAAGGCCATTTTCAATTTTGAAGATTTGCCATTTTTACTGTTGATGTTTTGCCATTTTCACTGTTGATTTCGCAGATTGCTCAAAACAAGGAGAGCTGTTTAATTTGTCTAATGATCTGACAAATATACACCTATTTCGATAAAGGTTGTCAGTGCAAATGGCAAATAGCGATTGGCAAATGGCAGTTCTAAGACCGAAAGTGACCATGCGTCTTGAAGGGGGGGGGGGGGGGGGGGGGGCGAGTAGGGGTATGTAAATCCGCCGATCCGCAACATTTTCGGGGCAAATCCGTGGATCCGCAGATATTTTTAGATCCGCATGGTTTGACAGATAAACAATAGCATCGATTGAAATTCATTTAAAATTCGAAATTCGGCCGTCAAAGCAGTCAAAATCCGAAATCCGTGCCCAAATTGTAAACAGATCCGTGATCCGCCGTATTTCCAAAATCCACCAATCCGCTGAAATAATCATCAAAATCCGTAATCCGCGAGCATTTCGGGGCCGAATCCGCCGATCCGCGAACCTATTCACCCCTCCCCCCCACCCTTGAAGAATATGGATAAATCAAAACAATTATTCATTGAAGGTTACCAACGCTTGGCTCTGCTGGACTTTATTTAACACCTTTAATTTTACGAATGATTAGTACCCATAAGCCATTTACCATTAGCCTACCTGTAGGCTTTGATAGTTTTTCGTAAACACGGAGTTTTTTCTCCCCCTCCCCACTGCGGCGCGCATTTTCCGAGATGGCGGCCTTGGTATGCGAGCAACGTGTTTTCTCGGTTTTCGTGCCGAAAAACTATCAAAGCCTACAGGTAGGCTATTTAATATTTGCCAGTCGCCCTTTGCACTAAAAACCTTTTGTGAAATAACAAATCTTTATTTTGTACACACAGTATAGATAATCGACTATTACAATAATGATAATATAATTAATCAACATCTCCATTTAAAGCGGTTTGGTACATATGCAGAAATACTCGCCATCCATTTCTCTTGAACGATCGTATATCTTTGAGCTTTGTTCCCCTTCTGTGTGAAAAATTGCAGACGTATCTCGTAATAGACTTTTCCAAACATTCACTCACCATCTAATTGTAGCCTTCATTGCCCAAGCCATTGGAACAGTTTGTAGGTAGTCACCGGGAGCTTCTGCTCTTCTGGTTAAAACTGACCCTGACCAATAATTCGTCCACACTTGACACACTCTGTTGGTATTTATCGCTTATTGGAAAGCCTTTAGACCTGATCGACCAAAGGCTATTGGACATCTCACAGGCTATTGCACATCCCACAGGCTATTGGCCATCCCACAGGCTATTGGACATCCCACAGGCTATTGGACATCCCACAGGCTATTAGACATCCGACAGGCTATTGGACATCCCACAGGCTATTGGACATCCCACAGGCTATTGGACATCCGACAGGCTATTGGACATCTCACAGGCTATTGGACATCCCACAGGCTATTGGACATCCCACAGGCTATTGGACATCCCACAGGCTATTGGACATCCTACAGGCTATTAGACATCCTACAGGCTATTGGACATCTCACAGGCTATTGGACATCCGACAGGCTATTGGACATCCCACAGGCTATTAGACATCCCACAGGCTATTGCACATCCCACAGGCTATTGGCCATCCCACAGGCTATTGGACATCCCACAGGCTATTGGACATCCCACAGGCTATTGGACATCCCACAGGCTATTGGACATCCCACAGGCTATTGGACATCCCACAGGCTATTGGCCATCCCACAGGCTATTGGACATCCCACAGGCTATTGGACATCCGACAGGCTATTGGACATCCCACAGGCTATTGGACATCCCACAGGCTATTGGACATCCCACAGGCTATTGGACATCCCACAGGCTATTGGACATCCCACAGGCTATTAGACATCCCACAGGCTATGAGACATCCGACAGGCTATTGGACATCCCACAGGCTATTAGACATCCCACAGGCTATTGGACATCCCACAGGCTATTAGACATCCCACAGGCTATTAGACATCCCACAGGCTATTGGACATCCCACAGGCTATTGGACATCCCACAGGCTATTGGACATCCCACAGGCTATTGGACATCCCACAGGCTATTGGACATCCCACAGGCTATTGGACATCCCACAGGCTATTAGACATCCCACAGGCTATTGGACATCCCACAGGCTATTGGACATCCCACAGGCTATTGGACATCCGACAGGCTATTGGACATCCCACAGGCTATTGGACATCCCACAGGCTATTAGACATCCCACAGGCTATTGGACATCCCACAGGCTATTGGACATCCCACAGGCTATTGGACATCCCACAGGCTATTGGACATCCGACAGGCTATTGGACATCCCACAGGCTATTAGACATCCCACAGGCTATTGGACATCCCACAGGCTATTGGACATCCCACAGGCTATTGGACATCCCACAGGCTATTGGACATCCCACAGGCTATTGGACATCCCACAGGCTATTGGACATCCCACAGGCTATTAGACATCCGACAGGCTATTGGACATCCCACAGGCTATTGGACATCCCACAGGCTATTGGACATCCGACAGGCTATTGGACATCCCACAGGCTATTGGACATCCCACAGGCTATTAGACATCCCACAGGCTATTGGCCATCCCACAGGCTATTGGACATCCCACAGGCTATTAGACATCCGACAGGCTATTGGACATCCCACAGGCTATTGGCCATCCGACAGGCTATTAGACATCCCACAGGCTATTGGACATCCCACAGGCTATTGGACATCCCACAGGCTATTGGACATCCCACAGGCTATTGGACATCCCACAGGCTATTGGACATCTCACAGGCTATTGGACATCCGACAGGCTATTGGACATCCCACAGGCTATTGGACATCTCACAGGCTATTGGACATCCCACAGGCTATTAGACATCCGACAGGCTATTGGACATCTCACAGGCTATTGGACATCCCACAGGCTATTGGACATACGACAGGCTATTGGACATCCCACAGGCTATTGGACATCCCACAGGCTATTAGACATCCTACAGGCTATTGGACATCCGACAGGCTATTGGACATCCGACAGGCTATTGCACATCCCACAGGCTATTAGACATCCCACAGGCTATTGGACATCCGACAGGCTATTGGACATCCGACAGGCTATTGCACATCCGACAGGCTATTGGACATCCGACAGGCTATTGGACATCCGACAGGCTATTGGCCATCCCACAGGCTATTGGACATCCGACAGGCTATTGGACATCCCACAGGCTATTGGACATCCGACAGGCTATTGGACATCCGACAGGCTATTGCACATCCGACAGGCTATTGGACATCCGACAGGCTATTGCACATCCGACAGGCTATTGGACATCCGACAGGCTATTGGACATCCGACAGGCTATTAGACATCCCACAGGCTATTGGACATCCCACAGGCTATTGGACATCCCACAGGCTATTGGACATCCCACAGGCTATTGGACATCCCACAGGCTATTCGACATCCTACAGGCTATTGGACATCCGACAGGCTATTGGACATCCGACAGGCTATTGCACATCCCACAGGCTATTGGACATCCCACAGGCTATTGGACATCCAACAGGCTATTGGACATCCGACAGGCTATTGCACATCCGACAGGCTATTGGACATTTGACAGGCTATTGGACATCCCACAGGCTATTGGACATCCCACAGGCTATTGGACATCCCACAGGCTATTAGACATCCCACAGGCTATTGGACATCCCACAGGCTATTGGACATCCCACAGGCTATTGGACATCCCACAGGCTATTAGACATCCCACAGGCTATTGGACATCCCACAGGCTATTGGACATCCCACAGGCTATTGGCCATCCCACAGGCTATTGGACATCCCACAGGCTATTGGACATCCCACAGGCTATTAGACATCCCACAGGCTATTGGACATCCGACAGGCTATTGGACATCCCACAGGCTATTGGACATCCCACAGGCTATTGGACATCCCACAGGCTATTGGACATCCCACAGGCTATTGGACATCTCACAGGCTATTAGACATCCCACAGGCTATTGGACATCCCACAGGCTATTGCACATCCCACAGGCTATTGGACATCCCACAGGCTATTGGCCATCCCACAGGCTATTGGACATCCGACAGGCTATTGGACATCCGACAGGCTATTGGACATCCGACAGGCTATTGGACATCCCACAGGCTATTGGACATCCCACAGGCTATTGGACATCCCACAGGCTATTAGACATCCCACAGGCTATTAGACATCCCACAGGCTATTGGACATCCCACAGGCTATTGCACATCCCACAGGCTATTGGACATCCCACAGGCTATTGGCCATCCCACAGGCTATTGGACATCCGACAGGCTATTGGACATCCGACAGGCTATTGGACATCCGACAGGCTATTGGACATCCCACAGGCTATTGGACATCCCACAGGCTATTGGACATCCGACAGGCTATTGGACATCCCACAGGCTATTAGACATCCCACAGGCTATTGGACATCCGACAGGCTATTGCACATCCCACAGGCTATTGGACATCCCACAGGCTATTGGACATCCGACAGGCTATTGGACATCCCACAGGCTATTAGACATCCCACAGGCTATTGGACATCCCACAGGCTATTGGACATCCCACAGGCTATTGGACATCCGACAGGCTATTGGACATCCCACAGGCTATTGGACATCCCACAGGCTATTGGACATCCCACAGGCTATTGGACATCCCACAGGCTATTAGACATCCCACAGGCTATTGGACATCCCACAGGCTATTAGACATCCCACAGGCTATTGGACATCTCACAGGCTATTGGACATCCCACAGGCTATTGGACATCCCACAGGCTATTGGACATCCCACAGGCTATTGGACATCCCACAGGCTATTGGACATCCCACAGGCTATTGGACATCCCACAGGCTATTAGACATCCCACAGGCTATTGGACATCCCACAGGCTATTGGACATCTCACAGGCTATTGGACATCCCACAGGCTATTGGACATCCCACAGGCTATTGCACATCCCACAGGCTATTGGACATCCCACAGGCTATTAGACATCCCACAGGCTATTAGACATCCCACAGGCTATTAGACATCCCACAGGCTATTAGACATCCCACAGGCTATTGGACATCCCACAGGCTATTGGACATCCCACAGGCTATTGGACATCCCACAGGCTATTGGACATCCCACAGGCTATTAGACATCCGACAGGCTATTAGACATCCCACAGGCTATTAGACATCCCACAGGCTATTGGACATCCCACAGGCTATTGCACATCCCACAGGCTATTGGACATCCCACAGGCTATTGGACATCCCACAGGCTATTGCACATCCCACAGGCTATTGGACATCCCACAGGCTATTGGACATCCCACAGGCTATTGGACATCCCACAGGCTATTGGACATCCCACAGGCTATTAGACATCCCACAGGCTATTAGACATCCCACAGGCTATTGGACATCCCACAGGCTATTGGACATCCCACAGGCTATTGGACATCCCACAGGCTATTGGACATCCCACAGGCTATTGGACATCCCACAGGCTATTGGACATCCCACAGGCTATTGGACATCCCACAGGCTATTAGACATCCGACAGGCTATTGGACATCCCACAGGCTATTGGACATCCCACAGGCTATTAGACATCCTACAGGCTATTGGACATCCCACAGGCTATTGGACATCCCACAGGCTATTAGACATCCTACAGGCTATTAGACATCCCACAGGCTATTGGACATCCCACAGGCTATTGGACATCCCACAGGCTATTGGACATCCCACAGGCTATTGGACATCCCACAGGCTATTAGACATCCCACAGGCTATTGGACATCCCACAGGCTATTGGACATCCCACAGGCTATTGGACATCCCACAGGCTATTGGACATCTCACAGGCTATTAGACATCCCACAGGCTATTGGACATCCCACAGGCTATTGGACATCCCACAGGCTATTGGACATCCCACAGGCTATTGGACATCCCACAGGCTATTAGACATCCTACAGGCTATTAGACATCCCACAGGCTATTGGACATCCCACAGGCTATTGGACATCCCACAGGCTATTGGACATCCGACAGGCTATTGGACATCCCACAGGCTATTAGACATCCCACAGGCTATTGCACATCCCACAGGCTATTGGACATCCCACAGGCTATTGGACATCCCACAGGCTATTGGACATCCCACAGGCTATTGGACATCCCACAGGCTATTGGACATCCCACAGGCTATTAGACATCCGACAGGCTATTGCACATCCCACAGGCTATTAGACATCCCACAGGCTATTGGACATCCCACAGGCTATTAGACATCCCACAGGCTATTGCACATCCCACAGGCTATTGGACATCCCACAGGCTATTGGACATCCCACAGGCTGTGGCAGCGTTATGGGTGGTAGTTTTCCTAACAAGGACATGAGACAAAGTGTCAAATTGGCTTTGCTGCTCCCTTACGC